>NW_012148285.1:8070227-8081263 GCF_000956105.1 Propithecus coquereli | reverse complement strand
AGGAAAGCCAAGATCAGGTACGTTGGGATTGAGCTTTGGGTACTCATTCCCCAAAGCTGCAAGATCATGTACTTATTCGTTCATTCAAAATATATTGAGCACCAACTGTGTGCCAGGCATGGGGCTTAGGGACACACCTGTGCACAGATCAGACAAGGTCCCTGCCCTCCTGCAGCCTGCAGTGCGCTGGGGGTAGGGGGAAGGGGCGGAGCTAACATTGAACAGGTGAACAAAGAGATGAGTGAGATAATTACAGAGTGTAAGAAGGAAATCAGCTGGGTGATGAAAGAGAAAGTAACTGGAAAAGACCACTTGCTTTAGTGCAACCCAGGAGGCCCTCTCTGAGGAGGTGATGTTTGAGGTGAGCGCTCAGTCATGAGAAGCAGGCAGCCATGGGAGACTCTGGAGGAAGAGTGTTCTAAGCTAAGGAACGGCAAGTGCAAAGGCCTTGAGGCTATGTTGGAAGGTCAGGGAAAGGCCACTGTGGCTGGACGAGTGGGAAAGGGCTTGATTTTTATTCTAATCCCTGTGCGACTCCAGCCAGACAGACTTGCCCCGGGTCAAGTCATTTGCCTGCCTGGAACCTTCGGCATCCGGAAGGCAGCAGGACCAAGACATGAGGAATGACCCGTGACCACGTTTGCCAAGGGCCCAGGCAGCTGCCACGCCTAGAGACAGCCACAGCTCAGCTGCACTCACTCACCTGGCTCCGCCCCGCTCTCCTTTCAGCCATCAGAGCCAGCAGGTGTGGGGCCCTAGCACTAAATGCCATTCCTTCTAGTCTCTGTTTTCAAATCCAATAAACCCCAGAATGGAATAGATTATTAGATTCCTATGGCCACTATAACAAATTGCCATAAACATGTTAGTTTAAGACAAGAAGTTTATTCTCCTACAGTTCCGGAGGCCAGAAGTCCAAAATCAGTTTTACTGGGTTGAAACCAAGGTGTCAGCGGGGCACACTCCCTTCGGAGACACTGAAGGGAGAGTCTATTCCCTGCCTTTTTCAGCTCCTGGTGGCATTCCCTGGCTTGTGCTCCCTTCCTCCATCTTGGGGGCCAGCAGTGTGGCATCTTCAAATCTCTCTCTGCTCCACCTTCACGTGACCTTGCGCGTGTGCGCGAGGTGTCCCCGTGCCTCTCTGTTACAGGGACGGTTGTGATGGCATTTAGGGCCCACCCGGGTAATCTAGGACAACCTCCGCATCTCAGGATCCTTAACCAAATCGTGTCCACAGAGCCCCTTTTGCCATATAAGCGGTGGGGATTAGGACCTGGATGTTTCGGGGGGCCATTGTTCACCCTGCCATTATGAAGACACCGTAGGAGAACTGGAATCCTGGATAGTGAATTTGATAGAACACCCGAACCCATTAAGTGTTCGATCTGTACTGAGCGTTTCCCATGTGCCGACTCTGGCTGGCGGCTGGGGACGTGCTGTGCGCAGGACGCAGCCCCCACCTTGACGGAGTTGCCCAGTCTGGGGCTGGGTTGCTTAATCTTGACGCTCCTGACGTTTTAGGCCACATACTTCTTTGTCGTGGGGACTGCCATGTGCCTTGTAGGATGTCCTGGCCTCTGCTCACCAGACGCCAGTAGTAGCCCACCAGTGCAGCGTCAGACATTGCCAGATGTCCTCTGGCGGGGTCGGCGAACTCACCCCTGGTGCAAAACCATTGGTTTGGGGGAAGGAAGTCAGCATGTCACTATCTGCTACAGCTCGTTGTTTTAAACACTGTGATAGGCAGAAGCCTGGGCCCTTATCCTGGTCAGAGGAGGAGGTGGCAGCTGGCTGGACTGAAGGTCGTGCAGGAGTTAACTAGGCAGGGAAGGGTCCATACCCCATGCAGAGGCTTGGAGGCGAGGTCATGAGTTTTGGGTGCTGAGCGTAGTTTGTGTGGCCCCAGGCCAGGGGTACTGGGGAGTGGCCTGAGTAGAGGCTGGGGCTAGACCCTGGAGGCCTCACAGGCTGGGTTCTAGAGCTGTGCTGTCCAATACAACTTTCTACAAGGAGGGGGATGTGCTGTATCTGCGGTGTCCTGTACGGTGGCCCCTGTGGCTACTGAACATTTGAAATGTGGCCAGTGTGACTGAGGGGCAGACGTTTTGATATTATTTATTTAATTTTAATGAAATGTAAATAGCCACAGGTGGCTATGGCTTTGGACGTTGCAGTTCTAGGGTTCGGTCACCACTGAAGGACTTTGTGCGGGGCGGTGAGGCAATCAGGATTGCAGGGTAGAGGACGGAGGGAGGGGCTGAAGAGAGTGTAACCTGGGAGCTGGGACCGGCAGGGGTGGTGGAGAGAAGGGCCCAGAGGCTCACAGGTGGAGCCAGCCTGCCTTGGGGGCGGTCAAGATGTGGGGTGGGGACAGGCATAAGGGTGACGCTCAGGTTTCTGATCTGGTGACCCAGGCAAAGGAGCATTTATGGGGGAAAGATGTTGAGCTCACAGTGGTCCTTGTTAGGTTTTGGTGGAACACTCTAGTAGCCAGGTTCAGTGGGCAGCTGGGAGGAGGGGCCGGTAGCTCTCAGAGTCACGAGGGCTGCGGTCAAAGATCTGGGAGGCAGCCGCTCTCGGATCTGTGTGTGTGTGACAGTCACCTATCCCAGAATCCTCTGATGTGCCTAATGCAGATTCCTGGGTCTGGCCCCGGACTGACCAGGTTCACAGGGGAGGGGACTAGGAACATGAATTTGAAGTAGCACCCTAGTTTATTCTGATGTGTAGGAATGTAGAGCTGGCTCTAAAATCCTGAGAATAAATGAACTCACCCAGATAGCAGGTCTGAGGGTGGGCTTTGGTCCAAACTTTATTTGGATTATCAGATGGGTCCATGATACAAAAAAGTTAAGAATTACTAGTTGAGGCCAAAAATTGTTATTTGTAAATTCCTTGTAGAAATGGATTCTGGGTAGACTTTGAAGGGAGGTGATATTATGCAAGGGGTCCTGTAACAGGAGCCTGGGACATTGCGTCCGCTTCTTACTTTACCACTTGCTGGCTCTGTGGTTTGGGACAGGTCACCTTGCCTTGTTGAGCCTCTACGGACCTGTCTGTAAAATGGGGACAATTGTACCAGCCTGACTTCACCACGTGGGTGCTATACAACGTTTTCAGTAAATATTTTTCTGACACCTGCTGGGTGCCAGGCGCTGGGCTAAGCCCGGGGGATGGAGATGTGGTCCCTGCTCATTCTGTCCCTGGTTCCAGGTCAGTGAGGTGCAGTGTGGTGATGCGGTGGCCCCAGGGGGGGGCATCTTACGGGATCAGCGGAAGATGTGATGACCCAGCACACGGCAGGGCAGGTGGAGATGTTAGCTGTGGTGCTGTGGGTTTTCTCCCGATGGGCTAACATTTTATTTCTTTTTACTTTTTCTATAGTGATAAAAACAACATAAAACTTACGTAGTCACTTTTAATTATACAGTTCAACAGTGTTGAGTTTGGTCACGTTGCTGTGAAACAGAACTTTTTCATCTAGTAAAAGTGAAACTCGGTTCCGTTGAGCCTCTCTGCTTTCTCTGCCTCCTGGTAACCACCATCCCACTTTCTGTCTCTCTATGAATTTGACTGCTCGAGTCACCTCGTAAAAGTAGAATCATGCATATTTGTCCATCATGCTTATTTCACTCAGCATAATGTCCTCAGGGTCCGTCCATGCTGTAGCATGTGTGCGCCTTTTCTTCCTTTTTAAGGCTGAAGAATATTCCGTTGCAGGAATATACCACATTTTGTCTACCTGTATATCCACGGACACTGGGTTGCTCACACCGCTTGGCTGTCGTGACTAGTACTGCAGTGGACGTGGGGTGCAAATACCTCCTTGAGATCCTGCCTTCAGTTTTTTGGATACATACCCAGAAGTGGGATTGCTGGACCATATGGCAGTTCTATTTGTAATTTTTGGAGGAACCTCTGTATTGCTGTCTATAGCAGTCGCACCATTGTACAATCCCGCCAGTAGTGTCCAAGGGTTTTGGTTTCTCCACATCCTTGTGAGCGTGTTCTGTGTGTTTGACGTTGGCCACCCTAAGGGGCGCGAGGTGGTGTCTCATTGTGGTTTAGGTTGGCCTTTCCCTAATGATTAGTGACACGGAGCATCTTTTCATGTGGTTAGTGCTCATTCATGTGTCATCTTTGGAGAAACGTCTGTTCAAGTGCTTTGCCCATTTTTTAATCAGGTTATTTGATTTTTTTGTTGTTGAGTTCTTTATGTATTCTGGATATTAACCCCTTCTCAGATACATGATTTGCAAATATTTTCTCCCATTCCGTAGGATTGCCTCTTCACTCTCCTGATTGCGTCCTTTGATGCATGCACATTTTTAAGTTGGATGTAGTTCCATTTGTCCATTTTTATTTTTGTTGTGTTTGCTTCTAGTGTAGTATTGTGTGTATGTGTTCTTTTTTGTTTTGTTTGTTTTTTTGAGACAGAGTGTCACTCTGTCACCCTGGGTAGAGTGTAGTGGCGTCATCATAGCTCATCGCAACCTCCAACTCCTGGGCTTAAGCAATCCTCCTGCCTCAGCCTCCTAAGTAGCTGGGACTACAGGTGTGCACCACCATACCCAGCTACTTTTTTCTAATTTTAGTAGAGACGGGTTCTTTCTCTTACTCTTGCTTGGGCTGGTCTCGAACTCCTGACCTCAAACAATCCTCCCGCCTCAGCCTCTCAGAGTGCTAGGATTATAGGCATGAGCCGCCACATCCAGCCTGTATGTGTTTTTAATTGAAATATAATTCACATACTATGAATTCACCCTTTTAAAGCATACAGTTCAATGTGGTTTTAAGTATATTTGCAAGGTTGTGCAGCCATCCCCGCTCTCTAGTTCCAGAATCTTTTTCATCACCACACATGGAAACCCTTAAGCAGTCACTTCTCATTTTCCCCTTCTCCAAGCCCCCGGCAACCACTAATCTTTCTGTCTCCATGAATTTGCCTATTGCGGACATTTTATATAAATGAAGTCTGTATTAATTAGGGTTCTCCAGAGAAACAGAACCAGTAGGATATATGTAATACAAACACATAGAAAGAGATTTATTTTGAAGGATTGGTTCGTACGATTATGGAGGCCGAGAAGTCCCACAATCTGCCCCCACAAGCTGGGGGTGCAGGAGAGCTGGTGGTGTGGCACCAATCCAAGCCCAAAGGTCCGAGGACCACGGCAGCCAATGGTGTCAGTCTCAGTCTGAGTCCAGAGGTCCCCAAACCAGGAGCTCGGATGTCTGAGAGCAGGAGAAGATGGTCTCACGGCTTGAGCAGAGAGAGCAAATTCCTTTTCCTTTTGCGTTTTTGTTCTGTTCAGGCCCTCGAAGGATTGGGTGATGCCTGTCCCCACTGATGGGGGTAGACCTTTTTTCAGTCTACTGATTCAAATGCTGATTTTTTTCTGGAAATGTCCTCATAGACACACCCAGAAAATAATATTTTACCAGCTATCTGGGCATCCCTTAGCCCAGTCTAGTTGACACATAAAATTATACAATATGTGGCCTTTTGTCTGGCTTCTTTCACTTAGCATAAGGTTTTCTAGGTCTGTCTGTGTTTTGGTATTTATATTTATTCTTTATGATGGCCAAGTAATAGTCCATTGTGTGGAGATAGCACAGTTTGTTTATTCCTTCATAAGATGATGGACCTTTGAGTTGTTTTTATTTTTTGGTTCTTATGAACATGTTGCTATAAACATTTGTGGACATGTCAGTTCTCTTGGGCGAATGCCTCTGAGTGGAATTGCCAGGCCCCGTGATAGCTCTGTTTCAGCCACGCTGCGTTGCAACCGACTTTCAGTGAGTGTCACGGGCTTCCAGCTGCCTTAGGGAGCAGGAGGAACTGGGCCCTGGGTTTGGGGCTCAGTTGCCCCGTTCCTTAGCCAGGTGACTGCGCTCCCACAGTGGGGTCACAGGCTTGAGTGGGCAGATGCCTCAGGAGGCTTACCGAAGCTTTCATATAAAACTTGGTCTCCTCGGCATTCTAGAAGGACGCGAGGCAGGGGCACAGCGTCTTCAGCTCATCGGGAGATCCAGCCACTACCCCCACCCCAGCTCCTTCTGTTCTGCACACGCACGGGCCGTGTTTGGCTGCCGTGGGCAAGAGCCGAAGTGCTGTGCGTCACCTTGAATCCTAGAAGCTACAGCCTCTCTTTCCCACCAACCTTGTCTACGATTCTGTTCACCCAGGTCCAAGGCCTGCCTGCCAGCGTACAGTCCCTCCAACCCACGGGCAGGGAGCAGGTGGGTACAACAGTCCCGTGAATTCTCAGTGCTGTGGCAGACACCGGCCATTTCTGGGCGGGCCTGCATGAGCCAAGGCCTGATGTTAACCGTTTACTCACAGTGACCTTGAACCTGAACAATGACCATGGCACCTTCCAGACCCTCAGTTTTCTCATCTGTAAAATGGGGATAATGTCAGCTCTATCACAAGGTTGTGTAAAGAGAACTATAATAAATGAGATGGCGGACGTCTGTAACGAGACTAGCAGAGCCCCTGACTCCCCGTATAGGCTTCATAAATGGCACCAATTATTCTGACCTTAAGTGGGACTTCCATGTCCTGGGCTGGGGTGGAGGCGTGTCCTCAGCTGGAACAGGATGTCACACTGGGGTTCTCCCTGGAGTTGGAAACTGTTCCTCCTGTGGAAAGTTATGTTTATGCTTTCAAGGCACCGTCTTCACAAAATTCCTCTGAACACAGAGGACTTGCCCCCAAGGTAGGTCAGTCTCCTCCCAACCTGGACAGATTTCGTGGATCCGATTTTGGTCTAAATTGTCAGAGCTGGTTGGTTTGCGGGGTTTGGTCAGCGTTTCTCAGTTGGTCCTCGTTCGGCCTCGTGGGCGTCAAATTGAGAAGAACACTGTCCTCTGGTTTCGGATGCTGTAGGAAGTCACATGTTCGTGGGGCCAGATCTTAAGCAAACATCACTTGAAATAGGAACTACCCTGCGAGTCCCCAACGAGCCCGTCCAGTGATGTTTTGTCTTTCAGCAGGTCTTCCCCAATGAGTTTACCTTCCCTTGTTGGATACAAAAGCTGTCCTCGAAATAAGCCCCCACTGAAATCGTTGGTAGCTTTTGGGGGAAGTCATAGCAGATGATAAATGGTAGACACTTATAATAATAATAGTAGACACTTATCTGGCACTTAACTATATACAGGCACTGTTCCAGGTGTCTTACTTAGTTAACTCATTTCATCTGCATCACAGACCTGTGCGGTAGGTACTATTATTTCATCAGAGTCAAGGGCAAAGAAATTGAGGCAGAGAGAGAGCAGAGTGACTTGCCCAACGTCACATTTGGGCACTTCACAGAGGGAATTTGAGGTGGGAACGGTGGAGTTCATCTTTAGTCCCAGCTACTTGGGAGGCTGAGGTGGGAGGATCTCTTGAGGCCAGGAGTTCAAGGCCAGCCTGGGCAACATAGGGAGACCCCATCTCTAAAAAAATTTAAGAAAAAAATGGAGAGGATTTGAACCCTTGGGTTCTGGCTCTGGAGTCTGTGTCTTACATTATATTGTGCTTAGAGGGGTCAGATGCTTACACAGGGCAAGACCTTCGGGGACAGGCTTTGCTGAAGAACAGCAGGCTCAGGGCTTCCATCTGACGCTGACTCTGGGGAGTAAATGAGAACGCAGAGTTGCCCCCACACCTAGGAGCATTCTCCCCGCTGCGGCGCTGTGGATATTTTGGGTGGGATCTTTGTTGCCAGCCCTCTAAAATCTGCTTTGCAAAGATAGACATAGGACACATAAGCAGGTCCCACCAAGAGCTGATTGTTTAATTTTAAGGAAGGTCCATGATTACCAAGGAAAAAGAACCCACAGAATCAGGGAACTAGGCAAATTTCAGTTCTCTTTGATTAGGGCACGACATTACATATTTTGAAATTAACTCCTCATGTCCCAGATGGCTTGACTTCCCCTTCTTTATATTGTTCCCGTGAAATTATTGCACAAGCTGTGTCCATGACAGAACCACTGAAGGGTACTTTCTGCTGACCTGTGATCCACACCGTCTGGGAAGGGCATTAAGGGACAGGAAAAGGATTTGGTCAGGTTCCCTGATGCTTCATTTTGGACAGCAGCTTGGCTGCACGGACCTGGAGTGTTTAATTCACTCATTCATTCATCCCGGGGTTGGCACTGCTGACATCTGGGGCTAGATCGTTCTATACGGCGGGTGCCGTCCTGTGCTTTGTAAGGTGTTCGGCAGTGTCCCTGGCCTTGCCAGTAGTGGGCCCCCAGCTGGGACGACCAAAATTTTTATGTCTCCAGATATTGCTGGGGGGCACCCAAATCACCCCTCTCTTTGAGAACCACCAGGTTATTCTTTCGCTCATTCATTTATTTGTTAAACCAACAAAAGTTTTCAAGGGGCTTTGTGTGTCAAGCACTGTTCTAGGGGACACAGAGAAAACCAGACAAGGCCTGGTTCCTGCTTTCGTGGAGCTGACATTTTACCTGGGGAAAAGACAATACACATATAAGCAAATATCTAAACAAAGTAACTTCTGAGAGTGGTAAGTGCTGTGAAGGGAAATTTGATAAAAAGGGATTGAGGACCAGGGGCATCCTTAGGTTGGGGAGGGCTCAGAGGAGGCCTTTGCGAAGAGATGCCTGTGGACTGAGACCTCCAGGAGGAGCTGGCTATAGAGAGATCTATGGGAAGAGCATTTTGGCAAAAGAAACAGCATATGCAAAGGTCCTGAGGTTGGGGTGGGGGGTTAGTGTATTCTGGGGATTGTCAGAACTGGGTCAGGGTATAAAAAGTGGGAGAGTAGGATGAGAAGACAGTTGGAGATTCAGTCGGGGAAGGATCGTGTAGGGCTTGGAAGAGCCCAGTAGAGAATTTGGAATTTTGTCTGCATTGGATGGGCAGTCTTTGGAGAGGTTTGAGCAGAGGAGAGGAGGGATCTGATTGACACTCCTGTGGGACAGCGCCTGTGACTGCTGTGTGGCCCATAGGGTAGGAATGGAAGCCTTGAGATCTGTTAGGAGGCCGATGAAGGGGAGTGGTGGGAGATGCCAGTAGCCTGAAGCGGCTGAACTCCAGGGACACGCTCAGGAACGTGGCTCGTGTTGACCTTTGCCCCAGTGTGTGCCGGCTGCACGTCAGGGGCTGCTGAGACTGCAGCGTGGCTGCTGAAGGCAGCGGGTCGGGCCCAGGCTGCAGGGCACGCACTCCCGGGGGACCTCGCCTTCATCAGCATCCCCAGGGAACTCCGGTGAACCACGGGCCGAAACTGCAGGGTCTTGGGCTCAATCCCTGAAGATGCTGACTCAGTTCATGTCAAAGTGGGTGTCAGAGGCTCCTGCAATGTGACACTGACGTGCCCTGAGCGACTGGGCATATTTTTCTAGGCTGTCCATTTCCGGATAAGTAGGGAATGCTTACCTGGTTTAAGTGTGTGTGTGTCCACCTTCATTGGGGAGGGGAGGGGCGGGCTGATACATTGATACGGGGGTTAGCCGCGTATTCTGGAGACACATTTCCTTAGTAAAGACCAACTTGATAACTTGGGGTTGGAATGCAAGGGCAAAAGCCCCCGGGGCCGAGGCTGTCCTCTTCACGTGGGTGCTCGTCCTTGGGGGGTTCCATGGCCAGCCGCTCCTCCCTTGTGTGTTACAGGAACAAGGTGGCTTCCAGGATGACTCAGAGACACAAGTCGTGTGTTCGTGGATCCTTGCGTTGTCCCTGAATTCAAATGCAGATGTCTTTCTGCCCTGGACTTTAAAATACTTTAGAATAGAAATACCTTAGATCGCTGCTAAGCAGCATTCCCTACTCTGAACTAGGAGGCACCTCTCCTAGTCCCCACGGCCCTGGCGTCTACCCCAGGCCTTATGGCCGGCAGTCATGTCCATCTCTTGGGTCCCTATGTTTGTTAAAATGTCAGAATAGAATAGAAATTGCAAAGTGACAGCCGACTGACTCCAGGCCTCAAACATGTTCTCTTAGGCCAGGGTGGTATTTTAAATGAATTTGAATTTAAATTTAAAAATTAGAAAAGATCACATTGAAAATCTGGACTCCTCAGAATAGGTCAGCGCGCTGAGACAGGCAGATTGGTGGCTGCCAGGGGCCGGGAGGAGAAGGAGTGGGAGAAACTGCCCGCCAGGTACCGAGTTTTGGAACAACAGGATGAATAGTTCACTTTGCGCCACTGCATGGTTCACTTAAAATGCTTAATTCTATGTGGTGTGAAGTTCACCTCAGTAAGTTATTATTTTTCAGAATCTAGATTGCTGGCTGCTTTTAAAAAGCAGCTGGAGTTCAGCTGGGTGACCTGCCCGCTCTGGGCGAGCCTCCGCCCTCACCCAGCCAGCCGGTTTATTCGCCAGCCTGGCCCTGTGAGCACCCAGGTTTGCAACCTTCCGCCCCACCCTGACTGCAGCGGGTAGAAAACATCACCCCGACGCAAGCATTTCTACTGTTTTCCAGGGCTGCAAGAGGCCTCGAGTTGCAGTTCTGCTCTGATTCTGTGGTTTTCTCCCTAAACCTCCTGAAGTCACTGCCAGGTGACTGAGGGGCCCGTTTGCCATAGGCCAGCCCCGCGGGTCAGGCTCTGCGTGTGGACGTCCAAGGCCATTCGGGTCCACATACCCTGAGCCTCCGTGTTCCTGCTCTTTCCCAGCCTTTGTGTACCCTGACCTCTCAATCCGTCACCTGTATTTGTCCTTAGATCTTTAAAAAAAATTTGAAAATACATTTTTAAATAGAGATAGAATGATACCATAAAAGTCACACCTTTGTGTACAGTTCAGTGGTTTTTAGTTTGTTCACAAGGTTGTGCAACCATCACCACTGTCTAATTCCAGGACACATTCACCACCCCCAGAAGAAGCCCATGTCCCGTAGATCTTAGTCCTCATCGCTGCTAAGCAGCATTCCCTGCTCTGAACTAGGAGGCACCTCTCCTAGTCCCCACGGCTCTGGCGTCTACCCCAGGCCTTATGGCCGGCAGTCATGTCCATCTCTTGGGTCCCTACCTTTGTTAAAATGTCGGTAAATAGCCAAGAGCCTCACG
>NW_012148285.1:8059543-8066807 GCF_000956105.1 Propithecus coquereli | reverse complement strand
TAGGCTTGCCATTGCATTTAGTTATTCTGGAACAGTTCATGACCTTTATTGATTTCTCATGACATGGACATTTTTGAAGAGTAAAGGCCACCTATTTTTAGGAATGTGATTTTCTCCATTTTGCAGCTGGGGAAACTGGCCCAGCAAGGTTGACTCACTTGTCCAAGGTCACACAGTAGGTGGCAGAGCTGGAATTTGAAAGGCAGTAGTAGTCTGCTTCCCTGATCACTTAAGGAAAGAAGAGAATTACCATGGAGAATTCCAGACATTTACCAAAAAGAATATGATGAAACCCACGTCCCCATCACCTTGCTTCAACAATCATCAACTCATGAGCAACCTTGTTTCATTTCTAGCCCACCTCCTCTCCCCCAATCATTTTGAAGCAAAACCTAGATACCATATCACATCACATCAAACGTAAGTATTTTGACATTACCTCTAAAAGACAGGAATAGTTTTTAAAAACAAGACCACAATAGAATTTACTTTCAACTTTTAAAATTTTTAAATAATCAATGATACCCAAATGTCACAAAATATCCAACCAGCGTCCAAGTGTTCTTGATTGCCTCATAGCTTTTTACTACTTATTTGTTTGAACCACAATTGAAATAACGTCCACGTCCACACGTTGCTGTTGGTTGCTGTATATGATCCTTTTTACTCTATAGGATTCCAAGCCCTCTCCTCCTCTCTTCCCCTCGCTCCCTCCTCCCCTCCTCTTATTTAAAAAAAAATTAATTTTTTGCTTTGCAGCTGATTTTTTGTTCTCTAGAGCTTGCTGATTGCATCCCTGTAGCGTCCTTTAATATTTTCCTTGGTCCCCTGCATTTCTTGTCAGTGAGCAGTGAGAACTGGAGGCTTGATGTGATTCAGTGTGATCTTTCAGCGGGGAGTGGGGGCGGCGGTGGGGGACATTCCACCTTCTAAGACTGGGTGCATTCCTCCATCGGGAGGCTCCTAACGCCTGGTGTGTCTCAATAGCTGCTGATACTTCATGTCCCCGTCCTTGAATTCTTTAGGGATCGTGACATGGTGGCGTTCTGACTCTGTCATACCGTCCTCATTTGTGAGCCAGAGTACTCCCCTTATGAAATACTCAGTCATCGCAAGCTGTACTTTGTAGCAAAGAGACACAATGCATGCCCGATTCCTTCCCTTTGTTACTAAGTTTTAAAGTAATGAGTTATTAATAGTTCCCCCCCAGGTCCCCCAGGAGGTGACCAATGAGGGTTATTTTTTAAGTATCACATGAACTCACAGATGAAGACATATTCTTATAGCTACTTAAATTGTCCCATCTTTGGCCAGTGGGAACCTCTTCCAGTTGGCTTCTGAGTCTCGGGGTGTCTCTGACAGCCTCCCTGGGATCTGGGATGTTCCAATGTCCCAGTGTCATCGTGCGCATTTGTACCTGGAACCCGCCATTTCTCCAGGGAGCCCTGGCTCCTTTGAGTGGAGAATGGAATTCAGAGGCTGCAGTCTGGGGTCACCTATTGCATTAGGTGTCAGGGACTGTGGTTAAGCCCCTTGATCTGGGATTCTGGGGGCAGCCTCGGAACTCTGGGCTGAGAGTGCGCAGGGACCTCGGGCCTCGTGCTGACTCTGCCGGAGCAGCTGCTCGCCCACGGGGCACCGCCGTGCAAAGCCATCATGCAAACTAGGACTGCCCCGCCTGGGGCAGACACAGACCCCTGCCAGGGCACGCAGCCAGGGAGGGGAGTGGGGCAGATTTCGGCGCTCACGTCCCCACCCCTGCCCCGGCCGAGTGCCCTCGCACAGTGCAGCACCAGCCTGCGTCACGGCCTCTTTGCTCTGACTCTGGGCAGTCCTTGTCCCCTCTCTGAGCACCAGTGTCCTCTATAAAATAGCTCAATGTCCCCTTCCTACCTTATTTTCTTTGTGCTCGTTTGTCCCAAGACAGATGTTATGGGTTGAACCGTGTCTTCCCAAAAAGAAACGTCCAAGTCCTAATCCTCTCAAAATTTGACTTGGAAACAGGATCTCTGCGGGTGTAATTAGTTAACAGAAGGTCATGCTGGAGGAGGGTGGGCCCCTAACCCGGTAGGACTGGGATCCTTAGAACTCGTGGAGACAGAGGCACAGGGCCATGTGGCAACAGAGGCAGGGACTGGAATGACGTGGCTACAGGCCAACAATGCCCAGGATTGCCAGCTGCCATGGCTCGAATGTCTGTCCCTTCCAAAACTCACGCTCAAGTCTGATTGCCACTGGAACAGTATTAAGCGGTGGGATCTTAAGTGGTGATTAGGCTGCGAGGGCTGTGCCCGTATGGGGGGCTTTCATGCCTTTATAAAGGGGCTGTGGGAGTGGGCTCTCTCTGTTGCCTCTTCCGCCATGTGAGGAACAGTGTTCCTGCCCTCCGGAGAACGCAGCATTCACAGCGCCATTTTGGGAGTGCAGACCGGGCCCTTATCAGCCACCAAATGTGCCGGCGCCTTGACTTTGGACTTCCCAGCCCCCGCAACTGCGAGAAATAACTTCCTATCGTCTGTAAATTGCCCAGTCTGTTATAGCAACACAAAAAAGACCAAGAGAGAAATTGGTACCAGAGAAATGGACTGTTGCTGTCCTCAGTACCTGGAAACGTGGCAGAGACTGGGCGGATGGGCCACAAGCCCCGCAGCGCCAGGCATTGCTGGCCGTTGTCAGAAGCTGGGAGAGAGGCCCGGGATGGTTTCTTCCTTGGAGCCCCCAGAAGGAACCAACCCTGCTGACACCTTGATTTTGGACTTCTGGCCTCTAGAACTGTGAGAGAAGACATTTCTATTGTTTCAAGTCACCCAGTGACTAGTAGCTTCGTGGCGCTCTGTCTGTCACAGCAGCCTGGGAAATGAACACAGCAGGGACTGCATTTCTCCACACCTGCCACTCTGAGTGTGGTCCCTGAGCCAGCAGCGTCAGCACCCCTGGGAGTTGTCAGAAATGCAGACTCTCAGCAACCCCCCCAGACCCACTGAATCAGAGTCTTCATTTTAACACGACCCCCCCAGTGATTCGTACGTGGAGAAGCCCCAAGTTCTACAAAGGGGAGATGATGGAGTGGCTTCACCCCGACACAAAGGCATCGTGATGTCATTGAACGCTGGCTGCCCACCAGGCGGGATCCTGAGCTGTCACCGTGCATCATTACTCTCTTGTGATTCCCCAGGAGCGCCATGAAGCTGGCGTGCTGTGTACGGCCGATCCACATGGCCCACGACTGAATGGCGCCCCCTGGGGTTGTGCGGCACAGCTCTGACGCGGATCGTTCCATTTTACAGATGAGGAAACTGGGACGTGGAGGGGCTAGATCACTTGCCCAGGGTCACACAGGTCCTCGGTGGTGGAGCTGGGTCTGAACTTGTCCCTTGGGCCCTCTACTCACTGTCACCCGCCCTGCTGCCTCCTTCTTAGGGAAAGCAGGTGAAGTCAGGGCCTTTCCTTCTCCCATTGCTCTCTTCCCTTCTTTGTAAAAATTGTGGCAAAATATATGGGATGTAAAATCAACCGTTTTAATAAGTGCACAGTTCAGTGGCATTTAGGACATTCACAGTGTCGTGCAACCTTCACCACTAATTCCAGGACATTTGCATCACCCCTAAAGGAAGCCCTGCGCCCACAAAGCAGTCACTCTCCATTCTCCCCCAGCCCTGAGCAGCCACCAGCCTGCTCTGTCTCCACAGATTTGCGCATTCTGGACGTTTCACAGAAATGGGACCATACGACATTTGACCTTTCGTGTCCGGCCTTTTTCACTTGGCACAGTGTCTTCAGGGTTCGTCCACACTGTAGAATGTATCAGGACTTCATGCCTTTCTTTCGTGTTTTTGCATTGTGGTCAAATATGCATAACATAAAATTTACCATTTTCACCGTTTTCAAGTATACAGTTCAGGGGCATTAAGTGCATTCATATTGTGCAACTGTCACCACTGTCCCGTCTCCAGAACTTTTTATCTTGTCCCTCTCAAACTCTATCATCTGTCCCCATTGAACCTAACTCCCTGCAATCCCCTGCCCCGGTCCTTGGTGATCTCTCTTCTACTTTCTGTGACTTTGGCTATTCCAGGTACCCCATGTAAATGGAATCGTGTAATAGCTATCCTTTTGTGCCTGGATTCTGTCACACAGCTTCATGTTTTTCAGGTGTGTCCCATCATAGCGTGTCGGAATGTCATCTTTTTATAGATGAATGAATACCCTGTTGCATGGACAGACCACGTCTTGTTTCTCCATCTGTTGATAGACATTTGGAGTTTTCCACCTTTTGGCAATCGTGACTAATGCCACAGTGAGCACTGTGCACAAGTTTTTGTTTGGATACCTGTTTTCAATTCTTTTGGGCCCCCATTTCTCTGGAAAACTCTGGAGCTTCTGCTAAAAGGATGTGGTCCACGAGCCCAGCAGCGTCAGGGAGTGGATGGCAGGCTGTAGCTGGGCTGTGCTGGTGCCAGGCGGGTCTGCCTGGGTGCTGGTTCCTCTGCAGCCCCCGGGGTGGGGCGTGGGGGGCAAGGATCCGCACACGGGCTGGCCTGGGCTGAGCAGGCAGGGGCCCTGACTTGTCCCCGTGGGCTCATGCTTCCCTTCTGATGCTCAGCACACCCTCTAGATTCAGGAGGTCCCTTTAAAGAGAAATCAAGAACAGAAACGAGGGAAAAACTGTGGCGACCAGAGGGAAGTCTGTTCTTTTATTCACTTCCACACCCAAACCTCTTAATGTGCCGACCTTTGCATGGAATCTACAAGCACCTGGGCATCCGCCTCGACTCAGACATCCCGGCAGTCCAAAACCTCACCCCGCGCCCCGCTGTTGGGGGAGTTAGGAGGACATGCTGTCTTTCAAAGCAAGATGCCAGAATTGGGAAGGGAAATGGAGCTGATGTCGCATCTGGGTCATTTTAGAGAAGACAAATCACGTGCAGCTCAGGCCGTCCATCCGCTGGGTTTGTGCAGACCCCTCAGGTTCCTGAAGGGTTTCTAGGGACCTTTGCTTTTTCGGGCTTGGCGTAAGTCCTTTCTGCTTTGGTCCTCAAACCGAGTTATCTTGAAAATGGGATAGAGGCGGCTCTTCAATTGTCACAGGTCACCTGGGGTCTTGTTAAAATTCGGATTCTGGGTCTGGGGTGGGGCTGGGGGTCCTGCTAACAAGCACCAAGGATACGTGGAGGAGACAGTGGGTGAAGTGACAGGATGTATTTCTTCCGGGCAAATGCCATCTTAGCTGTCTCCCCCAGCACTTGGGGGTCCCCTTGCACCCGGCACCTTCATAGTGGGTACCACTGTCAGCAGAGAAGCCGCCTGAGTGTAGGTGGGTGTCAGGGCTGAAGACATAAATGGCAACACCCTACTCGTTTTTAACAATGGGGGAAAACACCCGTCTAACAGAGGACATCCAAAAATAGCATCCCTGGTCAAGAGCTTTTCTCTTTCTTCTGTTCTCGAGTCTTCACTATGACCGAAGCGAGCAATCAGGAGAGTGATATTAGCCACAGTTGCTTGAGCTGTCCCCGTGACCCGGCGTGGTGGGTATTTTATCTCCCAGCAGCTTCAGGCGTCCGAGGTGAATGGTATTCTCCCGTTTTACACGTGCGGCTCAGCGTGGTTTAGCACCTTGCCCAGGACCGTGCGCCCGGCAAGGATGGGGCCGGCACGTGCACCTGGACTTGCTGGACGGCGCTGGCCAGCGGGGGAGGGCTGGGCACTCCACGGAGGGGAGCCCCCGCCCTTGTTTTGTGGCACAGGAGCTGGTGAGCCCAGAAGAAAGGAAACTGCTTGCTGGAGTTTTTCTCATGCATCCAGCTGTGATGGCCAGTTACTCGACTGGGGATTTTTAGGTCTGAATTTTTTGTTTTTTGTTTTTTTTAGCACAGATGGGCCACCAAGCACCCAGAATATCAACCGTGGGCTTGGTCTATTCTGAAAGGTGTCTTGCTTCCATGCAAAGTCGAGGCTGCTTCTGCCGATTGCTTTCTTTTTCTACTTTTTAATTCAAATTTACAAAAAAGTGCAGAGAACCATGAACCTGACCTTCCCATTGTTCCAGTCAGCACGAGCCCACGCCGGCCCCTGGCATCTTCACCCCTGTCCATCCACTCCGCACCCCCAGATTATTCTGAAGCAAATTCTAGATGTCATCTCAGATGCTTGCTTTTTAGCGGCCAAGAAAACCAAGAGGGAAAAATAATCAGTGGTCCCCAACCTTTTGGCACCAGGGACCTGTGTCATGGAAGACGATTTTTCCGTGGACTGGGGGAGGGGACAGATAGGGTGTCGTGGGTGTGGTGGGGCTGGCGGTGATGGGCGGCCCGTTTCCTAACAGGCCACGGACCGGTACCGGGCCACAGCCCCAGGGGTTGGGGACCACAGGTGATGCCTTTTCGCAGACCTTCGCCATACTGACAGGCAGGAAGCCTTCCAGAATGTCTGAAAGATGACAGAAAATTTAAAATATGATGTTTGAATTCAAGTTGGACATGGTCTTAAAAACCAGAGTGCAGTTTTCAAAGTAATTTAATCAAATAAAAGGCAACTTTTTAAAATGCTGTTAGATTACTGCTGAATTTAGGATGAATCAAGTTGCGCCACCTCCCCCCCCCCCAAGTGAAACCTGCTGTAGCAGCAGTGGAAAGGTGACATATGCGCCTCTGGACGCTGCGCCCTCCCTAGCCGGCTGTCTAGATGGACACCCTGCTTGAGTCCGTCCACCTTTATAATTTGGGATCTATTTTTTTAGGGCAGTTTGAAGTTTACAGATGAATCGAGAAAGTACAGAGGATTCCCACATATTCCCCTTCTCTCCCTCGGTTTCCCCTTCACATCTTGCATTAGCGTGGTCCGTTTGTTGCAACTGATGAACCAAAGTCCGCAGTTTATATGAGCGCTCGCCCTTGGCGTGGTACATTCTGAGTTTTGACCAACGCACAATAACACGCATCCACCACGACAGCATCACACAGAGCAGTTTCACTGCCCTAAAAATCCCCTGTGCCCCACCTGTTCATCCCTCCCCGAACCACCCTGGAGCCCCTGGCAACTACCGACCTTGGCACTGTCTCCACGCTTTGGCATTTTCCAGAAGGTTGTATAGCTGGAACCAGCCAGTAGGCAGCCTTTTCAGATGGCCTCTATCACTAAGCGATACGCGTTTAGGGCTCCTCCAGGCCTTTTCGTGGCCTGACAGCTCAGGTCTTTGTAGCGTCGAATGACGTTCTCTAGTCTGGAGCTGCCACAGTTTATCCGCTTGTCCATTGAAGGACTC
>NW_012148285.1:8054991-8058070 GCF_000956105.1 Propithecus coquereli | reverse complement strand
ATCTTAAACAGGGGCTGAGCCGTTGAAGAACTTTCAGTCATTGTAAGAATATTCACTTACCTTCAGGGTCAAGGAGCAAAATTGTATTCAGTTAGTTGACAAATTCTCGATGAGGTGTAAGGGCAAAACGGTATAAGAGACTCCCAAGAGTCTTATCTTCTGGAACATTCCAGGCTATTTTGAAGTTCTGCATGACCATGTCTGATTATTAAATGCTGGGTGCACTTCCTGGACTCGTTTTCACCCAGGCCGCCAGGAGGCCCCTCGTCTGAACTGCACAGGTAAGAACTGTTCTGGTGAAAACTCTTCCTTTGGAACACCAGGAGTACATGCAAAAGTCACTATGGATTCCGCTTCTGAATCTTAGTTCATGTTCCCTTGGGCGGCAGAAACCCCACCATTTTTTGGCACCTATGGTTTGCTTACTTGGACCCTGTTTCTTCTTCGGGGGACTGTGCAGGTTCTTTCTCCGGCAGCTCTGCCCTGGACCTCTCTGACCACCCCATCCTGCCTCTCATTTGAAGAAGCCCACGATATTTTGTAACTCTAATGCAGAGGTTGCAAGCTGACAGTGTGCAGGCCAGTGAGAAACACAGCCTGTGATATTTTGTTAAAATAATTAGCTGCCATCATTTACAAATCAAGATTTCCCATTGCAAGTCTGGATTTCTGGCTTCTCGTGAAGATCTCGAATCCGGCAGTGCTGGGTCTGGTTTGCACAGTTGCCTGGTCTGACAAGAGTGGCCTCCCCTCCTCCCTAGCACTGAGCTGCTGTTTTCACTGCCGTCACCATGGGGCTGACGCTGTTGTTTTCTTGATTGTAGCTGAGTATTGTTCTCTCCTTGTGTGCACTATCAAAACTGGGATACCAGAGAAAGAAGCAGAAAGCCCCAAGTGTCTTCTGTCTGGCCTACATACCCTCTGCCTGACACCTGTAAGCATTTATCTGCTCTAGATAATTCAGTGACCTTTTAAATGAAAAGGGTCCTAGCTCTTCTTTCAGACTCACAAAAATGGCATTTGATGTAGGATGAGCACGCATGTGCATGCAAGATCAACTTACAGGGCATCCCCAGCACCCAGAAGGTTCCCCCAGGCCCCTTCCCGGCACCACCCGTCTCCCCACCCCCAGAGGTAACACTGTCCCGACTTCCAGCACCATCCTTTGGTTCTGCCAGGCAGGCAGCAACCACCCCACAGCTTCCGAAAGTAGATTTTTTGGGGGGATGAGAGCAGGTAGGGGAAGTTTGTTTCATTTGGGTTTGTTCCGAATGACTGGTGCCTAATTTCATCACCAGATCATTCTTGCGGGTCTGGAGTGGGAATTGGCACACTCTCTGGGTAAATATTTTCGGCTTTGCAGGCCAGTGAGTGGGTGTGTTCCACTGAAGCTTTATTTAGAGAAACAGGCTGAGGGCCGGATTTGGCCCCTGGGTTGTAGTTCGCCGGGCCGAGTATAGAGCTGCACTTCTCCTTTGTGCAATTCATGTCCGGGTCCCACCCCATTCTGTAATCCTTGTGTCCTGTGCACAATGTAAGACGTCCCCAGGTGACTTTCATGCACGTTGCAAGCTGAGAACTTACTGTGCTTCCCTCCAGGGAGGAAGACAGTGGGCGTTCTCGCGTCCAGAACCGTGCAAATGGATACACAGAGGAAAGCTGAACAAAAGCCCATTAAGAATCTCCCCATCTTGACACTTTGAGTAATTTCGTTTACCCCTTTCAATATCGTGTCATTTTCTCTCTCCTTCTCCTTGAGATAACAGGCTTCTACCAGGCTGGCGGGGTGGGATGGGGGTGTGGGGCGCGAGTGTTGGATACTGAGCAGAAGACGCCACCTGTTAAAGTGGAGCATGATGAAGGTTCATTCTGGGGAATACGGGGGGATCAGGAGTCTTGGGGATCCCCGCAAGATGAAAAGTAGGCCCCTCAGGAGTGAAAGAGAGAAAGCTGTGGTTGTAGGGGGAATTTTACAGTTTGGCTCCTAGTGGTAGAACCGTTTGGCACCACACTGAGGGCCGAGATGCTGACAGCTGTTGCCCATGACTGCACACGGCATGTGTTTCTGGTACTTTACATGTGCCACCTTCACGCCATCTTTTCAGTGTCCTAGGAAGTGGCTCCTGTTGGCATCCCCATTTTGCAGAAGAGGAAACTGAGGCATCATGGGATTATGTAGCTTAGGGAAGGCCACAGAGCCACTCGGAGCTTGGAGCCAGGGTTGGAACCCTGGTGATCTAGCGCCCAAGCTCACGCACGCAGCTCGTGGCCGTGACCGCTGTGCTGTTTGCCTCTCGAGGGGCAACCTCCCAGGTCGGGGGGCGGGGGTTTGCAAGCCGGTGGTGCTGAGAAGTGAAGGCGGCGGGTGGCGCGGGTGTGTGCTCCGTACTGCCAAGGTGGCTGGAGGACAGCGGACCCCATGGCCGGGAAGAGTAGATGGGCTTGAGCCGTGGCTTTCAAAACTCTCAAAAGTAGAAAACTGTGTGAGACCACGTTAGTATGAGCTGGGGCACAGGCTGGCAAACTCCAGATGTGGACCAGGTGGGGGCTTGGAAGGAGCCAAGAGCAACCTCCACGAGACAGGACTGAGGCCACATTTCCAAGTGCGACAGGCGTCCTATCCACTTGCTTTGGGCTTTGTTTGAGTAATAATAATACCTCCTCCGTTCAGTTAATCAGGACTCAGCTAAGCGGAAGCGTCCAATAATTGGAATTTTTTCTGTATTTAATTTTGGGAAAACCACAGACAAAAATAAAAATGAAAAGAAGCAGGGGATTTATTCGAACACATTCACTTCCAGGTTTTACCTGGATCAGCGCACACTTACGTCATGCTCTGACCTCTTTTAAAATCTCTCTCTGTTTTTTACATCACTGTTGTTCTACAAAGAGGACATATGTTTCCAGCGATCCTAACTGAACCGATTACAAGATTCAACACAACAAGTGTATTTAAAACGCAAGGTGCTATTGGGGATAGTATCTTAGGCCGGGCGCGGTGGCTCACGCCTGTAATCCTAGCACTCTGGGAGGCCGAGGCGGGAGGATCACTTGAGCTCAGGAGTTCGAGACCAGCCTG
>NW_012148285.1:8034658-8054421 GCF_000956105.1 Propithecus coquereli | reverse complement strand
GCTTCTGAATCTTAGTTCATGTTCCCTTGGGCGGCAGAAACCCCACCATTTTTTGGCACCTATGGTTTGCTTACTTGGACCCTGTTTCTTCTTCGGGGGACTGTGCAGGTTCTTTCTCCGGCAGCTCTGCCCTGGACCTCTCTGACCACCCCATCCTGCCTCTCATTTGAAGAAGCCCACGATATTTTGTAACTCTAATGCAGAGGTTGCAAGCTGACAGTGTGCAGGCCAGTGAGAAACACAGCCTGTGATATTTTGTTAAAATAATTAGCTGCCATCATTTACAAATCAAGATTTCCCATTGCAAGTCTGGATTTCTGGCTTCTCGTGAAGATCTCGAATCCGGCAGTGCTGGGTCTGGTTTGCACAGTTGCCTGGTCTGACAAGAGTGGCCTCCCCTCCTCCCTAGCACTGAGCTGCTGTTTTCACTGCCGTCACCATGGGGCTGACGCTGTTGTTTTCTTGATTGTAGCTGAGTATTGTTCTCTCCTTGTGTGCACTATCAAAACTGGGATACCAGAGAAAGAAGCAGAAAGCCCCAAGTGTCTTCTGTCTGGCCTACATACCCTCTGCCTGACACCTGTAAGCATTTATCTGCTCTAGATAATTCAGTGACCTTTTAAATGAAAAGGGTCCTAGCTCTTCTTTCAGACTCACAAAAAAGGCATTTGATGTAGGATGAGCACGGTGCCCCGGGTGGGCCGTCTTCTTTCTGACCAGGTCTGTGTCTGAAGGCGCAGTGAACAAGAGCTGTCTTCCCCCAGGTGAGATGTCAACATCCAAGGGCACCATTGATTCACAAGTCACGGTCATTTCCCTCTGTCCAGGAACACCGTTCCCCGATGACATGAGACGGCTGCCCCGTGGGCTGCACGTGAGCTCGGTGCTCAGGGACTATCAGGAAAACCCAACCTTTACCTTTAGGGAACTGGTCCTTGTTGCTGCTAAGGGGGAAGGCAGTGATCACCGTCACATTTCACTTCAAATGTGACTGTTTCGAAGAGGGCATGTGATATTTGGAGTCTAGTTAGGGGAAAGTACTGGATTCTTCGAGGGGGAGAAAAAAAGTTTCAGCTTGAAATGCACGGGGAGAACATCCTATTGGGCAATGCTGACAAGCCCGGGCAGGTGTAAAGGTGGGTGCGTTCAGTGACTGTCCTTTTAGCGCTTGGAGTGAGGGCGCCCTCTGGGTTCTTTCCTAGGCACCCCTTGGCCACCTTTTTCCACCTGTTTTTCCGAGTGAGCGCCATCGTCACCTACGTGTGCTGCGACTGGTTCAGCAGGAGCTTTGTGGGCTGCTTTGTCACTGTGCTTCTCCTCCTGTCCTTGGACTTCTGGTCTGTGAAGGTGAGGCCCTGTCCCATGATGTCACCACTCCCGAAACGCTCGTTTCCAGAGGGGGATGTTCCCACTGCGTGTGGGACCAAGAGGTACTTTGGTTCCGAATGCTGAGACATACTTAAGTATGCTAACCAGTGTCACTTAAAATTTGAGGGGAAAAATATGCACTGTTTGGCATTTAATAAATGGCTTCCAGGTGTCATCTGCCGTGATTGCACATACGTATATGATGAAGGTGACAACCCTGTGTGGCTTTGTATTTTTGGTAAAATTTACATATACTGAAAACATAATACGAATATATAAATACACATATTTTGGGGGAGGAGAGCGTGTCACGTTGTAAAGTAAGCTTTGTTAGAAAAGAAGCCTTGAAAACTAATTTGAGAAACCGCTGCAGATCAAGGCCCTTTTCTTCCTGCTCCCAGTACAAATGTGACGTGAATTGGTGACTTTTATTTCATTTGTCAACACAGTGATGACGACTCTTTGCCTAGGGCCTGCCTGTAGTCACTTTGTCCGTTGTCCCTAGAACGTGACGGGCAGACTCATGGTGGGCCTCCGGTGGTGGAACCAGATAGACGAAGATGGGAAGAGCCACTGGGTGTTTGAAGCCAGGAAGGTATTCTGGAATCTCGTGCACGGCTGATTTCCGCCCCAAACCCCCGCCCCTGGAGCTCCGCTGAAACACACGTGCAGCGGAAGCGCGTGCCAGGCAGGTGACAATGGGAGCGTGCTCGTGCACGGCCGTTCCTGCTCGCTTTTGAAAATGCAGCTGCTTTCCCACAACAGGTCTCTCCAAACGCCGTCGCGGCCACTGAAGCTGAGGCGCGGATCTTCTGGCTCGGCCTCATCATCTGCCCCGTGATCTGGATCGTCTTCTTCTTCAGCACCCTGTTCTCCCTGAAGCTGAAGTGGCTGGTAAGGCGGCGCCTCCACGCGGACGTCGCTGTGCCATCTCTGCGGGGAGGGGCTGTGGTCGTTATTCATCATTGATTGACGGGTCAGCTGTGACGGCCCTGTCGAGATATAACTGGCCTCCCATGGGATTCGTCCATTGAACGTGTACAACTCAGTGGCTTCTCGTGTAGTCATAGGTGTGCGGCCATCACCACAATCAATTTTGGGGTATTTTCATCACGCGTAAAAGAAAGTCTGCACCCTTTGGCTGTCATCCCTGTACCTGTTCCCCACCCCCCAACACCTGGCACCCACTAATCTTTCTGGCTCTACAGATTTGCCGCTTCTGGACATTTCATGTAAGTGGAATATCCTCTGTGGTCTCTGTGACTGGCTTCTCTCGCTGAGCACGTTTCGAGGTGCATCTGTGTTGGGGCACGATCAGCCCCTTGCTCCTTTTCACATACGGCTGAGAAGTCATATGTGAAGAGGCCACATTTTATTCATCCATTCATCAGCTGATGGTCATTTGGTTGTTTCTGCCTTTTGGTTCTTATGAATAAGCTGATAAGAGTTTTTTTAGAAAAGAATATGACATTCTATCTTGGACAGGAAGCTCCTCTAGGTAGGAATAAGTTAGCCTCGGAGTTCTGAAATTTTATTCCGGAGGTATCACAATTCATCGCCCTGCTCCAGTCCATTCAGTGAGAACACAAAACATCCCTAGAGAGTAAAACGACACTGTGAATTAGGCGTGTGGTCTCTGGAGCTTGGACCCTGGCTCGAGCACACTCCAGCTCTGTGAGCTGGAGCAGCTTTCATTTTTCTGTGCTTCGGTTTCCTCCCTATAAAATGGGATGACGACGGCAGCAGCCTCCTGGGTTGCTGATGACTCAGCGGTGTCCACAAGCATTTGTGAGAGCCCAGTAAAGGTCGGCTGTTACCATTATTAGGCCAGAGCCAGTCTCTTGGTTTGGTAGGAACATTTGTGTAAATGCTCTTGACAGTGACCTTGGTTTGTCTGAGCGCAGGCTCTCGTGATTGCTGGGATTTCTCTCCAAGCTGCGAACCTGTATGGCTACATCCTCTGTAAGATGGGAGGAGAGAGTGACCTCAGCAAAGTCACAGCCAGTTTTCTGTCCCAGACGGTATTCCAGACGGTGAGTCACTGAGGTCTAACTCTTGGACCACTCCCCTCCAGATGCTCTAAGTACAGGTGGCCTGCTGGCAACCGTAGTTAGCAATGTTTTACATTACA
This sequence comes from Propithecus coquereli, assembly GCF_000956105.1. Taxonomy (NCBI): domain Eukaryota; kingdom Metazoa; phylum Chordata; class Mammalia; order Primates; family Indriidae; genus Propithecus; species Propithecus coquereli. The sequence continues at coordinate 8,050,922 of NW_012148285.1, read as the reverse complement.
GGCTGCCATGGTTTTTGTTCTTTTAATTGTAGTAAAAGATATATAAAATTTACCATTTTAAGGTATACAGTTCATAGTATTAAGTACATTCACATTGTCATGCAGCCATAACCATCATCCATGTCCAGAACTTTTCTGTCTTCCCAAATTGAAGCTCTGTATCCATTAAACATTAACTCCCTGTTCTCCCCTCCCCAAGCCCCCGCAACCTCCATTCTATTAGGTCACTAAATATGAAATGTCCGATTTCCAATCAGGTTAGTTTATTATATCTCAAACGAGAAACAGTACAATTAATCAAAGGATGCACCTAAACTATAGACACAGTTTTGCCATCTTAACGGTAGCTTGTTTATGCCAGCAGCGAAGAAGCCTGGAAAGCGAGTGGTGATGAAATCATAAAAGGCATTTTCCACAGCTTGTTGAGAATTGAGTATTTTTCCTTGCAAGAAGTGGTGCAAAGGCTGTAAGAAGTGGAAGTCAGTTAGTGCAAGGTCTGGTGAACATGGTGGATGACAGAGAGTTTCCAAGTCCAGCCTCTGTAGTTTGAGCAGTGTTGTTTTTTGCCACATGTGGTCTTGCAAGAGGATTGGCCTGTCTCTATTGACCAATCTTGACTGCTTAATCACAAGCATCCTCATCATTTCATCCAGTTGGTTACACTAGACATCTGCCATAATGGATAATACCAGTGCTACCAAACAGACACCATTAGATTTTTTTTAAATGAATATTCAGTTTTGGACTGTGTTTTGGCACTTCATCTTTATCCAACCACTGTGCTGAATGCTTGCAATTGGCAAAAAGAATCCATTTTTCATCACATGTAACAATACAAAATGGTTTGCCTTTATGTCGTGACAGCAAAGAAAGGCAAGCTTTGAGATGATTTCTCTTCTGACGCTCGTTTAATTCACACAGAACCCATCTATCCAGCTTCTTTATCTTGCTGATTTGTTTCAAATGGTCCAATATTGTTGGAATAGTAACGTCAAACCTTGCTGCTAATTCATGCATAGGTGAGATGGATTCGCTTCCACTACAGCTTTCAGCTCATCATTATCCACCTTGGTCTCAGGTCACCCAAGTGGCTCATTTTCAAGATTAAAATCACCAGAATGGAACTTCTCAAACAATTGACATGCTGTGCATTCATTAGCCTTATCCTTCTTAAACTCCTCATTGCTATTTTGAGCTGCATTGGTTCCACAAGGAAACTCGTTTTCAAAACTAACACAAATTTTTGACTTATCCGTGGTTTCCCAAAAATTACTCTAAAAAAAACTTTGAAAGATAATCCCAAGCCAAACTGTGTTTGAAAAAAATAAGGATATACCTTCACAATAAACAAAAAAACCAAGTGTCAAAGTGAAATATTAGAGCTATCAACTGTCAAACTTATTACTTAAGGAAATCAGACATTCCATACTTAACCTAATACTTTGTTTCTGTGGGTTTTACTCTAGGAGCCTCCTGTAAGTGCAGACAGTATTTGTCCTTTTGTGACTGCCATTGTTAGTTTTGAGTGATTTTTTTTAAAACTATAGAATTAAGGAAAGAATCAAATGCTTTGTTTTTAAACTTAACAGATATTTCTAGAAGTGAGAACTAGATGACTTTTAAATTTGACCAGGCTCACCCTGAAATGGTTTGACCCATCTTAAATTTGAACAGTGCCACTTTATGCCACGACATCAAGTGACGGGTCTGCAGGTTTTCTGTGAGTTGTGGGTTTTCTCTGGCCTCCAGTCAGCAGGGTCAGCCCACTCGAGTATAAGGTCAGAAAGCCATGGGTGACTTTTCCCCTTGCAGGTTTGCCCAGGAGACTTCCAGAAGCCTGGCCTTGAGGAGGTACACCAACGTTAGGTGAGTCTGGAGGGGCTTTCCCCATCCCCTGAGGTGGCCAGGTACCAGCCAGGCAGGAACCAGACTGGGCGCTGGGCCTGCCCTGGGGCTTTGCAGCCTCCTGGCTCTCTAGAGGAGGCCCACCTTCCTCACATGCAGGGGCAGGGGGGGAAGCAGGGGGACCTGCCCACCCTTCCACTTTTATGCCCCAGAATGGATGAAAAACAGGAGTTTACACTCCCCTAAGCTGGCCTCAGTCCTGTTTCTCAAACACGGAGTAAGCACCTCATGGCAATGAGGATGATTCTAGAGTTTATATCTTTTTATGTAATTAAAAAAACCTGAAAATCGTTTTGTAGAAGACACTGGAAATTACTGGAATATACTGTACACATATTACTGTACTGGGTATATACGCAGACCACAGATTGTCTTAGTGGGTGATTTAAGGGCTTTTCAAGGGTTTTTTTTGACTACACCCAGCGGTATCATGTGCGCTGATCTCAGAACACCCCCAGCGTGCTCGGTCACTGTTTAGATTTCTCCTCCCTCTGAAGGGCTGGACTGTGCCATTTGAACACGTGACTGTGCGTTCTGCAGGAAGCCACACATCCATTCCTTCGGTTCTTTTCTTAGCAGAAATGGCTTAAATGGGACTTTTTACGATCGAGCAAGCTTCCAACAGAGCAGAATCCCATGGTCCTGCGGCTGTTTGTTTCTACGTGGAACAAGCTTGGAGGAAAGGTTCGAGGAGGCGTTTTTATTTTTACAATGGCACGTTTGTAAAAAAAATGCCCTTTACATATGTTCTAAAGAAAAGTGTACAAACACTAGATGATTAAAGTGTCTCTAAGAAAGTGACTTCAAACCACACCAGCGTCTGGTCCCTCGCTGCCTGCGACCCCTACCTGCCCCGAGGTGGCCAGGCCTGCCTGCGCGCTGCCACCCGCCAGCTCCTCAGCTCAGGGACTGCTGGGGCTCCCAGCACCCTCTTGTCTCAGGAACTGATGAGGTTCTCTTCTTTCGACTGATGGAGGTTACAAAACTCTTGGATTCCTGGAAAATAAGACGAGAGGCACAGAGCACTGGTGGCTTGTCCACCCCGGGGCAGCCCTGCTGCGTGCCGAGGTCGGCTGTGTCTGACTGGGGTGGGATCCCCTTACGGCCTAATTCCATAAAAAGCCCTGTTTCTGTGATGCCTGAATCTTCCAAAGTGACCCAAATACCTCACCCTGCCCACCATGGTTATAACCAAAGGCTAGACGCCTAGCATTGGCCCCGTCTATAGATGGAGAATTTGGGGAATGCTGTTACTTGCCCTTAACTCCATTTTTCTAGGCAAATAAAATCCCAGACATACACTAAGAGGCTGAAACTTTAACAACTGACACCTCTGCCTTGGATCTGAGGCCCCCGTGGCTGCCTGTCGGCTGAATCTGGCCCGTGTGTGGGTTTGGTCTGGCTCACTGTGGTTTGCTTGTTTTTTACATCAATTCTTTAATAACTTTATTGATATATTTCTGATGCCATAAATTTCACCCTCGCCATGTTTTTCACACCATGAGTTAGTTCACAACACTGACACGAGGGGCGATTTCTCTGAGACTCCTGGCTCTGTGGCAGGCCCCACCACCCTGCTGTCCCCACCCGAGGCTGGTGGCAGTGGCCATCCCTGACTCTAAATGGAAGACCGTCCTTCCCACACCCACCCACTTCACTGCTTTCGGTTCCGTCCCAGCCCCGCAGGCGTCTGCGCTCGCCCGACTCGCTTGCACACTTACTCTGAATTATGCTTCTGTAGGCAACGGTGGCCGGTGAGTCTGGGGCTTCAGCCAGAAAGGACTGGCCTTGGTCACAGCTCTTCCCTTAAAGAAAGAAATGAAAGACAATTCGGTCCCCGAGGACGGCACAGTGGCAACACGACGCCGGGGCCCAGTCTGAGCAGGGGATGGTCTTCAGATCCCGAGGTGCCTCCTCACGGTGAAGAACACAGCTGGGAAGAATGCCGTGTCCCCAAGACCGCGGCGCGCCCCTCCCCCGGCAGGCCCCCAGCTACACTGCGGTGCGGCTGAATCCTCGGGTGGTGTGTGGGAGATGCAGGTACCAGGGCCCCAGAGGACGGAGCCAGCAGCTCGGTGGGGCCAGGAGTCTGCATTTTAAGAGATTAACTAGTTCTCTGAGTAAAAAGATCATGAATGCACGTGGTTAAAGAAGAAGTATGGATACACAAGGCTGTCCATGAAAAGCAAAGCCACAAAGGGCTACTAGTATTCTAGGTGTCTTTCCAGAAATACTACACACACACACTCTTAAACTGCGAATGGGAACATACGATACACAGGCTCTGCCTTTGCTTTTTCCACATGTCATTTTAACTCCGGGTCATCCCCATGGGCATCAGTTGGTCCGTTGGCCTTCACTGGCCGTGTACAAACGTTACGTGATTAATGGGTCAGCCTTGTCCCGAGCACACAGCTATCCTGGGGCCACCGTTAACCCAGTGCAGGTGGTGTGACGCAGGGGGCCTCAGCTATTCTCAGTGGTTTTCTCACCTCCCATCCGCTCTGCCAGCCCCCGGTCGCTTGCTCCACCTGCCCCCCAGGCCGTAGCGCTGCCAGAGAAACAGGGCCAAGTGGCTGCACTGTCCACAGCTGCTCGCTCACCTCGAGTGGACCCCAGGAGGTCCACCCTGTCCTGGCTGTTCCCTCAACTCTCCTATCGTGTTGCCCTGTGGGGTGGGGAAATAGAGGGAAGGAGCCTGTGGGCAGAGGCTACCCCTCCTCTAAGGCTCACTTGCTCCCACGGCCACCTGCCTGCGTGGCTCTCGGCTTCTCTCCCGTGGCCTCTTGCGTGTCGGCCAGAGGAGGGGATCTGGCTGCCATGTCCTGTCGTCCCTCTGTGCCCAGCCCTCATGGTGCCCATGGGGGCTGGTCAGGGAGTGAAGGCCCCGCTCAGCAACGGGGGGGGGGAGGTCACCCACCTATGTGTGGGTCCAGGGGCACTCTGCCCAGGAGAGGCAACTTCAGGTCCTGGCACATGGCTGCCGCGCCGCCGGTCGTGGGAGGGAATATCTGAGATTCTTTCTGCGAGACAAAAGGGGAGGAAGTGTGATTTTGTTGCGGAATCACAAAGATGGCCCACATCTTAAAACAGAGGTTCCCAACCTGTGGTGAGTTGTGTAACTATTTCATTATATATAACAATGTAGTAACAGAAATAAAGTGCATGACAAACGTAATGCACTTGAATCATCCTGAAACCATGGCCCTCTTCCCCGGTCTGTGGAGAAATTGTCTCCCATGTAAATGGTCCCCGGTGCCAAAAAGGCCAGGGACTGCTGTCTTAACCTAAAAAAAAAGTCTCATTTTGAATGTAAAACATTAAACACCAAAAGCATTTTCCTTCAGTCAGCAGTAGAGGACTGTAATTGTGATTCCACTTCCTGAAATGCCAGGGAAAGCAGGAACAGTTGTGCAGAGAACTTTTCCTATTGTTTCCTCAACCACTAAGGCGGGAGTTGTGTTAGACCGTCCGGCGGCCGACGAGCTGTCACCTTGCAGTTGGGACAGATGAAGCCGCTCATGTTCTCCACCACCCCGATGACGGGCAGCTTCACCTTGCGGCAGAAGCTGATTTCTTTCCGCACATCCTGCAGCGATACCTCCTGTCGAGGTCAAGAGAGACCAGTTATTCGGAAGTCAGAGCATAAGAAACGGAATGTCCGCGAGGCTGATGGTGGCGGCAGTGCGGCGACTGACGTCATGGAGGCGCGTGCCCTCTGCTCGGTAATCGCTCAGTGCCTGTGAGTGCTCAGGCCCGCCCAGGGCATTATTTATTTCCCACAAAACCCTGGAAGGAAAAACCCAAACAGCCAAACAACAAGCAATGAATCTAGAGAAACGTGACCCTCTAACGTATCTCCGCGCCCCGCCTTCCTGTAACGTGTTGCGTGGAGCCGCGGCGCACGGGACTCTGCACGTCAGGGACGGGCAAGGACCGGGCTGTGGGCCAAACCTGGCCGGCTGCTCTCACAGATAAAGCTCTTCTGGAACCAGCTGTGCCGATCCCTCTAGATAGAGTCTATGGCTGCCTCACTCCACGACAGCAGCTGCGTAGCCAGGACAGAGATTGTGGGGTCCACAGAGCCTAAAATACCTACTACCTGGCCTTTTACAGAAAAGGTTTGCTGACCCCCAATCTAGATTATGAACACAAACAGCCTTATGGGCTAAAAGGAAATAAGGAATATCACTCAACTTCAGTGACTCCACGTTCCCTTCTAAACTCGAGTGCTCATTTGACAGTGTGGTCACCACGCGAGCCTGCTCAGGACTCCTGCTGTTTCCCCCACGTCACGTCACTGCAGTTCCGTGTGCCCAGGCACGGCTATGGCTTGGGACTGCCCAGTGCGGCACTGCCACAGCACCTGCGGCTTTGCCCTTCCGGGCTCCCGAAAGGCTCGCAGCTTCCAGCCTGTGCTTTTCCTGAGGCGCACACCTGGCGCTCGCCCCTGCAGGCCGCGGTACAGCGAGGCGTCTGGCTAGAAAGCGGGCTGGCTGCGACCCGCCTCTCACCTCATCGCCCCTCTGGGTCTCTGCTTGGCGTCCTGCAGATCAATGCTCTGCTGCTTTGTCAAGAACGACCCCCACAGCCACCCACCTGTGTCGGTGCTGGACTCCGAGGGACTCTGAGAAAGCGGGTGTGCCAGCCTGAAGCCCTTTCCCAGGGAAGCTGCGTACAAAGGGTGCACGAAGCGGACAGCTCTCCGTGCCTCCCACAGAAGGGTGGCCCCGGCTTGGTCTGCCCCCTCCTTGAACCCCAGGGGGACTCCAGTTTCTCTCCCAATAAACGTGGCCACTGTTGTGCCAATTAGATTGTTGTTGTTGGTGGTGGTGTTTTTTAATAGATTTCACTTTTTTTTTTTTTTTTTGAGACAGAGTCTCACTGTGTTGCCCAGGCTAGAGTGCCGTGGCGTCATCCTCGCTCACAGCAACCTCAAACTCCTGGGCTCAAGAGATCCTCCCGCCTCAGCCTCCCGAGTAGCTGGGACTACAGGCATGCGCCACCATGCCTGGCTAATTTTTTCTATATATTTTTAGTTGTCCGATTAATTTCTTTGTATTTTTAGTAGAGACGGGGTCTCGCTCTTGCTCAGGCTGGTCTCGAACTCCTGAGCTCAAACAATCCGCCCGCCTCGGCCTCCCAGAGAGCTAGGATTACAGGCGTGAGCCATCGCGCCCGGCCTAGATTTCACTTTTTAAAGGAGTCTTAAGTCGGCAGTAACCCTGAACAGCAAGTGCAGAGCTCCCATGTGGCCCGGCCCCAGAGGGGCACATTCCAACCAGACTTTCCTCCTTTTAGGGAATGTCTTTGGGGACCTCCTCATGATGGTACTGCAAGTCTAAGGGTGGCGCTAACCCTTTTTAAAAACACAACAGAAAACATCCCTAAGGACAAATCTTTCTCTCCACTGCCATTGCCCGGACCAGGCCACCTTCCCTCCCATCCAGAGCCCCAACTGCTGTCCTGCTCCTCTCTGCCCCATGACCCCTCTCTGCAGGGCATCACAGTGCTCTGCTGGACACAAGTCCTGTCACAGCACTCCCCCGAGACCCAAGTGGCCGCCGTCCCTGTCACTTGTTGGCTGCATCACGGTGTGTATGTCCAGCATCCGTGTTCCTCAGTGAAACGCAGGGGCCACCAGGGAGGGCCAGGCCTTTTAACTGCCCCGGTGCCCACCCGGCCAGTGCTGGATGGGGAGGACTGTGGGTCATCCTGATCGATTCGGGCCGAGGAAAGCAAATCCCCTTCCCTGGGCTTTCTCGGGAGGGGAGGAGAACACCCAGAAGGGAAATCAAGTATAACTGAAGGGCAGTCCCTCAGTTTCCTGGGCCCCTCTGAGACCCACGGCAATTGCAGCCCTGCCTGTGAGTTCTTGGCAGGCCTGACCTGAGACAGTCCCTCTCTCTCCCCTCAGTGTGGGCTCACCACGGCCGGGTGGCACAGCCACTCTGTCCCTGTGCAGAGGGGAGCCGGGCAGCACCAGTGGGGTAAGAGGCCTGTGGCAGCTTATCCTGAAGTCCCCGTCCACACCCAGGCTGGTTCTGCTGAAAACTGGGGAGATTTCCCAAACCATTCTGAGACGCGAATGGAAAAGCATGGCAGACTGGGGGACTTAACATCCAAGCACGGCAGGGATGACGTGACCATATAGGGTGGCCAATTATACCAGCACCAGTTGTTTCCCTGGTTTTCTGAGGGAAAGTTTAAAAGACAATTTTGACCCAATATTGTTTAATCTGTGGATGACCAAAAAAAAATTGTGGAATGTTTATCTGTCAACTACAAATGCCTGGACCAAAGACAAAGTTTTAAACAAGAGGTTTCTGCAGATCCGAGTTGGCGCAGCCCTGGAGCACACTCTGCAGGGCCCCCGCGAGACCAGGCGCTCGGAGCCACACAGAAAGACACCTGGCGCGAGGCACGGCTGGACCAGCTCCACCGGGGGGGGGGTGTCGCTCACCTGAGGCGTGGTGATTATCACGGCTCCGTCGATGCGAGCCGCGGTCAGGTACTGGACGACCGACAGGTGCTCGTCCGACGTCCCGGGCGGGGTGTCCACGATGAGGTAGTCGACCTCTCCCCAGTCCACGTCGCGGAGGAACTGCTTGATCATGCCTAGAAAGAGGGATCCGTGGGTGAGCTTGCTTCTCCTTCCTTTTCTGTACTTGACTCTCTCCACAGAAGCAGTTTGTGATCTTTATGTGTGTTTGGTTAATGCGCTAAACCGGTGGTTCTCAATGGGGGGGCGATATTGCCATATCTAGAGACATTCCGGGTTCTAACGACTGGGCTAGGGCACGCTACTGGCATCCAGCGCATAGAGGGCAGGGATGCTGTGAACGCCCCACCACGCGGGGCACAGGCCACGCCTTCCCCAGCAAAGACTCATCGGGCCCGAACATCCACACTGCTGAGACCGGGGAAGCTGCCCCCAGGACCACGTTCACGTTAGGACCCTGGTCTCAGGACCGGGTCAGGCTGGCGTTGATCTCACTGCACACAAATAGCCACCACAAAGCCACAGCCAAAATAACTTCAGGGTCCTATAACTTTTAAGGAGAGAAAGCCTCACAGCAGATATCCAAACTTATATAATGGAAACTGGGATTTCCATTAGTTCTCTTCACTCCGCGAAGAAAGAAGCAACCACGTGCTTAAAAATAACTTTGCTACAAAGCCCGGCAGGATGACACTGCTGCCGTCCTGAAGGGACAGGACGCAGGTGAAACTCAGAGCCGTCGTGCTCCGGAAAAACGTGAGAAGAGAGGAGAAGCAGAGTGGCAAACCGTTTTTCTTCGGTCCCCTCCAGATAACGGCGTCATCGGGGCTGCTGAGCAGGAAGCCTACAGACATCACGCCCAGGTTTTCGTCCACGTACTGGAGGGGGAACAGGAGGGGCGCGTCACGCTTTACTCAAAACCACACAGCGAGGCACTTCCCTACGTCCTTTGCCTGAGCTCGGGCCAAAAAACCGCTTCGGGACAAGATTACCATGTGACCTCCGAGTACATTCATCCTTTGCATCCTCAAAGCGTTTTTTTTTTTTTTTTTAAAAAGGTACCATTATTAGGGGGATCTGAAAGAGGTGCTGTGCAGCCATGTGCTGCAATGACGGTAAACTTAGCTGAAATAAACAAATGTCATTTCCTCAACTGAACCAGGGGCTGGCTAACTGGGGCCATGTTTGGCCCACTGTCTGTTGTTGTAAATAAAGTTTTATTAGAACACGGTTGTGATCATTCAGTTACATGTTACTACTTTTGAGCTATGAGCTGAACATATTTGCTGTCCTACCCTTTTCAGAAAAAGTTTGGCAACCCCTGGTCTAACTGCATCCCCTGTGCCTTGACAAGTGTCTCAGTAAATATTTGTGAGGTGACAAACAGGTGGGCTGAGAAGAACGTTGCCAACCTACCACAAATCCATTACACACACACGACCCATGCACACTACCTTGAGAATACGGCAGAGAGGTGAAAACTCACCACAGGGGACCAGCCTGAGCCACTCTGGTGAACCTGTGAGGACAAGAGCATCGATACCATTTGTAGACACCATGCACCCTGGACACACCTGATGCACAAACTGTACGAAGTGGGAGGATGGTTTTATAAAATACAACGCGTGGTCCTACGTGGTAACACTGTTGGACAGCTGGGGGTGTGGGTAATGCAATTCCCTTTGCTCCCCGAGTTGGGTGATTTTGAAACTCTGCCTGCCTATCTAGTCAGGGAACCAAAGTTACCTTAGTTCAAATATAACTTAGGGTCTGAGGTATTTTAAAAGAGTGACAGAAATCGGTTGGGGGTTATTGAGAACATGCGGGTTGACTGTGGAGCTACGAGGCTGCTTTTGCAGGAGCTGGGAGAAAAGGAATTGCCTCCAGTGGGACAGCTGATTCAGAGCCTGGCCCATCCCCGGCCTGAGCTTCAGCTCCGCTGCTGCCCCCAAGGGGCAGGGGACGCCCCCTGGGGCCGCGTGAAGGCACAGACCCCTCCCTCCAGGTGTCCATCAGCATCCAGGCCCAGCTCTGCACCGCCTCTTTATCATGAAACTAGGACCGGAACAACTTCCAGTTACACCTCAGCCTCAGAAATAACACTTCTTTACAGCAACATATGGGAGCTAAAATCGAAAGTCTGTTTTCTCAATGAACTCTTACCTTTCTCAACAGCTTTACTGAGGTAAGATGCACGCACCTTACAATCCACCCACTGGAGCTGAACAACTCAGTGGCTTTCTGCATGTTCACACAGGGGTGCAGCCATCCCCACAATCATTTCAGAACATTTCTAAGACTCCAGGAGGAAACCCTGCATCCTTAGCCAGCACCCCACTCCCCTTACTCCCACCCCAGCCTTGGTGACCCCCAACCCCCTCTCTGTCTCTGTGGATTTGCCCCCTCTGCACGTTTCACATACGTGGAATCATGTAACATGCAGTCCTTGGTGACCCTGAAGTTCTATTTTTAAAAAACAAATGAACCGTTCATTCCTAGTTGTACTTGTTTGCTAAGTCCACTTGTCTTAAAGAGGGGTAAACATGATGTTCCAACAGCACGGGAGGGGAAAATAGTAGAACTTCGATTTTATCTTATCATTTAAAATTTTCTTCTTCCATAAAATACTCATGCATGACCAAAGTGAGGGACTTATACCCACGTTGGGGGCACACATAACCAAACATGTTACTGATGGGGTACGCGATCGAACGTGGGGATCCCACTGCTCTGTCTCAACTGTGGGGGATGCCACACCCCTTCCCCGCTCCCTTAGCAGCAAAGCCCAAGGCCTTAGCAGTGTCCACAAGGCCTGGCCCCATCTGCCTTGGGCCACCCTCCAGCGCCACTGGCCACCCCACCGAGGTGTCCTGAGGATACCCCATGTCAGGCCCTGGCACTTGCCCCCTCAGCCCAGAATGTTCTTCCCCAGCTCTCTGCACAGCTGGCCCCTCCCATGTAGCAGCCCCCCTGCCCTGGCCCGCCTGTCCGCCTGTCAGGGGTTAGTTTTATATTATCCATCACCTGCCCTCTCCCACAAGGGCAGGAGCTTCACCGGCCCGGTTCACCACTGCATCCCCAGAACGGGCTGACACTCGTTAAAGAATAAGCCAGTCTTGAAACCGCTGGACACCCTAGCCCCCCATCCCTGCTTCCACACGCTGCCCTGGGGGAATCCTTTCCCGGAGCCTTCGGGCAACCCGCGAGGCAGGACCAGCGACTGCACACACTGCTGGGCCCTGCCCCCAGCCCACGTCACTCACCCAACTCTGCAGTCTCAGTTCCCCAGGGGAGACCACAAGGGCAGAAATATTCCTCTGTTTCCAGGGTAGAGACCCGTAGCAAACCCTGGTGTAGTGTTCCCTGCCAGAGCTAAGTTTCCGTGTCTCACTTCTGCATTTCACTTGCTGTTTCCCTTCCCCTCTACGGAGGCATCGAAATCAGGCTTCTCGAATGGTATGGATGGCCTTTATACATAATCCCATCCTCCAAAATCCATAGCTGCTGTAGTCAGGATGGACTACTGAACATTTATCCAGGCTCGTCAGTCCACATAAAAATTTACGAGCTCTGCTTAGCTCTTTGTTTAGGGCTAGTAGCTCAGTGCTACTCAGTTTGCCTTGAGAGAAGGATTTCCTGGGTGTTGTAACATAGCTATTACCTGTTCGCCTTCCAATCCCATTATCTTGGGAATTGACGGCCCACATATGTCGATGTCTAGGAGAGCAACCTGGGACGAGAAGAGACCAGAGCGGTTCACAGCTGAATGCACAGACTCCGGAGACGCACGATGGGGAGGGGAACAGGGTTAGAGGAACAGGACCGGGGAGAAGACAGAAAGAAACTAGGTCAGACCTAGAGCAACGGGACTCCCATGAGGTAGAGTAATAACAACGATCTCAAAGTCCATTGACACTGACGCTCTTCCGAGTCTGGCCAAGGCCATCTTGTGTGACCTTACGGGCCTGGGTGTCAGGTCACTTGGAGACTCAGCTTCAGCCACTGTTTACTCAGCCCTCACTGTGTGCCTAGGAGGTGGGTATCATTATCTCTACTTTACAGAAGAGGAAACTGAGGTTCAGAGAGGGCCAGTGACTTGCTCAATGAGGGAGGAACAGAGCTGGGATGTAGACGAAGGTCTTTCTACTTTGACACCAGCTCTTTCCACGAGGAGAACCAGAGCAGAATGTCTGGCTGAGCTCTGACCAAGCCCTGTTTTCCTGTGGTCCTCAAGGTTAGCGATGGCTTAGGCTAAACTTTCAAAACAGAAACTTAAGAAGGAAATCCAGAAAAGCTCTTTGCTGGTGACTTAGATGTAGCTCAGACGATTCCTTCCACTCCCAGACACCCTGCTTTCCCCCTCTGATAAAGGAAGTCTGGGATGGCCCTCGGGAACCTTCTGAAGAACAGGGCACATGTTCATCCTGAAAGCTGGAATGTCTCAGATTCAAAGTGCAGCACCTGTGGGTAACTTTTTAACTGACCCAAATTCCTTTCTTGCTTCCCTCTTCAATCCTCGCAACAAATCAACCTCCCACTTCCCTGGCACCGTCTCCAACCTGCGGGAGACGGTTGAAACTGCCGCCGCATAAATAAGTACAGCTTATCTAGCTGTGTCTCCACACTGAGCGGTGTGCTTTCCTTCCGTGTATCGCAAAGTCTAGACATGGGCGCAGCAAGGACTTCAGAACATAATCACATGGAAGCGAATGATGTGAACAGCTGTCTATTCACAAGCGGTTACTCGCAACTGGCTGGGTTAAAGCCTGTCTCCAGAGCTGCTCAAGAATATTCCTGACAGCTTCCAAAAGCAGAGATCATTCTGGATCACACGGGCAATCTGACAGATGTCTTGGCCAGTCCATGAGTCAATACAAATTTGACCCTCACATGGCAAGAGACCACTGACTAACAGAACAATGAACTGACAAGTCTATTTTGAACCTGCTCAGCACTGTATTTTGGGTAGGCGACAAACTCATCTCCACAGTAGAAACCATCATCATCCCTTCATGTTCATTAGTAGAATAAAGTATTAATAAGAATAATGATTGGTGTCATGGACATTTACTGAGCACGTACTTAGCTAAGTGCTTTACACACATTGTCCGACTCAGTCCTCTGCATCCCATTTTACAGATGAGAAAACTGAGGCAGAGCGAGCTTGGTAACTTGCCCACGGTCACAGCAGTGGTGGTGTGGACAGAGCTGCACCGTGAACCTGGGCTGTCTGACTCCAAAGCCTGTGTTCTGGGCTGCCCACTACACCTTTTATTAAAGATGAGATCCAGAGAGCAACACTGAGTCATTTGAACGTTCATGTTCATCTGTGTACTTGGGTAGAAATGAATGGCCAGTGTTAAGGGTCAGCAAATATTTTAGCAATATGTAAGTGCCAAATATCAAATATTTTAGGCTTCATGGGCAAAATCAAGAATAATATGTAGATACTTATGTAACAATTTAAAAGTCATGGTGACTTTTTAAAACTGTGAGGACCATTCTCAGCTCCCAGACCATAAAACGACAGCAGATGGGCTGGATTTGGCCCCCTGGCTATAGCCTGTAGGCCCCTAGCTTAGAGAAAAGCAGAAAGGGGTTAATAAAGAGAAAAAAGTCACCTGAACTTAATGTAACAAATAATCAGCATGCAAGGAGAGAGATACACCTGATATCCATTTTCTTGGCTAGAGAAGCCAAGGAAATGCTTCTCTGACTGCTAGGCAGTTCTTCATTGTCTGCAAGGATCACGATTCCAAAGAGACCAATTCAACTCCGTCTAAGGACTCAATTCTCTAAAGCCATCGTGCACCTCAGACAGAAGGAGCATCCCTCAGTTTCTCCCCGTGTCCCACCTGCGTGTTTTCATCCTCCGCGAGGCCATGGGCCAAGTGGGCGCTGAATGTGCTTTTCCCGACACCACCTTTCCCAGACAACACCAAGATCTTGTGTTTCACGGTCTTCATTTTCTCTTTGATTTCCTCTATGGCTGCAAAGAAAGCCAAAGTTCAGGTGATCAAATTCCTGACCCAACTATGAATGTCGCTCTTCTGAGGAGCCAGAGGGAGCTAAATCCTTGGGGCAGTTTCAGAGGATCCTTGAAATGCCTCTTAGCCAATGGTAGTAATAAGTGCTACGGAGAAAATAAGGCTATTATCACACCAGAAATCCTCTTATTTATTGGCTCCCCTGCTAGAACTAAGCTCCACAGGGGTGGGGTATTCCCAGCTCCAGAAGAGAACTTTGCATATAGTGGTTCTCAAGCTGGGGCAAAAGCCCCCAGGGACACCTGTCAACTGTCAATGTCTGGAGACATTTTTGGTTGTCACAGGAAGGAATGCTACTGGCATCTAGTGGGTAGAGGCCAGAAATGCTGCTAAACATCCTACAATGCAAAGACAGCCCTCCACAACAGTGATGAGACCCCAAATGTCACTAGTGCGGAGGTTGAGAAACTGTCAAATAGCTTGCACGTAATAAGTATCTGTCGATTAAAACTCTCATCTGTTATACATAGACTGTGCTTTCAATATTTCATCTTATTGCAAATCCTTAAAACAACACTGGAAGGTGTAAAAGAAAATGGAAAGTCTCAGGCTGGCCCAAACTCATTATGCCAAAGGCGAAGTTAAGCCTGGATGCAACACTGTCAACTTTTTCCGATTAGACAGTCATTACTTTGCAACCTTGTGTCAAAATGTTACACATTTGCCGGAGCCCTACAAAAGGCCTCACGAATTGCTCATAAGGAAATTCTTTGCTTGCCCCTAACATTTCAAGATGTATTTCCTTCCATAAACAAGGATATCTCAACTGTAACTTTAGGTCTGTAACCTAAGCCTAACTCCTTGTCCAGGAAACTCAGGTCTGTTAAATTCCACACTGACAATGTCGATTACAAGCTTATCAAGATGAGATCAATCATCCCTCACCTACCCTGGGACATCTACATGATTAATTCTTCCTTTACTCCCTTTTTTGAATGTTTACCTTATGTGTAGCATAGATTTACTGGGCGCTAATTAAAATCTAAGAGAACGTAACCATTTGCCTCACCACCTTACTCTCCCCCAAACCCATGCTTTTTCCCCTTTTAAAGAAACATATAAATATTGAGCTTCCTGAAACCTCTCCAGAGACCACAGGCCCTGTGACTTGTGTTTTCCCAGAGCACCCTCAAGCTCTGGCACAATAACCTTGATTGACTGAGATTCTTGCCTCAGTCTCTCATTTGGGTTGACAGAGGTAACTGTTTTTCTCTCCATTTTTGATGAAATACCAATGGCTCAGAGAGGTCAAGACGCTCGCTCAAGATCACACTGTTTGCAGTAAACCCACGCATCAAACCCAAGTCTCTCTGAACCCCTTAAAGATGTTTCCACCAGCCCCCTGCTTTGCAAGATCCTTCCAAATAGATTCTCAGAGTCCTCCCCGCCCTCTAATTTGTCTCGTTTCTGGCCTTCTATTCAATAAACTCCGCTAGGGCAACGACCACCTCTCTCTGTCACAGCTGTGGCCCCAGCACAGGGCACTGTGACGACGAGGGGATTAACACAAATTTCTGTTGAATGAATGGGAGAATCGCTCCTCAAAAGGAAGAAAATTTTGTCCAAAGTAGCAGGCAGAGCCAGGATTTAAACCCGAGGGTAAGCCCGCGGGCTCCCTGACGTCAAAGCTTATCCCCTGTTCCCTCAGCGGTCGGACAGCTGCCTATTACTGTCCCTCAAACCTCTGGCCCCGCCCCTCATCCTGGCAGACTTTTTTCCACACCCCGCCGTCTTCGCCCCGCGGTCGTCCTCTCTTAAGGTCCCTTGGACTCAACGCCGCTCATTGATCCTACAGTCTCCACCCTCCATC
>NW_012148285.1:8014319-8034388 GCF_000956105.1 Propithecus coquereli | reverse complement strand
CCTTGCCCTTTCCTCACCCGGGTCCGGGGTGGCGCCCGCTCCAGAAGCACACAGCCGCTGGTTGGGGCATCCCTGACATGAGGCCCCTCGGCCCGCCTGAGCGCTGTCGGCCCCGGGACAGTCTGCGCAGAGACAAAAGTACAGTTAGAGCGGCTCGCGTGCCTTCAGCCCCGCCACCCACGCCCTCTGCGAGCTCACCATGAGGCACCTCCTCCATTCCGCCGCCTGTGCCGCCGACGCCGCAGCCGGAACCCGCGGCCGTGCATTTCCGCTTCGCGGGCGCGACCCGATTCTCCAGCCCCGCGAAAGAAGTCTCGCGAATAGAGGGCTGTGCGCACGCGCGAACCGTGCCCCGATGGGCGGGACTCATTTCTATTGCCTTTAAAACCCAGCTGCAGATACCTACCTTAAATACTTCAGCGCGTGTCTCCTAAGGACAGAGGCTTCGTTCTCCATGACCTCACTACCATTTGCATACCCAAGATATTTAATAATGATGCAATACTATTGACTAATAATAGTTTATATTCAAATTTCCTCAATTATCCCAAATAAGACCCACCCTTCCAAATCCTGGATCCAATCAAGAGTCGCTCACTCCGCTGTCGTTATGTCTGTTCAGTCTCCTTTAATTCAGACCTGTCCTTCCCTCCTTTTATGGGAAGTCTTTCATCGCAGTGGTAACTTAGACGAGTCCAGACCAGTGTCTTATAGAATATCCCATAATTTTGATTCATCTGATCCTCCCTCAACCCCAGGATTAGATTCAGGTTAAATTTTTTTGGCAGAGCACACTTGGATGATGAATACTTGCCATCGTACCTCATCGGGAGATTTGTCAGTTTGTCCCATTATTGGTGTTGTGAAGCTTGATCACTCGGTAAAGGTGGTGTCTGCCCCATTTCTCTAGTGAATGCTACCCTCTTGCATTGGTGATTAATAAGTGCTACCTGGGGTGATCCGTTGAGATCATGTGAATATTCCCTCCTCTGTCAACCTTTCACTCAGTGGTTTTAGCATCATTGCCTGAATCGGGGATATTGGCATTTGCAAAGTTGTGATTTTCTTCAGCCCCGTCTATTAGCTCTACATTTATTGACAGGCATACTCTGTAAAGAAGAACTTTCTTTCCTTTCCCTGCTGCCCCTGTTTTAATGAGACTCACTATGGACTCCTGGATTCTTTTAATTCTATGTTTTATAATAATTATTTTTTCTGGTCAATTTTTCCCCAGATTTGGCCAGTGAAGACTCTTCAAGCCAGCTCCTGTGTTCTTTGGACACTAATCCAACTTCTTTGAGCATTTTCTTGGTTTCTGACACAGTGAGATATTTCAGGCTCCCCTTCTACTTCCTGCTGCAGCCGTTTCTCTAGTGAGCCCTTGTTGCTTTTAGCAGAGAACAGTGTTTAGAAACCAAGATCTGGATGCTAAATGTGCTCATTGTTACTGGAGTATCGTTGCTTACTGGTTTGGCATAAATTATAATGTGTGAACAAACTTTACCTGGCCATAGGCACTAAGTGTATAAAAACTCGTTTATTAAACAGCAATGTATCAGTTGCCTGTCGCCACCATTGGCATTTTGTTGAACGCTTGCTATTTGACAGCTATCATCTGCATGCTTTTACATGAATTACCTACTTTATGTCCTTCAACAGGTCTATCCTCTGCATCCTACTATCTTCACTTTTGGATGAGGAAGCTGAGGTTTAAAATAGTTAAACTTTCTTAAGGTCACTTGACTAGTAGCAGGGGACCCAGGGTGGGGAACCTGGTCTGTCTGGTTCTAGCGCCTGCACTCTTCCTCCGGAACACACAGCACCGAGCAGCACTGGGTCAGGTGCTAGTGATTCCAGACTGATCTGGCCCCAGCCATCCTGGAGCCCAGTTTGATTGTGACCGCAGGTAATTAAACCTGTAATTACAGTGCGATAAATGCTATGACAGAAGAGGACCAGGGTGATGGGGCAGGAAAAAATTCCTGGAGGAAGCCATGTCTAAGTCAGAGCCTGAAGGCTGAGCAGGAGACACCCAGAATGAGATGGGGGCGGGGTGGGTGATGTGGCAAGTAGTGTTTCAAGGGGAACAAACAGGCAACATCAGCAAAGGCCTGGAGGGAGGAGAGGGGTTTGCCTATCAGGCACTGTTGTCATTTCATGGCGACATCTCCCACAGTCTCCCACAGTTTCCAAGCCACAAGTCTTACCATCCATTCCCCACACAGATCAAGTCACTCTGCTACTCATCAACCTTCAATGGCTCCCTATGGCCCCAGGATAAGGCCCAATTTTCAGATGGTGTTCAGTGGCCTCTGTGGCCCTTCAACCAGGAATGGCCATCCCCTGGCCCTTGCCGGTCCAGCCACTACCGGTCCTCCACGGCCTGCCAGGTCTCGGTAGTGTCTCCCCATGGAAGCCGTTCCTGGCCTGTGGAACTGGCCGCTTTTTCCTTTTCTGAATACAGTGCGTTCCAAGAGTCTGAGCACAGTTTTTTTGTTCTGACAACTTCCAAAGTATGAATGCTATAAACTTAACAAAAATTAGCATTTGAAATTTTGTGTCAGTTTCCTTTGTACTCACTTAGTTCCGTGAGTTTGAAAGAACAGATTTTAAATTTAAATTTTTTATTTCCGTCCTTCTGATCGAAGATAGCTAATGATGACTAAGACAAAATTAAAGTTAAAACTTTGTTGTTTTAAGTTTACAAAACTAGGTGCCAAAGATTTAAATAATTAAATTTAAAAATAAGTTTGCAAAATGAAGAGACAGGAGGAGGATGAGGGCTTGCCAGCAGTTCGGTGGGGAGGGGTGAATAGGGGCGCACGGGGGATTTTTAGGGCAGTGAGACTGCTCTGTGTGACACTGCAGTGGTGGGTACATCTCATTATTTGTCGGGTCCCCTAGAATGTACAACACCAAGGGTGAACCCTGATGTAAACTGTGGGCTTTAGTTAATAATGCGTCAGTGTTGGTTCATCGAGTGTACCCAGTTCACCACACGAATACAGGACGTTGCTGATGAGGGAAACAGGCAGAAAAAGGGAGTATATGGGAATTCTCTGAACTTTCTGCTTAAATTTTCTGTTCACCTAAAACTTCTCAAAAAGCAAAGTCTATTATTTTTTTAAAGTGTTTTTGCTTCAAGCTGAAATCCACCCTTTGACTTGGGATATGTGTACATACCTTCCCAGCCCAGCGACACATCTCAGTCACCTGGGGCCTCCTCCCCCACACCAGTTATAGCAGAATCTTGGCCGCGGGGTCTGGGCATGTTTCAAAAACTCTTTAAGGTTTTTAGTGATGGCACCGTGGACTTCCACAGTGAGGAGGGGCGAGGTGGCTGAGGGCAGATTAACAGGGGTTTACAGCTCGTGCGCTGACAGTCACGCGTGCAAGTCCGTATTCCAACTCTCATAAGCTGAATGATATTGGGCAAGTCACTGCATGTCTCTGAGCCTCAGTTTGTTCATCTGTGAAGTGAGAATAATAAAAGCAATTTCCCCAGGAGGTTGCTGTGGGGATAAAGCAATTTAATGCACGTGAGACGTCAAGCACGGGGCTTCCAGAGAGCCATGATCCAATCAACATTGGCATTTGAGTTAAGTTAGGCTTGTAGATTGTGCATACTTATTTACAGATGGGGGAATTGAGGCCTAGACAGGGAAAGTTGCCCAAATCACACAGTAGATTAGTGAATGAAACAAGACTAAAACCTGGGTCAAACTAGTTAAAAAGTTGCAGCAGGACGGGGGCACTTTAAACATTTCAACAGGTGAGCGAGCAC
This sequence comes from Propithecus coquereli, assembly GCF_000956105.1. Classification (NCBI taxonomy): domain Eukaryota; kingdom Metazoa; phylum Chordata; class Mammalia; order Primates; family Indriidae; genus Propithecus; species Propithecus coquereli. The sequence goes on along the minus strand of NW_012148285.1, from coordinate 8,030,604 downwards.
CCTTTGAAAACAGGACTCTTGGAAATGCAGAGGAGGTGCCTGCAGTTCCTCCATTTCACCACGAGGTGGAGATCTTCCCCCATCTATGATCAAGATAATCAAAAAATAGGAAACAGCAAGTTAACTTTGGAAGTAGAGAATTTTCTACCTCTTCGCTTGGCTCCAGCAAAAATATCTAACAAGGCGATATATAACACAGCAGACACTTATCATGTAATTGAGTGAAAAAATAAGGTTCAGATGCGTTATATACACTGAAAACGGAAAGAACGTGGATTCTTGGACGCCAGGTGTCTGCAGTCTCATCTCAGCTCCCCATTTACGGGCTTATTATGTCGTTTCTTCATGCCTCAGTTTCCTTCTCTGTAAAATGCCAGTAATAACATTAACTACTTCAAAGGGTTATTGTTGGGAGAATTAAACAAGTGAACATGAGTAAAAACAGCTTTTAAAACATGCCCGACACAGGTAAGTCCTATATAGGTGTTAGCAACGATCAGTTTGTTTCTTAACAGTTCTGTTGAGGTCTGACTGATACACAATAAACTGCACCTGTTGGAAGTGTACAACTGATAAGTGTTGACCTATGTATATATACCCAAAAGTTTCCTCATGGTCCTGTTCTCAGGCAACCACTGATCTGTGTTCTGTCACTGTAAATCGGTTTGAATTTTCTAGAATTTTATGTAGACAAAATCACAGAGTATGCACTCTTTTTAAATCTGGCTTCTTTCATTCAGCATATTTAGTTTCATCCACTGTGGGATGTATGACGTCCACGTCTTCCGGTTGCTGTGCTGTATTCCATCGTATGATTATAGCACAATTTATTTATCCGTTCATCTGTTGAAGGACATTGGGATTATTTCCAATTTGGGGATGTTACAAATAAAGCCGCTATGCACATTTCTGGGCAAGTCTTCCTAGCGACAACATATACCTTCATTTCCCTTGGGTAAATACGTAGGAGTAGAACGGTAAGTGTGCATTTAACTTTTAAGAAAATACCAAACTATTTTCCAAGGTGGTCGTACATTTCCACCTGCGGTGTATGAGAGGTTTAATTGCTTTATACTCTTGCCAACAGTGGGTATGGCCAGTCATTTGGATTTTAAATATTTGAGTAGATGCATAGAAGTATATTATTGTGGTTTTAATTTGCATTAATTATCCTGATGACTAATTATGTTGAGCAGAAAGTATCTGTTCAAATCTTCAAGCTCACTTAAAAAGTTTTGGTTGGTTGTTTTCTTATTGAGTTTTGAGAGTACTATATACATATATTTTCTGGTAAGTCCTTTGTCAATTATGTTTGGTGAATATTTTTCCTAGCCTGTGACTTGTCCTTTCTTTCTCTTAAAAATGTCTTTTGAAGAGCTGTTTTTAATTTTGATGAGGTCCAGGTTATCAAGTTTTTCTTTTATGTATTATGTTTTTGATATCATATCTAAGAAATATTTGCCTAATGCAATGTCATGAAGATTTTCTCCTATGTTTCCTTCTCCAAGTGTTACAGTGTTAGACATATTTAGGTCTATGATCCATTTGGAGTTGATTTTTGTGTGTAATTTTTGTGTGTGATGTGAGATATGAGTTGACATTTATTTTTCTATGTGGCTACTGAATTGTTCTGGCACGTTTGTTGAAAAGGCTATCCTTTGTCCACAGAATTAACTTTGCACTGTTGTTGAAATCAGTTGACTGTTTCTGGACTCTTCATTCTGCTCCATTGATCTGTTTGTCTGTCTTTGTGTCAATAACATACTGTAGCCTTATACAAACTCTTGAAGTCAGAGAGTTTAAGTCCTCCGACTTTGGTTTTCTTTTCAAAGTTGTTTTTGGCTATTCTAGGTCCTTTGAATTTTCATATGAATTTTAGAATCAGTTTATTAATTTCTACGAGAAAAGCCTGTTGGGATTTTGACCGGGCTTGTGTTGAATCTATCCATTAATTTGGGAAGAAGTGACATCATAACATCGTGGAGCCTTCTGGTCCACACGTATGATATATCTATTTAGATACCTCCAAATTTCTCCCAGCAATATTTTATAGTTTTTCTCCCCAGACTTTTTTTCCCCTCTCTGTTTCATTTTGCATACTTTCTATTGCTATGTCTTCAACTTCACTAATATTTTCTCCTACAATGTCTAATTTGCCTTGTTGTGGACTGAATTGTGTCCCCCTGAAATGCATATGTTGAAGCTTTAACCCCCAATGTGATAGTATTTGGAAATGGGGCCACAGAGCTCTCTCTCTCTCTCTCTCTCTCTCTCTCTCTCTCTCTCTCTCTCTCTCTCTCCCCCTCTCTCCCCGCCACCCCCCACTCTCCACACGCGCACACCAGGGAAAGGCTTTGCAAGGACCCAGGGAAAAGGCAGCTGTCTGCAATAGAGGAGGAAGGTCCTCACCAGAACCCAACCATACTGGCACCCTGATCTTGAACTTCCAGCCTCCAGAACTGTGAAAAAATAAATGTCTGTTGTTTAAGCCACCGAGTCTATGATATTTGTTATGGTAGCCTGACCTAAGATATGCCTTTAATCCCATCTTGTTATTTTTCATCTCGGACATTGTAGTTTTCATCTCTAGAAATTCAAGTTTCCTTTATTTGAATATCTTCCATGTCCCCACTACATGTGTCGAATCTTTCCTCTAGCTTCTTGAACACATATAATACAGTTATACTAACTTTTAAAATGTCCTTGTTTACTGATTATATTATCTGTGTCATTTCTGGTTTGGTTTCAAGTGATTTTCACCCCCATTATGGGTTGTATTTTCCTGCTTGTTTGCATGCCTGCTAATTTTTTATTGGATGCCAGATATGGTGAATTTTACCTTATTGAGCACAAAAAATGTTTGTATTTTTACAAATATCCTCGATCTTTTTTCTAAGACACAGCTCATTTACTTGGAAACACTTTTTTCTTCTTGGGATTTGCTTTCAAGCTTTGTTAGGTGAGACCAGAGTAGTGTGAGTCTAGAGCTAATTTTGCCCTAATACTGGGGCAAAACCCTTCTTAGCATTTGGCTTGATGCTGCACAAACCATGAAATGTCCTACCGTGGTTGGTGGGATCAGAAACTATTCCCAGCCTTGCGTGAGCTCCGCGTATTGTTCCCTTTAATCCTTTCAGGTGGTTCTTTCCCAGCCTGGGTGTTGTTTGCTCATGTGCACGTGCGGATCAGCACCTAGATGAAGACCGAGGGTGCCCTCTGCAAGTCCCAGGGTGCCTTCTGCACAGCCCTCTGCTCTCCCGGGCCGCGTCCTTCGCTGTCCAGCCACACTGGTGTCCCTCCTTCCCAGCTCTGCCTCCCGAACTTGAAGAGGTCGCTGCACTCTCTCTGCTCAGCTCTTCCTGTGCCGTGGCCTGGAAACTTTCTCCGGCACTCAGCCGGGCAGTGGTAGGACTCCCTCATCTCTTTCCCACCTCATGGGGATCGCTGTCCTTCACGACCTGATGTCCAACGTCTGGGGATTCATTGTCATACGTATTTTGAGTGTTTCTTGAGTTGTTTCAGGTATGAGAGTAAAGTTAATCCTTGCTAACTCAATCTTGGCCAGAAGGGGGAGTCCTTTAGGTTTTTACTCATACACACACTGTGTGTTTATATGTGTGTATATATAAACACAATGATACAGGAATATTTTATATACATGTACATACACATTATAATATACATGGAAGGGTTTGATTGAGAAGTCTTCCTCTGTGCCCCGTCCATGCACTCCGCACCTGCCCAGACCCAGGGTCGATCAGTCTGGCGCGGTTTCCCGCGTGTCTCCCGAGAAGGGTTAGTGCACATACAATCCTACATCTGTCTACACTAGTGGCGTCACACTGTTCTCACTGCTCTATACCTTGGTTTCGTCACTTCATGTATCAGCAACACAGGTCTGACTGGGTGTTTTTGTTTTTGTTTTTGAGACAGGATCTCTCTCTGTCACCTGTGCTAGAGCGCAGTGGTGTCATCATAGCTCACTGCAACCTCAAATGCCTCGGCTCAAGTGACCCTCCTGCCTTAGCCTCCCGAGTAGCTGGGACTACAGGTGTACGCCACCATGCTCGGCTGATTTTTCTATTTTTTTGTGCTCAAGCTGGTCTCAAACTCCTGGCCTCAAGTGATCCTCCCGCCTCGGCCTCCCAGAGTGCTGGGATCACAGGCGTGAGCCACGCTGCCCCGCCGTGACTTACTCTTTCTATGCTGGAGAGTAGGCCGTAGGATGAGTGTTCTGTATTTTATTTAGCTGCCCCTCGCTCAGGGATATTTTGTTAGTTCCACTTTCTTCACTGACACAATCAACACAGCAATGAACACACTTCTGCGTGCGTTTTAGTACACACATGTGCATGTATCTGCAGGTAGATTTCCAGAAAAATGACTGGATCACTGGATGCCAGCCAGGGGCCAGTGCTCTAAGCACCAAAAAGATTCCTTCTGAAAATCAAAGTGGAAAGGGCAAAGGTGACAGGAGTCCTGCCTGCCACCAGGGGCGCCACAGCAATGCTGCTGGCTTGAGTCGATCTGATGACGCGTGTCTCTGAGATTCTCTCTTCCTGTCCTCCCCCACTCCCGCCTTCTTCACTGGCTTATAATTTACCTGGTGCTCACGGGGACCTGGGCTGGCTGGCTGCTCGGGGTCTGCTTAGAGGATGCTGAGTGCAGGGTGGAGGCCCCCCTGTGTCGCAGGCTCAAAACCCAGGAGACGCGGTCGTCGTGGCTATCACCACCCACCTTCTCTCCCAGGCTCCCAGGAAATGCTTCTCCAAACACAGACCAGTCCCCCGGAGTCAAACGCCAGCAAGTTAAACGTCCACCATCTCATTGCACGATTCTCAGGGAGCGGTTTCCCATCTGCCCCAGCCCAAGGTCAGGGATTGTGTCTCATCGTCTTTCTGTGCCTTTATTCCTGGCTGTGCTCACGCCTGATCTCACACGCGCACGCGAACGAGCACACACGCGCTCTCACGTCTTCACACACCTCCACTCTCACACTCACACTCACACGTGCACTTATCCGCACGCTTACCCAAATTCGCTCACTCGTTCTTCTACCAAGTCACACGCTCACTTACACGCACGCGTGCACACACGCACTTGCAGTCACGCCCATTCTCCCGCAGTCTTACACACACACACACACACACACACACACTGCTGGCACATCCCCTGGCCCAAGGTGAGGGCTCAGTGAAGGTCAGTTCTGTCGAGAAAACCACACGAACACCCAGCAATTCGTCTTCCCTTAGCAACACCTTTAAGCAGATCCGCGTTTGGGATTAGCAATACGCCCTCGTGGCTCTAAACACAAAGTGCACACAGAGCGCGCCCGCACAGTCTCCCTCCCGTCCTGTGCCGGCTCCGCCCTCCTGTGAGGTCCTCCCAGCCCCGCGTGGGCCTCTGCAAGCAAACGCCGTGCCCCACCCCGTTTTCACCCGAGGGCCAGTGTGTTGGGATGCTTGTCTCTCCCTGCACGGCCTTGTGGTCACCCCTCTGTCTACACAGTTAATACGCAGCGGCACACACCAGTTTTCCAGCCCTGCGCTGCCCAGTACAATAGCCACCGGCCACATGGTGGCTGTTTCAATGAATTAAAATTAAATAAAATTCAAAATTCCATGACTCGGTTGACTAACCACGTTTGAAGCACTCAGGAGCCACACGGGGCCGGTGGCTACCATATCACACCGTGCAGGTAGATCAGCACGCTTCCATCCCTGTGGAAAGTTCTGTTGGACAGCACTGGGTTGGCCGTCACCGAAGACATCTCAGTGCTTTCCCTCCGCAGACAGGCGGGTTTCGCATCAGATTCACGGATGCGGAGTGGTCGCTTTGGAAGGGGCCGGAGCCTGTGGAGCTCAGGCAGCCGCCTCAAAACAGGTTGTACAGGTTCCAGGTGGAGATGGCAGTAGAACAGGGCCCGGGCAACCTTGAACCTGGAGTGTCTGCAGTGCAGGAGGCCAAGTGGGCGCAGAGGATCGGGAACCCCAGTCGTGGGGACAGGGAGGTCTCCCTTCTCCCTCTCATCCACGCTCCTCCACTGTCCACAGAGGCTGCCTTCTGCCAGCCACCGCCATTTCAGAAAGAGAACTCATTTTCCGTTAACTTGGTTTAAGAGCGTTTGAAAACAATCTTTTAGCAACGGACGAGGGGTCTCTAGGCAGTGGCATGCCTAGTGTATTTGACACCTGGAGATCGTTTTCGTAAACACCTTCCTCCTCTATACAACATTTTCAGTAATAGTTGCATTTGGGGTTAGTTTCTTAGTTTTGATACAATTAACAGATAAAAGGAGAACACGTTTCCATTTTCAAGACACTGTTTGACTTCAGTAAAAGATTTCATATAAGAACTAAAATTTTCACTTTCTAAACAAACAGTTATACCATGCAGGTTGCATCTGCTTCACTGTTTGACCCCGACATAGATTCTTGTCTTTCTTAACAGCATGAAAAAATGCACGTGGGTTACACACACACACACACACACACACACACACACACATGCCTACATATGCATGTAAGTACGTGTAATATTTTGTCAAAATGTAGGTATATTAATATGCAAAGTCAAATATCAGGAATTTGAGATTCCTTCCTTGCAGGAGCCCAGCTTGCTTAAGAAAATCAGGCCAGAGCCTCGACAGTCAGACAGGTTAGTGCCTGTGGTGACAGTTTCACTTTGCTGGTGGCAGACCTTCGGTGGGGTTTGTCCTCGCACAACTCCCCACAGCATTCAAGCCAGCGGCCTGGAGCCCAGATGAATGAGGCAGGCCCTGGACACTCCCTGCCGGCAGAGAGCTGCCTACCCTGGAAGTCACCAAGGGACATTTTTTGGTCCCTCTTCATGCTTTTCTAATAGGTTGGCCATGAAAATAAAATTAAGTACATGTAAAGCACAAGTATACAGAAGGTGCTTAATAAATGTTATTTCTCTTCACCCTCTCCACCTCAGTCCTCCCATTCCCACTCCTAGTTTTAGGCAACTGGGGAGAAAACTGCCATCGAACAGCATTTCCCACTAACAAGGACCATTAGGAGTTAGATTCTTCTTCCCCGGTGAGCGCCGGGCAGTCCTCTCGCCTAAGACCTCGCTATTTTGTTGCCACCTTCATAGCCAAAGGAGGGGGGAGTTTCTTGGTGCAATAAAAATATTGTCATAGAATACAGAATTGAATAATTTTTCTGGAACAATAATAAAGCTCTCGTTTCAGATTCCCGTTCATTCATTCCTTCGTGCACTGGACGCCAGGGACCTCGTGGTGAGCAAAGCAGACGTGGTCTCCGCCTCTGGGGCTCCAGATCCCTCCCTCCATCTTTTTAAAGTCAAGTTTATTGAAGTATAATCTATGGACAGTAATCTATGCACTCTTTTTAGTGGAAAGTTCTAGGGGTGTTGACAAATACGTATAGTTGTGTGGCCTCCACCACAGGACAGTGCTGTCATCCCCTCTCCAGTTTTCTCGTGACCCTTTGTAGACAGCCCTGCCCCCACCTCCAGCCCCCGGCAACCCCGGCTCTGTCCTCTGTCCACAGGGACTTGTTTTTCCAGAGTTTTTCCAGGTGGAATCACACGGGACGTCATCTTTGGGCCTAGCTGCTGCCACGTAGCTTAATGCATTGGAGATTCACTCGTGCGGTTGTGAGTGGTACTGCTGAGCAGTGTTTTGTGGTACGGATGGAACATTTTGCATCACCTTGGGGACAAAGTAAGAAAGAAAACTACCCACCTTGACCAAATGGGCCCAGAGCTAACTGAGTCTACCGGATGGACTACGTTAGCTTTTCTCCCGTAGGACCAGTTAGGTCCAGCGAGGCAACTCGGCTGTCGCAGAAAGATAAAGTGCCACTTCCTGCATCCCGAATCTGTGGGTTGTGAAACTCGTATTCGTTTGTTGATTTTTACTTTTGTACTTTTTTTTTTTTAATTTGGACAATGTGGCCCCAGCTGGCCTGTAAGTCAACAAGGGCCCTGCTAAAAGTCCCTCTCTCCCCAGGCTTTGTGACACAGGTGCTGAGTCATAGAGGTCCTGCTAGTCCCCAAGAGAAGCCCTTTCCCCCTTCCTGGTGATGCCTTTGCCCCCTTGGGTAGAGTTTTGCCCAAGTGGGGCCCATAGGGGAGGATGGAGTTTCTTGGGACCCCTCAGACCGCCAGTTACTGTGGCCCAAAGAAAACCTGTGGCTTCACCACGCGGCCCCGGGCTGCGCAGTCCCCTGCAGCCCACGAGTGCTACCAGCCCTATTACCTGCCCGGGTGCCGCTACGCCAACTCGTGGAGGCCCAGCCTCTTCCACAGGATCTCCGATGCCCACACCTGCCAGGAAGAGTGTCCCAGCACCCTGCGGCCGTCCACCATCCTGCCTGCCCTCCGCTCTGCGCTCCTCTGCCGCTACACCCCCAAGGACTGGGACCGGTCCAACCAGCTGCAGCTCCTCGGGGCTGAGGCCTCCCGGCTGTGGGCTGGCCGGCTGGGGGGCGACTCCATGCGGCTCATGCAGGACAAGGACCAGCTGACACGCCAGATGCAGGAGGGCACCTCCCGGAACCTGGGCCAGAGGCTGTCGGACATCGGCTTCTGGAAGTCAGAGCTGAGCTACGAGCTGGAGAGGCTCGTGACTGAGAACCACAATATGGACATGATAAAGAAGCGGCTGGAGTGCGCGATGGACCAGATAAACTGCCCGCTGCAGGTGAGCACCAGAGCGGGGACAGAGCTGTGGCCGCTGCCGCAGTGTGGGCGCCCTGCTCACACTCCCCTGCTCTTGGCTTAAGGTCAAGGTGACAGGCACCTTGCAAATCAGTTTGAGCTGCATCGTGTTATACGATCGGTTTCTAAGGTAAAAATATAATCTTAGTCAATTCAGGATAATCCCACAAATCAGGTTGAATTTTATTCTCTGCTCGGGGTTGCATCAGAGTTGCAGGGGTCTCATTAAGACATGTGCATGCGTGTGCATGTATGAGCATGCATGTGTGTGTGTGCTCGACACCAGAGAACACAAAAAAAAACCGCTATACTCCTCTATAAGACACATACACAAAAACACACTACAATAGAGAGAGAGAGAGAGAGGGGTTTTTTTTTTCGCCACTAGAATCCGGGCTCCATCAGGGCAGAGACTTTTGTCCACTTTGTCACCGACCTATCTAAGACCGGTACTCAGCTGCAGGGCACGCCTATGTCTGTGTAGGTGTTTAGTGACCAATGTCTGTGCTGACGACTGTTGTCTAGACCAACGTTTTGAATGTATTCCCAGCTTAGGACAGGGCAAGGCACATAGTAGGCACTCAGTAAGTATTCGTTGAATGATAAATGGATAACTCTCTAAATGTGGATATTGCTGACACTCCCTTGGTCTCCAAGTCTCCAGGCACACCCCAGATCAGTCAGGATTGCTGCGGCTGCAGGTGGCAGATGATCAGTGAGCAGCTCAGCCAAATGGGGCTTATTTTTCTGCCATCACAAAAATTCGAGGGGGAGACAGATCGGGCTGCTGCAGCCTCCGCTCGATGCCGGGAGGAGCCAGGCTCTTCTCCTTCTGCTCTGCCGCCCACAGCACGTGGCTTCTGTCCTGTGGTTTGGGCTGACAAGGAGGTTTCATATTTCACAGTGCACACGCCTGCGGCACGTGGAGCCTTTGCTCAGCCCAGGCAGGCAGGTGGGGGCAGGGCAGAGAGCAAACACGTTAGCTGGGTCTGTCCGTTTTTATCAGGGAATATCTGTTTTTCCAGAAGGTCCACCATGTGTTTCTGTTTTTAGCCCCTTTGCCAGGACTCGTGTTTCCCGTGGAAGGGGTTGAGCAGACAGTGTGTGAGGAACCAGCAGCGTCTATGCGAACTCATCTTGGCCACCCAGGACAATGTGCCACTGCTCCCTGGAGCGTGCAGGGGACTAGGGACCTCCTGCCTGGAACCCTCCTGCAGCCGTCTCTGCCCCATGCTGGGGGCCGGGGCTTCTGTAGGAGAGGTCCTGCCTCCAGATGCCCCTGGGAGACGTGGCATAGGTTCCCGCCACTCCGGGATTTCCAAGCCCATGTGGGGGAGGAGGGGTCCACTGTTTCCTTCCCCCCCCACCCCCAGATTTTCCCTTGGGAGGAGGGAGGGGAGAGCTGCATCCCGAATCTATTGCTCTCCCCCGACACTCTCTTCTCACTGCCTGGCCTGTCTGGAAATCTATTGCTCTCCCCCGACACTCTCTTCTCGCTGCCTGGCCTGTCTGGAAAGCCCGGCTCTGCCTGGTCACCTGAGGCCTCCTCTGATCTGACATGTGGTGGAGCAGGGACCAGAGACATCTCAAGTTTGTCTCCTGGGCTGTCCCCTCAGTCCAGGCAGCTTCTCCCTGGATAATGGCGACCCCTCCTTCCTGGTCTCCCAACTCCTACTCCTGCTGACCCATCCTCAACACAGCAGCTAGAGGGGTGATTTTAAATATTAAACTCTCCCACTGGCTCCCTCGATGGCCTCCCAGAAATTAACATCTTAATTCCTAAATTCCTCTGCCCCTCCCCAACCCTGTCCCTGCTACTGCTCCAGCCTCACCTTCTCCACCCCAGCCTGTGGCTTCCTGTCTGTTACTCTGCCGACCTCAGGGCCTTTGCACCTGCTGTTCCCTCTTCTTGGTGCACTGTTCCCGCTCACCTCTGCATCTCTGCTTCTCATGATTCAGGTCTCAGTATGTCTCCTCCCTAGCCACCCTGCGGGTCACTCTCCATCCACCCACTCACATCTCCCTGATTATTTTCCTTGCAGCCCTTGTCACAGTCAAGATGATCAAGTTTCTTTTTGTGTGTTCTGTCCCCTCTGTTGGCTGCATGGGAGCAGGGACCCTGTCTGTCTAGTTCACTGTGCTGCCTCCAGCACCCCAAAGGAGTGTGGCTCAGAGAAGGAGCACTGTACTCCCTCTCCTTTCTGAGTTCCCAGATGCATTTGCACCCCAACATCCAGACCTCAGTGCTCCTACTTCCTTCTCGCTCCCGCTGCCCTTTGTGACATCACAGGCTGGTGGCCAATCACCATTCTTCTTCAGTCTCCCATTGCAGAGCGCCCCCGAGCAGCACCTTCTCTTGTCTTCTTCTCTGCTCTGCTCAGGTCTCTACGACAGCTGGGAGGCCCAAGGCAGTGTGGCAGGGTCACCTGGTCTCACGTGGCCCTGACCACTTCCCAAAGCTGTCCCCCCACTGGGAGATCTCCAAAGAGGGTTTTGCATATATGTTCACAGATCATATTTATGCACAGCGTTCTGAGTGCTTTACACTTGTCAAGCTGACTTTACCTGCAAGATAAACCTATGAGGTATGCACCAATATTGCACCCATCTGCAGATGAAGAAACAGAGGGTCAGAGAGGCTAAGTAATTTGCCTAAGTGCACACAATAGGAAGTGGCTAAGCCTGGGTTTGAACTCAAGAGAGAGGCACAGACAGGACAGCAGCCCATACTGTCTTATCTGAAACGATAATGGAGTTTTAGTCTATTTATCATTATAGTTACGGGAGGCCTGGGGGCCACCGATGGAGGTTATGGGAATCACAGTTGGTTCCCAGGACGCTGCTTTATCTTGCTTTCTCCACGTGGGCCTTGCATCTCCTGATGCATCAGCCAAGGCATCCCACAGCCCCCACTGAGGGGCAAGGGGAGGCAGAAGCCCACCTAATGCACAGCGATGAGGTCCCACACAGCACCAGGTTTCTCAGAGAAAAGAACAGATTGCGGCAAAGGGAGACCTGCGTCATCCCCTCTCAGGGTCTACACACAGGGGGACACGCTCTTTCCCGCTGTTCCCTACAGGTGGCCCTGGAGTGTCTGTACTACCGAGAGAAAAGGATCGGGATTGATCTGGTCCATGACAACGTGGAGAAAAACCTTATCCGGGTAAGGCGCCTGCCGGGTGTGCCCAGTCCCTGAGCGAGGCGGGTGGGCCAGCTGGTTTCTGAGTTGCCCACTGGTAGCAGAAGCCACACGTGTTACCCCGTGGAAAGTTAGGGCTCAGAAAGCAGGGGTGTGGGCCCCGGTTGCAGTTTAGGAATAGGGAGACATGGAGTCATTCGAGCCTCAGTCTTTTCATCTCCAAAATGGGCACAATAGTACTAATACACCAATAATAATCATAAAAGCTAGTGTCTGTTAAGCACCTGCTACATGTCATATGCGGTACCACTTCATATACATTCTTTAATTTAATGAAAAATAATGTAGAAGTGAGCACTTGGCACATAGTAGCTGCTAAATTTTCTTTTAATCTGGAGGTCTGTAAAAAGAAAAGAAAATAGGGCCAAGAGTGTGAAGCCTCCATGATCGACCCTTAGTTGTCTGGCCCTGGGGTCACACGGATTGAGGCAAGAACCCCACCATGAAATTTCACCTTGTGGGGTCAAGGGTGGGCATGAGAGGTGAGGGGTGAGGGCTCTGGGCTGGGAGACAGGATGGTGAGTTTCTAAGGGGCTCCACTCTTTCTGACATTTTTCATTTCAGGAAGTAGATTTGCTAAAATGTTGCCAAGAACGGATGAAAAAATTAGGTCAAAGAATTGATATCCAGATGCGGTAAGGGCATCTTTCTCTCCCCTTTCCTTGGGTTTGTTTTGGGACTCCCAGGTTTCTGGCTGCAAGCCAGGTGGGCTCACTTGTCTCTGGATGGTTCCTTTGGTCAGTGTGCTGGTAAATGCTTAACAACCAGCTCTCAGGGGGGGAAAAAAAAGTCCTGATTTGTAGGATTTGCCCATTCCTGTGGTGTAAATGCTACCACAATGGCTGATTTCAGACTACTAAGATGATGTTACTGGGATGTGCACCATTGACCCACATGAGCCAGCGCATCACTGGTTGCTCTTGTTTGTAATCCTCTGGCGAAAGAGGATTGGCCTTCCTGGGACCCCTCTTGGGCTGTGGGTTCCCCATGTGAGTTCTGAACCTTGGGAGATGGCATTAGGCAGCAATGCCAGGGGCTGGGACATCTCGGGAAGGGAGCTGGTGGATGCCTTGAGCCAGGAGTCTTCAAAAGAAATCAGCTTTTTGTTCTTAGGTTGTGCAACCTCATGACAAGCCAGGAGGCCCCTCTCATAATTAAAGGGAGGCTCGAGTTTTACGGGGCTTGAGGCTGATAGCTAAACCCTTGGCACCAGCTCCCCCGGAGGCAGCTTCCCACCTCAACCTGCAGCTCCCCTTTAACTCTTCCAGGGCACGCTACCCTGCTGGTTTCCCTCTTCTCTGACTCTTGACACAGATGCAGACAGCATGGGATGGGCTGGCAGCCTGGCCAGGGCTGCCCTTCCTGCCGTGTGGTGGATGTGGGCAGCCTCGTGGACGCGAAGGAGTCAGGCAGCTTCCAGATCGGCTCTGGGAGCTCGAGCTCATGTCCTGGTTTGCTGTGCCCCAGAATCAGCGGTCACCTCCCCCTCCAGGAGCCCTTGGATTCCCGTGAGGGTTCGACCTGGGTGTCAGGGATGAGAACAAATCAGCCAGAATAAAAAGGGGGAAGACATTGCAGAAAAGCTACCCGGACAGCAAAGGGCTCAGTCGGGCAGAGAAGCCGAGGGGACCCAGGGAGTCATTAGAGCTGGAGGGGTGCAAAGGAGGTGCACGTGCAGCGGAGGTGACAGCTAAAAGGACAAGAGCAGTCAGTGTGCCTCTGTCCTGATTTCCCACCATTCCACCTACACCTGGACTGTTGTTACCTGCAGTTTGTCTATAAATTAATGCACTAAAAAACCCTGAAATACTTGCATTTAAACGGGCAAATTTTAACAAAGAGCCAATGCTGTCTAAACAGCATGCTCTTGTTTTATTATAATTTTCTTGCACTTATTTTTTTAAATTTATTCATTTTTAAGTGACTAATAAAAATAGTATATACTGTGTTTATCATGTACAACCTGATATTTTGAACTATGTATACATTGTGGAATGGCTAAATCAAACTAATTAATGTATGCATTACCCCACATCCATATCATTTTTTTGTGGCGAGAACACTTAAAATCTCTCTTAGTGATTTTCGAGAATATAATACACTGTTACTAACTCTAGTCACCATGTTGTACTTGAACTTATTCCTCCTGTCTAAATGACATTTTGTATCCTTTGACTAATATCTCCCCAACCCCCCACGCCCAGCTTCTGCTAACCCCCACTGCTCTCTCTGCTGGTATGAGTTCGATTGTTTCAGATTCTACATGTAAGTGAGATCATGAGATATTTGTCTTTCCGCGCCTGGCTTATTTCACCTAACACAGTGTCCTCCAGGCTCATCCATATTGTTGCAAATGACAGGATTTCCTTCTTTATTAAGGCTGAATAATATTCCATCATGTATATATACCACGTTTTCTTTATCCATTCATCTGGTTTTGGACCCTTGGGTTGATTCCGTATCTTGGCTATTGTAAATAGTTCTACAGTAACTATTTTTTAATTGGGTCATTTGTTTTCTTGCTATTCAGGTGTTTGAGCTTCTTATATAGTTTGGATATTAACCCCTTATCAAACATACGGTTTGCAAATATTTTCTCCCATTTCTTAGGTTGTCTCTCCATTCCGTTGATTGTTTCTTTTGCTGTGCAAAGGCTTTGTGGTTTGATATAATCCCATTTGTCTATTTTTGCTTTTGTTGCCTGTGCTACTGGCGTCATATGCAAAAAAATCATTGCCCAGCCCAATGTCCTGGAGCTTTTCCACTATGTTTCCTTCTAGTAGTTCTACAGTTTCAGGTCTTACGCTTAAGTCTTTGATCTGTTTTGAGTTGGTTTTTGTACGTGGTGTGAGATAAGCATCTAAGTTCACCCTTCTGCATGTGGATTTGCAGTCGTCCCAACACCATCTGTTGAAGAAGCTGTCCTTCCCCGTTGTGTGTTCCCGGCGTCTTGTTGAAAACCGTTGACCGCAAATGCGTGGAGTTACTCCTGGCTCTCTATTCTGCACTTTCTTCCACTTATGTTTGTGATCTCCTGTTTACATCACGAGAGAATGGTTTTCCACTTGGGACTGACCTATGGACGCGGCAAAACACGGCGTTGGGGAGGCTGACGCTTGGGAAGTGGGACAGTTGGAGGTGGCAGAGTGAACAGACCGCAGACTCGAAACGGGGGGCTGGATCCTAGAGGGGAGATCCCGGGACCAGGGGAGGGCGGCTGCTCGTGCGGTCCCAGATAATGAAACAAGACGTGGGGGGAGCTGCAGAGCCAGGGAAACTGAGGCGGACAGAGACCGTCCCAGAGAGAAACAGAGGGACTGGAGGTAGAGCCCCCCTGGAAGAGGCTGTCTGTCCCTGGGCCGCGGCCCATTTGTCAGAGGACGCTGTCCTCTCGTGGGGAGGCAGCTCGTGCTGCTGGAGCTATCGGGCCGGAACCTCATCAGCCGGGCAGCACTTGCTGCGTCCTCACCCCTCGAGGCAGCTCTGCCGCTGACCTGCTCGGGTGGCCGCCCTGCCACGCGGTCTCCTGTGAGGCCTGAGGCCCACGTCTGGGCAGGGCGGTGTCCTCACTGCACCAGGTGCCCCGGCCAAGCAGAAAAGGCAGGTGTGGACAGTGGACAGAGCACCCTCCCGGGAGTCCAGGGGCCTGGCCGGCAGCACCCACCTGCCGTGTGACCTTTGAGAGGGACCCTGGGTGTGCACAATCCAGGGATGGATCCTTCCCTCCGCAGGGATAACCGCCACGCTCAGCACACGCTGGAGAAGGACTTTGAGGACAAAAGCTCAGCCCAGTTTATCGATCAGAAGTGCTTTAACCTGAGAAACACGTCAGAGTGCATCGGCTTCTTCCATGGCGTGGAGAAAGTCGACGGCACGTGAGTATCGGGCTTTGTCCCCGTCCCTGGCTGCTTCCCACTGGAGCGGGAGTTTCCGCTCCTACCAAGGAGCCATGAGGAGGTACCACGCACTGGTCAGGTGAGAGGCGGTGGTTGAAGGAGGATCCTCTGTTGCAAGCAAGTGTAGAATCCAAGTCTAACTTAAGATAAGATGGAATTTACCGGAAGGCTGTGAGGGGAGCACAAACTCAAGGAGAAGCCTGGAGGGGAAGGTTCTGGCAGTTTGAGCGAGCTAGGGCGTGGGAGCTAATCAGCTGTAGCGTCTCCGGCTTTCCGTCCTGGCCCCACTTTGCTCGAGACCCAAATTTCAGGAGGGAGCATGCGGTTGGCTTAGGGAGGGCCACATGGCCACCAGTGCTCAGCAATTCCATCAAACAAATTCTGAAACAGGCCGGGCGTGGTGGCTCACGCCTGTAATCCTAGCACTCTGGGAGGCCGAGGTGGGAGGATCGCTTGAGCTCAGGAGTTCGAGACCAGCTTG
>NW_012148285.1:8007746-8014269 GCF_000956105.1 Propithecus coquereli | reverse complement strand
TGGCGTGGAGAAAGTCGACGGCACGTGAGTATCGGGCTTTGTCCCCGTCCCTGGCTGCTTCCCACTGGAGCGGGAGTTTCCGCTCCTACCAAGGAACCATGAGGAGGTACCATGCACCGGTCAGGTGAGAGGCGGTGGTTGAAGGAGGATCCTCTGTTGCAAGCAAGTGTAGAATCCAAGTCTAACTTAAGATAAGATAGAATTTACCAGAAGGCTGTGAGGGGAGCACAAACTCAAGGAGAAGCCTGGAGGGGAAGGTTCTGGCAGTTTGAGCGAGCTAGGGCATGGGAGCTAATCAGCTGTAGCGTCTCCGGCTTTCCATCCTGGCCCCACTTTTCTTGAGACCCAAATTTCAGGAGGGAGCATGCGGTTGGCTTAGGGAGGGCCACACGGCCACCAGTGCTCAGCAATTCCATCAAACAAATTCTGAAACAGGCCGGGCGCGGTGGCTCACGCCTGTAATCCTAGCACTCTGGGAGGCCGAGGTGGGAGGATCGCTTGAGCTCAGGAGTTCGAGACCAGCTTGAGCAAGAGCGAGACCCCCGTCTCTACTAAAAATAGAAAAATTAGCTGGGCGTGGTGGTGCAGCTACTCGGGAGGCTGAGGCAGGAGGATTGATTGAGCTCAGGAGTTGGAGGTTGCTGTGAGCTAGGCTGACGCCAGGGCACTGTAGCCAGGGCAATAGAGCAAGACTCTGTCTCAAAAAAAAAAAAAAATGATTCTGAAACAAAGTGACAAGCTCGGCTGGGAGGGCCAGCTGACACCCATTGGCCCTAGTGGTTTAAGAGAGTGGATTCTGGAGCCAGGCTCTGCGCTAACACTGAGCAGGTTACTTCATCCCTTTGGGCCCTTTTCTGCATCTCTACCACCGGAAAAAAAACAGTACCTGCTTCCCAGGGCTGCTGTGAGTATGAAAAGGTGGGCGTGTGAAGTTGTAAGCACAGAGCCTGGCGTGGAATGGTAACAGCCAACACTTACTGAGTGCTTGCCGTGTGACCTCATTTTTTTGTCATGGAGGCTACAGGGTAAGTGCCTCCTGTGTGCCTGGCACTTGTGTGGGCATGTCACAGCATTACGGCATTACATGCAGAGCTAAGACACGCTTTCCCAAGTGGCAGTCCGAGGTCTGTCTCTCCTGGACCGCCCCCCCCCTTTAAATCTCTTGCACATAGAACTATGCTTGGTGTGCAGAGACACGCAATAAATCGTTACTGAATGAAAGAACGAATGGCAAGGGGAAGGAAGGGAAGGAGAACCAAAGGGAGGAAGGGAGGGAAGAGAGAAGGGAGAAGTTCCTTGGCAGTCTCCTTGGCCCAAGTCTGGGGTCACTTTCTGGATCTTAGCAAATCTCAAAGTGTTGAGATGACCCTTTGGGATTTCTGTCAACGACAGCTCCTGGGGACGCTCTTCCTCTTCCTGACAAGGTGGACTCCCCCATGGCCCTGGCAAGGTGAGCAGGACTTTGGAGACTTTGCCCTTCTCACCTGCACAGGGAGTCCAGAGGGTCTCTCTTCCCAAACAGATGCCTCCCCCAAAACGTGGCGGCCGGGCTGGCTGGCAGACGCTGGTTTCCGTGCGCAGGAGGGGCTGCTATTTAAAGTCCCTCATCCACGACTCCATCTGGAAAGAGGGAGCTGCTGTTTGTGGTGACTAATTGCTCCCCAGATGTGCTAGCTTATCTGGGGTTTTCTTAAAGCAGGGCCATGTCTGGGCAGATTGACGAGAACGTTCAGTGACCGTCTGAATTGCAGTAGCTGTATTCACTGCCGTTCTCGTTGCTACGGATTAACCAGTGATGGCGATGGTGATGATGGTGACAGCACGTACTTTTCACCTGACATTTGCTATGTGCTAGGTGTGTGCTGAGGGTGTCACGGGCAGCGTCTCACGAGTGATAAACATTCAGCAAGTGCTTACTGTGTGTCCAGTGCTGTGATAGGGGCTCACATTTAGTCACTCAGCAACCCTGGGGATGGGTACAATTCTTATTCCCATTTTACCATGAGGAAACTAAGGCTCAGAAAGGTGAAGCAACTGACTCAAGCTTACACAGCAAATGTCAGAGCCACAGTCTGCACCTACATTGGATACTGAGCTTGTGTGTTTTACACAAGCTTGGGTGGCTTCCTGCCTGCCCAGCAAAGCCTGCTGTCCCCTCTGTGTTTAGAGGACATAGGCTCCAGAAAGCACATCTTCCCTACTGAGACACACTGCCTGCCGAGTGGACAGGCTGTCTTTGGCAAATTCCCCCCAGGGACAATGTGATTAAGCCGGTTATTTTCTCTGGGGAGCTCAGCTGTCTGCTCCAGGGGAGGGCAAGGGCTCAGAGGTTGCTGTTCTTGACGTTGACAGTGCCCCGTTCAGCACTGACAGACAGGCTCAGAGTCAATCTGCAGGCTTCTATCTGCGGTCCTTGGCCTCTCCCCCTTCCACGGTGTCCCGGGATGTGAGTAGTCGTGCAACCCTGGACAAGATGCTTCACCTCTCTGAGCCTTGGGTCTTGGTCGAATGAAAGCTCTGAACCAGACTCAATGCCCTCTCCCGTCTCCAGTCCGAAAACTGAGTTCCTTTTTACCTCCCGCCTAAGACTAAAAATCTGCGTTATTTAATACCTGGAGACTTCTAGGACAGAAGAAAAAAAACCTTGAGAAGTGATCTAGTCTGGTTTAGCCAGAACCTGAAACCAGAAACGCATCCCCTTCCTGAAAGGCTTCCCGGAGGAGAAAACACCAAGTGGTCTCCCGGTTGCTTGTTGCAGGGGTGTACGTGCTCTGCCGGGAAGAGCTCTGTGTGGTCTAGACTGAGGAGTTCCTTCCGTGTCGCCACCTCTGAGAAGCCTTCCCTGCCTGCGCTTGCTAATGTGGCGTGTGTCCGTCTCCACTTCTCCCCCATCCACTCTCCAGCTGCCCTGCTGTGTGTGCTGCGGAGGAGGCTGTCCCCTGCAGGTGGCCTCTCCTGGGCTCTCTTCGCTTTCCTGATGGGTTCAGCCAGAAGGGGCAACGACAGAAGATGGAGGGTGGTACGGGGGTGATGTCTGTGATTTTTTCTCCCTCCCTCACTCCCAGGGACGGTGGTCCAGCGTGGCTCCTCCTCTCCTGGGGCTCCTGTAATACGTACCGTCCACTTTCTTCTTGCCTTTCACAGCTGAAGTGAGGACAGCGTCCTGCATTTTCTAATCCCTGATTTCCGCAGCATTTGTCCGAGTATTCATTCCATCTAGTCCCTTTCACCACTCTGCCCGACGCGTAACAGCCCCACTCCACTGGTCTCTCTCTCGTCCTCCTGCTTCTAAATCCCTTCCTAGCACGTGGCACCTTGTGTAAATATCTCTTTGTTTGTTGTGGGTCTCCCGCCTCTGGAAATTCATCACCATGAGGACGGGGATGTTGCCCTTCTTGTTCATGGCTCTATCCCAATGGCCCGGAACAATGCTTGGCATGTGGCAGGTGTTCAGAAAACACTTGATGGACGAGTAAGTCAGCAAAAGTAGCATGGCCACGTGCTCAGCACCGAGTTGGAGGGACACTGAGCCACCACTGTGCCCAATGCTCGCGTCTCGGCCTGTCCGTGTTTTTGGTGGTGGAGGGCGTGTTAGGGGAAGAGTGTTCGGAGGGGAAGGAACCCTCCTCTCCTACCGAGTCACTGAGTGGCCTCGTGAAAACCAGCTGCTGTCTCTAGACTGCTCTTGCCGCCCCTGTGAAATGAGGAGTTTGGATCGGGACAGTGGTTCTTAACGGGGAGACTGTGCCCCCTTGCCCAGGGGACAATTGCCAATGTCTGGAGACATTTTTGGTTGTCACAACTGGCGGGAGGTGCCGCTGGCATCTAGTGGGTGAGGTCAGGGAGGCTGCTAAACATCCTACAATGCACAGAGCATCCTCCTCCCCCCACAACAGAGAATGTTCCCAACCCAAATGCCAAGACCGCCAAGGCTGAGAAACCCTGGATTTGGATGTCTCTAAGACTTGCCAGCACCTACCCCCCACCCCGCCATTCCTCACCTGCATTAAATTTGCCGTTGTATCTCTGCAGGGTCTCGGTGCCTGAGACCTGGGCCAAGTTCAGCAACGACAACATCAGGCACTCTCAGAACATGCGGGCCAACTCCATCCGGCTGCGGGAGGAGGCGGAGCACCTCTTTGAGACCTTGTCGGATCAGATGTGGAAGCAGTTCACGGACACCAATCTGGCCTTCAACGCCCGCATCTCGGAGGTGATGGACGTGAAGAATAAGCTGCAGACACAGCTGGTGAAGGTGAGCAGATGTGTCCGGGGACTTTCGTCTCCTCTGCTAAAGCCGCGCCTTCCTCCCGCGAGCCTTAGCAGCATCTGGGCCCAGCTGCCCCCACTCCTGCTACCAAAACGGTCCCGTCCATCCCGAGGTCTACAATCCTGTCCACTCCAGAACGGGGAGGGGCCGTGAGCTGCCTACAGGGGGAGGGGGTGGTTCGAGCATCTGGGGTCTGTCCTCCCTGGCTCACTGGAGATGGAGCCTGGAGCTCGGTCCGGCTGTCACCACGGCCCCCAAGAGGCTGCCGGTGCTCCCAGGGCCCCTCGTTCTCCACGTGAGGCCCACGTGGCAGAGCGTGACCGGTGTAGATCAAGGAACCCCGGAGCCCGTCGTCCCTGCACATCTCCACCCACATCGGCACCTTTGGAACGGTGACCTTTGACTTCCAAAGGCCTCAACAGTATAATGATCCCCTGCTGAGGGCTGGGGTGCTTTTGGAATTTGGGGAGTTGGCAGGACTCCCCAGTGCTGTCATCTGTCTGCTAGTCCCACACCAACATGCCCTCTGGGCCACTCTCTTATCCGACTGGCCGTGCCTCTGGGTTCCTCCCTGCTTGTGTTAATGCGGGTGCCTTCTGGGTGCCAGACGCCGTGCCACAAGGAACAAAATGAGGAGCCGTGCGAAGATGGTCTCCATCCTCTGGGGACTTACATTCTGCTTGGGGGACAGTGGTGCCTGCAAAATTTATACCCAGGAAGGACTTAGGGATGGCAGTCCGGGTGGGGGCGGGGGGCAGGCAGCAGACTAGCCTTGCGTCTGTCTTTGCAAAGAGCCCTCCTTTTATTGTGTGCATATTTGGGGAGGGTTAGGGGCTGTAGGCAGGTCTGATGGAAATTACAGGGGCAGCTTCAGCCCACCCACCCCTGCCACCCTTTGGCCTGGTCTCCCAAAACAGATGAAATGGGTTTCTACGAAATCACTGCAGCATTATGAGGGGAGAAACAAGGGGGTGAGCCAGAGATTTCTGGGGGTGCCAATGCTGGGTGGAGTAGACGGGCAGGGGACATTTACACCCAGAACAGGTGGATAGGGAGCTGGGGAGACCCGCGCTGAGGCAGGGTTATCAGATGGGAGAGGGAAGCGGGGGTGAGACACCTGGAGAAGGCCTTGTGCGCCTTCCCTCCGTCCTTCACTGAACACCCGCCTATTAACCCTTTAGAACAGGGCTGGCAAAATTTTTCTGTAAAGGGCCAGGTGATAAATGTTGTCCACTTTGCAGGCCATATGGTTTCTGCCCAGGTATTGCAAAAGCAGCTGTGGGCAGTATGTACACAAACGAGCGTGGCTGTGTTCCAATAAAACTTTATTTACAGAACCAGGCAGGGGGCTGGATTTGGCCTACAGGTTGCAGTTTTGCAGACCCCTGCTCTGGAACTTAGCTCGAAAGTCGCTTCCTCCAGGAAGCCTCCTGACCCCCGCGGTGTATTTGCACTCATTACCTCTGGGTGGCCACCGCATCCCGGACCGCGTCATCGCGTCTTCTGCCCTACACATTGCGGGTAGAAGCACAGACTCTGAGCCCGACTGCGTGAGTGTGAATCCTCTGTGACCTTGGACAACTTTCTTAGCCTCTCTGTGCCTCAGTCTCCTTGTTTGTAGAATGGGGACAAGAATGGCTGCCATGAGGATTATTTGAGTTAATGTAGGCACACTACCTGAACAAGCGCCTGGCATGCGGTAGGCACCATGTCTGTGCTAGTCACTGTGATTTCACTGTACGAGTTGATCGACTTGTCTGCATCTCTTCGGAGCATCCCTCCCGATTCAGCCTCGCTCCCCCACTGCTCAGCACCCTGCCTGGCACTCCTGAAATCTTTGTGCTGTGAAGGAAAGGAGTCTACAGCATTGAGGTTGTACTGGTGTTTTGTTTTTGTTTTTTTTTTTGAGGCAGAGTCTCACTCTGTTGCCCCGGCTAGAGTGAGTGCCGTGGCGTCAGCCTAGCTCACAGCAACCTCAGACTCCTGGGCTCAAGCGATCCTCCTGCCTCAGCCTCCCGGGCTAGAGTGAGTGCCGTGGCGTCAGCCTAGCTCACAGCAACCTCAGACTCCTGGGCTCAAGCGATCCTCCTGCCTCAACCTCCCGGCTAGCTGGGACTACAGGCATGCGCCACCATGCCCGGCTAATTTTTTCTATATAGTTTTAGTTGTCCGATTAATTTCTTTCTATTTTTAGTAGAGACGGGGTCTCGCTCTTGCTCAGGCTGGTCTCGAACTCCTGAGCTCAAACAATCC
>NW_012148285.1:8001460-8007696 GCF_000956105.1 Propithecus coquereli | reverse complement strand
TTTTTTTATTGTGGTAAAATATACATAACATAAAAGTTACCATTTTAACCATTTTTAAGCGTGCAGTTCAGCGGCATTAAGCACATTCACAGTGTTGCACGGCCATCACCACCGCCCACCTCCAGAACTTTTTCTTCTTCCCGAATCGAAACTCTGTCCCCTTAAACACTAACTCCTTGCTCCCCTCCCCCCCAGCCCGTGGCAACCACAATTCTACTTTCTGTCTCTATGAATTTGATGACTCTAGGTACCTCGTATAAGAAGAATCATACAGTATTTGTCCTTTCGTGATTGGTTTATTTCCTTTAGCATAATGTCTTCAAGGTTCATCCATATTGAAACGTGTCAGAATCTCCTTACTTTTTAAGGCGGAATAATACTTCGTTGTCTGTATACACCACATTTTCTTTGTCCGTTCATTCATCTCTGGACACTTGGGTTGCTTCCACCTTTTGCCTATTATGCAAGCATTTTCTTTTAATGAGGCATTTCTTACGGGGGATCAAATGTAATTCATTGGCTGGGCGTGGTGGCTTAGTCTTGTAATCCTAGCACTCTGGGAGGCTGAGGCGGGAGGATCACCTGAGGTCAGGAGTTCCAGACCAGCCTGAGCAAGAATGAGACCCTGTCTCTACTAGAAATAGAAAAAAATTAGCTGGACAACTAAAAATAGAAAAAAAAATTAGCCAGGCGTGATGGTATGCGCTTGTAGTCCCAGCTACTTGGGAGGCTGAGACAGGAGGATGGCTTGAGCCCAGGAGTTTGAGGCTGCAGTAAGCTATGATGACTCCACGGCACCCTAGCCCAGGCAACATAGCGAGACTCTGTCTCAAAAAAAAAAAAAAAAGAAGTAATTCAGTGTCATGTTCCATTGCATGAAGCTTTCTGCCTGGCAGTGACTTGGGAAGCCTCCTTTTGTTGGCTGTTGGTTTCTCATCTGTGAACAGGGAGTGAGAATTCCTACTTGGTAACATTACTGTGATTATTAATGAGTTGATCTCTGTGGAGCTCTTAGAACAGTGCTTTGTGCGTGATAACCACTAAATAAAAGGTAACTATAAGTATTAATGTTATTATTGATAAAAAGAAAAAGGATTTGTTTTTTGGTGGGAGTGAGGGACCAAAACATTTTCTCTTTCAAAATTCCTCCAGGGAGGTTTTGAATTATTACCAACAGCCTCACACTGCTGATCAGAGTTTTTGCAACCTCATGTATTTTTATTAATAGACATAATTTAATCATCAGCTGCTTTGCAAATAAGCTATCACCCATATGAAATACACCAAACCCCAACCAGACACTACTGACATTTGTCTGCACAATGATTTGTTTTCTAGTTGGTGACGATCTCACGTGGCGTTTTTCTAAGATAATAAAAGAAGTTGATACAATGAAGATAAACATATAGAAACCAATTTCACCTTTCAACAGTTTGCCCTGGCTAGAGGATTTGAAATGCTCCCTTTAAATATTTAACTGTTATTAGTTGAGCTCAGCCTGATTCCCCTTGGCAAGAGGCATTTCTGGAAAATTCCATGCCCCCATCCTCACGTGTGCTGCAAGGCAATTATTTCTTTAGCAGTCATAGGAATCCACTATGTAAGGCCAGGTCTACATGGCTCCCTGTGCGGACAGTGGCTTGGGGCTGTGTAGACAGCCTCATCTGTTCGCTATGATCCTAGACTTCCATGAGGGTCACACCTCAAACCTTGTAACTTGCCCTGGGGCTTGTCCCTGCAGGAGCAGGTTCGAAGAGGCTCTGAGGTATCTCCAGGTCATGTGGAGCACTGCTAGCAGCGGGGCTGGGACTTCTCTGGATAGAAGTGGGTGACCACAGAGTGGTGTGCTAATTTTGAGGTCTGATTCCTCAGAAAGCCAGGGTCCTGGGAACCTCCAGGTAAACAATCCCTCAACTACACCAAATTACCCCGTTGAATTTTAGGGGGAAAACTCTTAATGTGGGGGGAAAATACACAAACATGCCTTTTGGGGGTAGGGTGTATGGGGGCAAGGTCGCTGCTATAGAAAGTGCTTATTCTGAGGTCGTGGGAACTGGAGTCTGGCAGGTGAAATGATACTAGACGCGTTACATAAACGTAGCACAAATAGCATTGACTCACGCAACGAGAAAGTCATTCCTTCTTCATTCCTGGTGATGCTGTCAAGGGTGCTGAATGGCTGCCTCACCTCTCTAACACCTGCCAATCTCCCTTTTAGACAGGAGAGAGCCGCCTCAGGCTAAGAACTTTGGGCAGGCAATGGTATCCGGCCAGAGTTCAAATAACATGGTTTTTCCTTTTGTCTTGTTTCATGCATTTTTTTTTTTGCATTTATGGTAAATGATGCTGATTTTCCACCGAAAATAGTGATGTAAAGTTTCATTTTTAAAATAAATGCACTTAATTTTTTTTTTAAGTGAACTGATTTACAGAAAAGCTTAAGCTAATTATGTTAGGAGTGGTGTGGCGATCTGGGAAAAACGCTGAGGGCGGTAGGGGAAAGTCTGACTTGTGGGAAACAGCGGCACAGACCTGCATGTTTCAAATACGACTGCATGTGCGGTGATCGCCAGGTCACCTGGACAGTTTGTTGAAATGCGGATTCTGGTCGAGCAAGTGTGGAGTGAGCCTGAGAGATGCCTGCGCTGTGGCAGGGAGTGGCGGGAGTGTAGGACTAGGGTGTGTTGGCTTTGACAAACATCTGGGTAAGCTGTCGTCTCCTTCCTCTCTCTCCCTCTCTCCTTCTTTCTTCCAGACGCATAACTTTGGGGGAACCAAATCCTTCCACAAGGCAAGCCTCAGTTATTTAAATTCTAATCAGATTTTCTTTGATTGCATTTTACTTCCAAGCTCACGAGGCAAGCATAATCATTCTTCCCTTAGGGATTAAGCCAAGTCATCCCATCCCATAAATTTCGCCCAATCAATCTGTGCAGATGCAAATGTCCCTCTGGGGTTTCTGCCACCCCAGAGCAGGCAGCTGAGTGGGAAAATGAGGTCAGAGCCGTGATATCAGGTGCTCGGGGGTCTCGATGAGTCAGACATGCCAGAAACACAGCCCTGATCAGGATGTCAAGGACGAGTACCTTTCTCTGCTTCCTGCTAACGCTCCCGCCCCGCACGTGCTGTAAGGTTTCTTATGGCTGGAGGCGGCAAATGGCAGGAAGGGACATGAAACAGATGGGGTGGGTGACTGCCACCGAGAGGAGCAATATGGTGGCCAGGGAAGGCACTGGATGGTCACTTTCTATGCTGGACTCTCCAAAAGCCCTGGCCGATCACCTCAGCTGCCTCCTGTGACCTGGTGGTCACTGTCCCCAGCCAGACCTCGCTCCTGAACTTGCCTCTTCTCTCCAGCTGCACACGCCACGTCTCCACCTGCATTTCTCAGAGGCCAGCTCCAGAACTTTCACTCTCCTGCCTGCTCCACCAGAGCCCTCCCCGTCTCAGTCAGGCTCCAACTTCCCGATGCTTCCAGGGGCTCCTACTACCAGGTGCTCAGTCCTGAACCTTGGAGTCCACCTGGACACCTCTCTGTCTCTCCCGCCCACATCCACCCCATCAGCAAATCCGGTTGGTTCTACCTTCAGAAACTCATCACTGCTCACTGCCTCCTCTGCCTCCCCTGCACCTGCTCCGTCTGCGTTGATACTGCCCCTCTGGGGTCTCTTCCACTAGGAGGGCCAGCTGATGAACTGGCAGCTGGTTTGGAGGGCATTCAATCTTTGAGTAGGCCAACAAGATTTACAGAGAAAAAAGGTTCAGTTGCTTTAGAGGATTCAGAAAACCTTGGGAGTTTAGCTGGGAAGAGCACATAACAGGCTCCGGGAAACACCAGCCAGTACTCAAGGGTCCGAGAGTCACTGTCTTCCCCGGGGGCCAGGCTTGGTGTGTCCTGCTGCTCTCACAAGAATTTCTCGGTACCCCTCACCTCTGCAGCCCTAGCGTCTCACGTGACCAGAGGTGCATGGTGAGTTCTAAGTAAATGCAGGTTTAAACCACAGGGTGTTGAACTTGGCCCACATATTATCTGGCCTTCACATTTTTCTTTGAACAGCTTTATTTATATTTGATGCATACTTATCTGCATGTAGTTCGAGTGTACAATTTGAGAAGTTTTGACATATATATGTCATGAGGCCATCACTTCAATCAAGGTAGCAACCATATGTATCACCCCCAAAATTCCTTGTGCCCTTTTGTCATCTCTCCTGCCTGCCCCCCCATTCCCGCATAATCACTGATATGTTGCCTGTCACCATAGAATGCTTTGCATTTTCTAGAATTTTGTATAAATGGAGACACACTGTAGGTTCTCTTTTTTAAATTTGGCTTCTTTTCCTCAGCATACTTGTTTGGAGAGTCGTAGTTTCTTTCTTCCCGTGGCCGAGCAGTGTGTGTTGCGTGGCTGCACCGCACGGTGCGGGCTGCGTGGATAGGGCACTCCTCATCCATTCGCCTGACGATGAAGATCTGGGTTGTTTCCAGTTTGGGGCTGTTACAGATAAAGCCGATATGAACGTTTGTGAACACACATTTTTTAATGTGCATTCTCATAGTTTTAAAATATTTGTTTTGGTTAAAAAAATGGAGATTTCACCTAAGAGTTGAGATTTCTAGCATTTCTTGAAAAATTGGTAGCTCTAGCCATGCAGAGCCCACATTTCTGCCAGGGAACAGCCAGGGTGCCGAGTGCCTGCTGCCTGTCTCTGCACTGGGTCGGGGGCTGCAATCTGCCCCGGGCCCCGCTGGCTCCGCTGGCTCCGCTGGCTCCTGTTACTGCCCACTTCACCCACTGGCTTTGTCACTTGGTTCCTGTAGGCCTGTGCGTTTGTACGTTCTGCTTCCTGTGTCAGAGGAAATTCAAGCAAGCAGACTGAGAAAACAGCCAGACGTAGGAAGAGTTTAACCCGAACACAGAGGGGCTATGAATTTTAACCTTGAAAGGCTTTGCTTTTATTCTGAAGTTTCTTTGGGGTTTTGCCTTCCAAGCAGCCATTAGCATCAGCAAAACCACCCCTTCCCGGGAAGGCCTGGGCCGGGAGGGACAGCGTCTGAGGGGTGAGGGCTCCTGCTGGTGATCCGAGGCCCCAGTGCCTGCTGCCAGCCCCTCTGTCTGTCCAGGGAGGTCTGGAACCCATTGTGGACTGGGAAGTGCTTCTGTGCTCTGCAAGCCGCCAATCCCTTCCAGTGCCGGGGCCTGCAGCCAAGCTACTGCCGGCTGGTTTCTAAAACTGGCCCAGCCCTGGGGAAGTGGAGCCGGCAGCCTGGCCGGGCGCTGCCCTTCCTCACTAGCTTGCACGCTCAACACCCCCGAGTCCCGGGGAGAAAGCCCCTCTCATCTCAAATTCTCTCCATCAGTCTTTCTGAGAGCAGCAGGGAGCAAGACTCACCACGATGCTAATCTGGCTTTAACACCTCTTTCACCTCTCCAGGCCCCCTTTCCGGCAAAGGCATCAAGCCTCGGGCTTAGAACCTTGGGAAGTCAACAGATTCTAGTTAGAATTAGTAACTTCTTTTTCCCATTTTCTCCACTGTTACGGTGCTCTCTCTTCATGGAAAAGGATACTGGTTTTCCACTTGTGGCAATAATAGAACGATTTCATTTCCAATACGTATGTTAAAGGCTGCAACGGGGGTTGATTTGAAGAAAAATATGAAAATAATTGTAGAGATGGTATGTGGGGCTGGGAAATATGATGACGTGCTGCCCAGTGACTGAAATTTGGGAACGTCAAAAGAAAAACTTAAGACAAATTACATTTAACAGAGTTTGATGGAGCAAAGAATGATTCGCAAATCGGGCAGCTCCCTGAACCAGCATAGCTTCAGGATGACTCGCGGGACAGCCACGTGGCTGGGTAATATTTATGGAGACAAAAAGGAAAGTGACGTAGAGAAAACGGAAGCGAAGAGCAGAAGAGCTGGGCTGGTCGCAGCTGGGCACTTGCTTTATTTGAACACGGTTTGGAGAGTTGGCCGCCTGCGATTGGCCGAAACTCTGCGATTGGCCCTAGAGCGGGTCGTGGTCTGTGTGCACGTTCCGTCAGTTTCCAGGTCACTGTGTACATGGAGAAACCTTTAGGCCGAACTTAAAATATGGAAGGAGGCAGCTTTAGGCTCAGCCGCATGTAGCAGGGATGGCGGGCAGAACTGTCACCCGCGTCAGTACAGGCAGCTCGTGATGGGCAACCTTGGCATGAGACCGACGGCCGCGCTTTAGGAAAACGCACCAC
>NW_012148285.1:7997623-8001010 GCF_000956105.1 Propithecus coquereli | reverse complement strand
CACCAGCCAGAAACAGGAGGGGACTGTTTTAGGGGGCAGAGGGCCTCCAGAATCCCTCAGGTCTGGACAGACTGTTGCCTGAAGGGGCCGATTTACTAATAAACTACAAGTTTCCGAAAGGGAGGAAGACTATGGGAGCAGAAAAACTGGACCTTCTCCCGTGGCTTGCTGAATAGGGGGTTCTTCAAGGCATCCACACCCCTAAATGCCATCCCCGGACCTGTTTAAGGCGACCGTCCCGTAGGTCGGGCTGAGCGTTACCATGGCTTTCCGAGGCTGCGCTACCTGTGGGTTTCTGGCTGTTTCTGGCTAAGGGCCACATGCGTCGGTGCGTCTCTGCCTGATGCTCACTTCAGTGAGGAGAGGATTCAAGGGCCCTTCCAGTGTCACAGGGACTCAGGTCTCGGCACGGTACCTGGGTGGTGCACACTGGGACAGACCGGCATGGGGGGTCCATGTGAGCTCAGAGACGGGCGCTCGCTTCCGAGGGCAGTGTCAAAAGGTGGAGCGGCAGGGAGAAGGACGGGGGTGCTGTGTCACTAGTTATCGGTCCATGGGGACACTGTGCCAAATGGGAGAGGGGCCGTTGGAATCGGAAAAAGGGAGTAAGGTCCAGAGCTGAGGAAGTAGCCAGCAAATGCAGGAAGTTGGAGGACCAGGTAGGAGGGGGAAGAGAATGAACAGGGTCAGCACGGGAAGGGCCCCAAATGAGGCTGTTTTGAGCTCATTTTGTGAGCACCACCTGTACTCAGGGACATTATTATAATACTTCCCTCTTCCCACTGCTGGCATCAATTGGTAATAGCCAATCATATGGCTTGTCCAGAAGCCCTGGGCGGGGCAATCACTGGGATTGGTTCCTGCTGAGGTGAGAAGAACATAACATGCAGGCTGGCTGGGGCAGAGGGTTGCTGCAGCATCTCCTGGGTACAGGTGTGTCCTGGCAGTTTCCTAATTTCTTCCAAGTTATGAACTGTCTGCCTCTGGGTCCTTGTCCACTGGCCAGCTTGGGACCTGCTGCCCAGCCTCACCTGCACTCCCAGGCTTGACGTCTGCTTGCCCTCTCCTGGTCCGGCTTCCCCTTCCGTCTCCACGGTCTGCACCCCTGCAAGTGAGCCCCACAGTGCAGGGGAGGGGCCGGGTTCGGTTCTGGCTCTAGCACTTCCTGGCTATGTGACTGAGGTCATGTTGTCCCACCTCTCCGTGCCTCAGTTTCTTCCTCTGTCAAATGGGAGCAGTGGTGGTTGGCAAGTAGCTGCTTTGAGAAAAGAGCAGCAGTGCCCATCACGTAGCAAGTGACTGATGTGATATTAGCTGTGAAAATGGTACAAAGCTGTGATCTGCTTTCTGACTGCTAAAGTGCATGAAAGAACCTTGCATCTGGGTTGAGTTTTGGTACAGCTCAGGGGTCTTGGGAAAGTCACTCACCCTTCTGAATCACAGTTTCCTAATCTAGAAGAAAAGAATAGTCCTGCAGCTGTGAGGAACAATGAAACAGTGAGCACTTCTCAGCCTGAGCGCCACATTGCGATCTCCTGGATGCCTGGGTCCCGCCTCTAGAAATTCTGATTTAATTGGCCCGGGTATGGTCTGTGACAGCTTTTAAAAGCTCCCCAGGCGATTCCAATGGGCCACCCAGGATTGAGAACCAAAAGTTAGGAGTTCAGACCAGGGTTCTCCATCAGCATTGCCTGGGAATTTGTTAGAAATGCACATTTTCAGGCTCGACTTGGGGCCCACTGAATCAAACTGCAGTGGGGCCCAGTGATCTGGGTTTTAACAAACCCTCCAGGTGTATCTCCCAGGTGTAGGCAGGTAACAGATGTTTCACTCCCTCCTCCCTCTCTCCCCACAGCAGATGTGTACGTAGTACATGCTCTGTGCTAGACTCTGAGTTAGGAGCTGGGGATACCACAGCGAATGAGAGACAAGATCCCTGCCCTCAGGAGCTGAGGTTTCAGCGGGGGAGATAGATTTAAAAAATAAGCAAACACATAATTAAAAATTGTAATGAGTGTTAAGGAGGGGACCCTCGAAGGCCTGAGACGGTGGATTGCTATGAATGTTCATAAGTGCATACCAGCCTCTCCGTTGGGGGGCCTCTAGCCTCTTCTAAACCACTCCAGAACTTTCAGGACCCCTGACCCCAGACAGCCTCTCTCAACAGCTGACACTTGTACTGGCCTGGCCTGGCCTGAAGGCAGCTGGGCCACCACTTGACAGAAACAGCTGTGAGCCGGGCTTGCTCAACTTCTATCTTCTGGAGTAGTATTAACAGTTCTCAACCAGGAGGAATTTGCTTCCTACTGGCGTTTGGCAATGTCTGGGAGACATTTTTGTTTGTCACAATTGTTGCAAGGGGGTGCTACTGACACACAGAGGGGAGAGACCAGGGACGCTGCTAACCCCCGCCCCCACCCAGTGCACGGGACGGTCTACACAACCATGAAGTGTCCAGCCCAAAATGTCAACAGTGACGAAGTTGAAAGTCCCAGCTCTGGAGCATTCATGACCCGAATTCCTGGCTGGGTCCCTTTGGAGTGCTTCTCTCCTCGCTCCTAGGTTTAGCTGCACTTGAAAATCTTCCACCATTTGACCAGAAAAAAGATTCCAAGCTGCCTTCCCCCATCTCGAGAGGGGGAATCTGAACTGAGCCAGGCATCTCCTTGGAAACTCCTTGGCTTTGTGCAGTTTGGAAAACAATAAATTTGCAAGGTTGCACAAAGCATCCCAAAGCCTAAAGCCTGCTGGAACTGCTAAATCCATTTTTTCCCTCCACATCAAAAATAATTTCCTGGCCTTAGAGGCTTTCTCCACTGTCACAAGACAAGATGCAGGCGGATAGTTTTACAGGGCAAAGAACCCTGCCAAACACATCCCCCCTCTCAAAGCCGTGGGGTGGATTTCTATTCCAGACAGGAACATCGGGGCACTTTTCCGCTGAGCCGAGGTTGATTTCATCCGAGGCAGACCTAGCCATTGCCTTTTGCACCCAGTGTGTGGCCAGAGACCATTCCCGGTGCTAACCCAGCTCTCCGCACTCTGGGTGCTGGGCCGGGTTGCGGGCGGGTGAGCTTGCCTCCGGCTGCTCCCTCCAAGGGATGAGAGTGGATAACTGTGCTGAGTTTGCTGTTCTGCTGCAAACAGAAGGAGAAAGAAGAAAGAATTTATCACAACAACAAAAGACACATCAGCCTTACTGCGTGCAGTCTGCGTTCTAGGGGCTTTACTTAGGTTAGCTAATCTCCCCTCTGAACTACGGAGAAGGGACTATTAGCCCTGTTTTACAGATGAGGAAACTGAGAACAAGAGATCTGCCTAAGGCCCTGCCAGGATGTAGCTCACTCCAGCTAGTAAAAGGCAGAGCCAGGATTTTTTTTTTTTTTT
>NW_012148285.1:7994826-7997303 GCF_000956105.1 Propithecus coquereli | reverse complement strand
GATTACAGACGTGAGCCACCCCCGGCCAGAGCCAGGATTTTAACCGAAGTGGTCGGGTCTTGCTGTGGATTCTGGGCTCCGGGTTAAAATGGACGTCTCCCCCACTCCCACAGCCTAATAATAATAGATCGACGTCTGCAGCAGTGGTTCTCAAACAAGGTGATTCTTCCCCCTCCCCAGGACATTTGGCAATGTCTGGAGACATTTGTTTGTCACAACCAGAGGGATGTGCTACTGGCTGTTGGCATCCAGTGCCTAGAGCCCCGGGATGCAGCTAAATACCCTGCAGCGTGCGCAGGACAGACGTCCACAGTGGAGAATCACCCAGCCCCAAATGTCAACAGTACCAAGGTTGAGAAACCCTGATCTCCGGGCATGAAGGTTTAATTTAAAAAGAGAGAAAGGAAAAAAGGTAGTAAACAGATGGATGGTTAGGCAGACGGATGAATGGGTAGAGAGTACAGGGTGAAGAAACCCGGAGCCGTGGCACCGTGCTAAACCATGACACGGGTGACCTTAATCAGTCCCTACGGTCACCGGTGGGTACTATTGTCACCTCCTTCACACAGACGGGGAAACGGAGGCACAGAGAGGTTCCAAATGCTTGGCAGTTCCAAATGCTGGTGTTTGGACGGAGGTCGATGGCTCTCAAGCCTCTTTCTAGGAGGTTCTCCCTGACTTTAGTGGGGTGGGCAGGCTGGAATCTGAACACTCCTGGCCTCTCGTCATTCTGCACATTCCGTACGTCATCGAGTCCTCCCCACTTTATCTCCTGGACACTCTCGGGCATTCCTTCTGCGCCGCTCCACACACCCCGGTGTGGCCCGCCTGTCTCTCGGCTTCCCCGGTCTCCTCCCCTGTCCCTTCTCCAAAGGGCAGCCAGCAAGTTCTGCCTAAAACTACAAACCCAACCGTGTCTTTCTCCTGCCTAAAAACTTAAATATGCATATGAATCACCCAAGGGGTTTGTTAAAATGTAGATTCTGGTCGTGGGTCTGAGACTCTGCGTTTCTAATAAACTCTCAGCGTCCAGCAATCCTGGTCCACGGACCACACTTTGAGTAGCAAGGCGCTGGAGAAATCATTCTCCTCTCTGAACACCAGAGACCCAGGGGAGCAGCAGACTTGTACGAGATGGGCAGCTTCGAGGGATCATGATTTCCTCTGGGATGGTTTATAGCAGACCAAGGGCCCCCCCACCTGTTTTTGTAATAAAGTTTTATTGGAACACAGCCATGCCCACTCGTTCCCATGTTGTCTGTGGCTGCTTTTGTGCTATCATGGCCAAGCTGAGTAGGCTGCGCATTGGGACTTCCTGCCATCTAAGTGGGGTGGGCTTGACTAATTAAAAACAACACACACACACACACACACACACACACACACACACACACACACGCACACAAAGCTGTTCACACTTGCTGATGACAGTCCCAGGTGGAATCTTGGAGGAAGTGGCTCTGGGCACAAACAGAGCACGTCACCCGGCCCAGGAGCACCGGCAGCACCCTAACTAGTGAGGGGGCACACCCTTTGGGTCCCCGTTTCCTGGATAAGGAAGTTGGGGGCCCAGAGCACTTGAGGGCTCTGAGTTGGGTATGGGCTTCACAGCTGGTTTGTGTTAGGGCCGGGATGGGAACCAGGTCTCTGTCATCGTACCCAGGGCTTCTACTTCCAGGACACCCTGCGCAGAGGCCTCGTGGCTGGCAGTTCTGTCTGGGGTGGGGGGCGGGTGTTGGTGAACAAAAAGAACCTTGGTTCTGCCAAAGGTAGGGGGAAGTGGCAAAGAGCCTCCCGCCACCTGCCTTGCGCCAGCTCCCTCTCAGAGCCACGTCCCAAAGGCTGAGGAAGAGGACGACCCTGCTCCATCTCATAGGCAGCCCCTGTCCTGACCCGTTATGCCCGAGTAAGTGAGTTGATGCAGGCTGTGGTCTGTGCCGGGGGTCGGGGGTCTGCCTCTCTGCAGCTATGTGACAGCCTCGTGTTGCTTAATGTCCCTGAATGTTATCTGTGATACAGGGGGTTGGATCACGTGATTCTAAAGGTAGATTCCTTTTGGATAAAAAAAAATACTTATGGGTTTTGAGGTGGTAGCGGCAAAAGTGAGTTTCTTTATTAAGGTGAAATTCATGTAACAAAATGAACTCTTTTAAGGCAAACAATTCAGCATCGTTTAGTACACTTGCAAAGTCGCACAGCCATCACCTCTGTCTGGTTCCAAAACCGTTTCATCACTCCCAAAGGAAATCCTGTGCCTACTGCAGTACATGTTCCCCAGACTTCACCCATTTATCTCTCGCCTTTATGTTACAGTAACACTTGCAACAAGCACACAAGCATTTATTTATTAATAATAGTTTTCTTTTTTTTGATACAGAGTCTGACTGCGTTGCCTGGGCTAGAGTACCGTGGCGTCATCCTAGCTCACAGCAACCTCAAACTCCTGGGCTCAAGCGATCCTCCTGCCTCAGCCTCCC
>NW_012148285.1:7985847-7994080 GCF_000956105.1 Propithecus coquereli | reverse complement strand
GTAACCACTACCTAGCGTAGTGGCTCTCAATCAGGGCAGTTTTGCCCCTCAGGGGACAGTTAGCAATGTGGTTGTCATGACGTGGGGAGGTGGAATGTCCTACAGTGCACAGGACACACACCACCACACAGAAATTTCTGGTCCCAAATGTCAGTAGATGCCAAGGTTGGGAAACCCTGTCCCAGATCAAAGTCTAGGACATTTCCAGTGCTGGGAGCCTTCCTCATCTTACCCTTCCTTTACCTTTTTGTTCTATTTGAGCCCTCAGTGGATTGGACGTTGCCGCCCACATTGGGTGTTCCCACTCAGTCCCTCACTTCAAATGCTAACCTCTTCCAGAAACACCCTCCCAGACACATGGAGAAATAATGTTTTATGAGCTATCTGGGCATCCCTTAGCCCAAACAAGTTGACACATAAAATTAACCATCACACATACTATCTCATTTAGTCTTCACAACAACACTGTGGGCAAGTTATTATTATTATGTGAGATTTACAGACAAAAGAACCAGTGCCTTGCAGGGTCTGGCAGC
Organism: Propithecus coquereli; assembly: GCF_000956105.1. Taxonomy (NCBI): domain Eukaryota; kingdom Metazoa; phylum Chordata; class Mammalia; order Primates; family Indriidae; genus Propithecus; species Propithecus coquereli. Next base: position 7,993,544 of record NW_012148285.1, on the reverse strand, counting down.
TAGAAGGGGCTCAATAGTTGTTGGATACAGATCGCACGAGGTACAGAGAGGTTGTGATCCACGCAAGGTCACACAGCAGGTAAGAGCAGGGGCTGGAATTTGAACCAATGGCTATGTGACTGTGGAGAGGCTCAGGGAGATGAAGTGACCCGTCCCCGGATACGTCATCGGAATGTGGGAGGCCTAGGATTTTCCCTCGCCAGTCTCGACTGGCAGGCAGCCTGCCGTGTGCAGAACACAGAGCTGGGGGCTGGGAAAGGGAGTGAGGTGAGGCCCCCTCTCTCACCACCCACTTCTTAACAGAGTTCCTGCTCCAGGGCAGGGCTGGGCAGCAGAGAGGCAGGGCTGGATGCCAGAGCCAGGGTGCCAAGACTCCTCCCATGGGGTGACCCCCTGAGCCAATCCCCAGCGGCCCCACCCAGCTGCTAGGATGAGCCAGGCTGTGCCCCACAAGCCTCTTTCTCCTATTTCTCAGGCTTTGTGCTAACAGAAAGGTTAACATGCTGAGGAGGAGGCCCATGGTGGGGGCTCTAGGACCCAGGGAAGCCCCTCAGAGCTTGGGGACCCAGCAGAGAGATGCCAGCTCTGCATGCATGTGTGTGCATCTCTGTCCCTGTCTACATGAGAGATCATTATACCGGGCTGGGAGGTGGGGGACAGTCCATGACTGTTTGTGGCACATTCCAGGATGTGTTTATGGGAGAAATGCATGCACCGTGGGAAGAGCTGGGCACTCTACCCTTGCTCTGAGTGTGACCATAAAGGTGTCTGCGTCTTGCCAACTCTGTACGCCGAGCGGTGAGGGGTTTTACACGCCCACTCATGTTTGCAAGAGCTCCGTCTCTCAGGCCCTGTGCTAATCACGCCGCTGGGTTGCCTCACCAAGCCTCCCCTTCACCCGTGGACTGGGAACGATTATGATCCCTGCTCTACTGGAAAGGCTCAGAGAGTGGAGGACACTTGCCCAAGGTCGCCCAGCTTGGAAATGCTGGAACTGGGATTTGGATAGACCCAGGCATCTGGTGCCAATGTCTGTACTCTTGTCTTAAACACCCCATGGTGTGTATGCATCAGGGAGCGAGTGTTCGGTGAGCACCTACTAGTACATCAATATATGCAAAGCCTTAGAAAAGTGCCTGGCACACAGTAAGCACTATTTTAAGTGGTATATGTTGTTATTATTACTATTATTTACTCTGATCCAGGCATTGATTTGGTGTAGGCATTGGGGATTTAGAAGTGAGCAACAGACCAAAGCCTGGCCTGGAGGGAAAGTTTAGTTCCTGGCTGGGGGAGATGAACAACAAAATTAATGAGTCAAACACAGCATGTCAGGTGCGAGGGCTGTAGGGGAAGGAGCAGGGACGCAGGCCGTTGGCAGTGCTCACTGGTTTGGGAACTGCAATCAAAGTGGATGGGCAGGGAAGGCCTCCTTGGCATTTGTGCCACAGCCTGAGGGAGGCGAGGGAATGAGCCATGCGGCTATCTGGGGAGACGCATCCCAGGCTGAGGGGACAGCCTGTGCAAAGGCCCTGTGGTCGGAGTGTACTAGGATTGATGAGTGTGTGTGGCATACACCAGCTCTGGAAGTAGAGAGGGGGTGGATGGGGTAAGTGACTGCAAAGGGAGGTGGAGGTGTTTGAGCTGCTCACTTGTGTGTGTGTTTGTGTGTGTGTGCACATGCACGTAGCAGGCATCTTGGGCCTGAGGGCTCCTGAGGTCAGGAGTATGTGCAAACTCGCCCAGCCCCTCACCTCTGAAGGTCTCCTATGCCCTGAGCTCCCTCCCTGCCTGGGTGGGGGTCTGGAGTCCCTGCGCCATGGTGGGAGGAGGACACAGCTCTGGGCCAGGCGGCTGGAGTTCCAGGTCTTCAAAGTTTATTGATCAGCATGGGAGTTTGGACCTGTTCTGTTTCCAAACTGGGCTGGTTCACCCCTCCTTAGGCAAGCTGGCTGTCCCTTGCTCCCAGGAGGTCACCATATTGATGCCAAACTTAGCGCAGACACCTGATTGATACAGCGCACAGCAGCCCAGAACTCCTGGGCTCAAGCGATCCTCCTGCCTCAGCCTCCCGAGTAGCTGGGACTACAGGTGTGAGCCACCAGACCCTGCTAATTTTTGTATTTTTAGTAGAGACGGGGTCTCACTCTTGCTCAGGCTGGTCTCAAACTCCTGGCTTCAAACAATCCTCCCAAGTCAGCCTCCCAAAGTGTTGGGATTACAGGCGTGAGCCCTGGCCTCACTTTTAAATCACCCATGCAGCTTCCGAAAGATCCACATGCCCAGGCTGCACCCCCAGAACTGGCACCTCCAGAGGGTGGGACTCAGGCCTCAGGATTTTTTAAAACCCTCCAGGCGATTCCAGTGTACCGCCAAGTTTCAGAATCAATGACCTTTACTATTAGATAGTATTTTTTCTTTAATTAAATTTCTCCCTTTACAAAATGCTAAAAACATTATTTTAAAAGGAAACCGTAAATCTTTTAGGGCTGTGGGAATTCTTGGCGTGTGCTGTTTGCAAAAAGCCCCTCCACTTCGGCTCTTATCCTCACACCTCGTTCTCTCTCTCTTTCTCCCGTGACAACCATTTTAATTGTTGCCTATCGATATTTTGAGTTAAATGTGTTCTTACAAAACGTACGTGGCTGTTTCGTGTGCATGAACTTTTAATTTTCTCAAAATCGATGGTGCAATTGAGCTCGTTTTGTTTCCTGCTTTCCTCACCCGGCGCCGTTTGCAAGACCCAGCTCGCGGCTGTGTGTGGCTGGTCCTCTGCATCTGACACAGGCCTGGTCACTTCCACCTTTCACTCGTCCATCTCCCTTGTCATGGGCACCCAGGTGGCCGCCAGGTGCGTGCCCACCCTAAGTGATACTGCATCGAATGCCCCGGAAGTGCATGTTGCCTGGTGGTCCTGGGTGACGTTTTCCTGCAATACACACCCAGCAGTGGACTCGCTGTGAGTGCGGCTCCTGGATTCGATCTCGCGGCGTCGGATCGCTCACCGGAAAAGTGCATCGCTGTTCTCTTCCTCCAGCTCGCGACGAAGGTCCCCTTTACTGCTCCTCGGCACGAAAGTCCATGCCGCTCTGTCCCCAGCCCCTGTCTCGGCCAGCCCACTCAGGGGTCATGCCTCCCGGCCTTTGGCGGTGGCCCTGCTCAAACTTCTGGAAGCCGAGTCATCGCACCCCGGGATTTCTGGAGGTGCACAGGAAGTCAGGTTCCGGGTGGACGGCAGGGGCTGTGCCCCCAGTTGGAGTGTGTGTGGCTGGTTTTTTCTCCCTCCTAATGAAGATGACCTCGGCCGTGAGTGAACGGAGGCTGGGCAAGAGGTCTCGGGGAACGTTTTTTTCGGCAGAGTTCACACCTGCCTAGGCAGATTTGCCTTGAGTGTGAGTCATTAGTCAGTTGTAGGGTGGCCAATTCTGGAAAACCCCTACCGTCCTGGAAAGCCCCCCTCAAGCGATGCAGCAGAGTGGGGGGAGAGGAAGAGGAGTGGAGAAACAGGCACCCCTGGGTTCCAGCCTTGGGCCCGAGAAGGTGGATGGGGGGACAGGCTCCACCGTGGCCTCTGCCCCTCAGCTCCCTCCTTCCAGGGCCACCTCGATTCTCTGTCACCTGCGTTGTGGACGCACCTGGGACACACAGCGTGACACAGGGTTTCCCAAACGCAGTCACTCCTGGGCTACCTTCCCGCTTTCTTCCTATCCACGTGCCACCTGGATAGCTATTTACTTTGTATTTCTGTTTAAATCAAATCACTTTAAAACGTTAACAAATACATTTGTTTAAAAGAGACACTATGTGTCACTTTGATGAGAGGAAAACCAGCCTCACTCGCCGTAAGCAGAGGCGGCTGGGAGATAAACATGAAAGCAGAGCTGACCACTCAGAGCCGCCCCTTGTCAAGAGAGGAGCAAATGACACGCAGGCCCCACGCGGGGCCTGGCTCCTGGGAACAGTCGGCAGGGTTGAAAAAGGATTGACGAGGAGGTGACAGTCTCTGTGTACTCAGCTAACCTCAGGGCATGTTGCTAGGACCTTTGGGACAGGATAGGTTTGGTCCTAAAACCAGATGATCCGCGTGAGCAGCTTGGTGCAGTGCCCGCCTGGAGCAAGCGCTTGATAAATGGTTGCGGTGTGGCTGTGTCCTTGTCCCTCTGCTTGCCTGGGAATTCCAGGAGAACCGAAGCGGTGCCTCTTTTGTGACACTGCCTCCCCGCCACATGCTGCACACCAAAGGCATCCAGTCAATGTTGGTGACAGGAGGTGGAAGGGACTGGAGTTTCTGTGATGCTAAAAGAAAGCATTTGTCTCACTCGTAGCGAGCACTCATAGGTGCTGAACAAATGTTTGTTGCGTAAAGGAGCAAACGAAAGAGTGAAAAGCCCACCAGCGTGTAAACTCCGAGAGAACAGGGTTTTCCATCTGTTCTCGCACTGCTGGGGCTTCTGCCGGGAACAGTGCTTGGCGCTAAGTAGGTGCTCAATGAACGTTTGTCAGGTGGATGCCTGAATCAGTGTCTCTGTAAATGAATGAGTGAATGAATGAAGAAATGATTGAGCACATGAGTGAGTGTCAGTCTTTCTCCAGACCCAGGAGACAAGACTTTCGTAGTGTTTCAGGCCCCCAGTGCAGGCTGGCCGAGCCCTGAGCAGGGAGACCAAGTGAACCAGAGGGAGGCTCAGGTCACTGGTCTCCGGCATCTCTGGGTTGCCCTAGCAACACCCTGGTTGCTAGGGTAGAGGAGCATCCTGGGAGCTGCCGTGGATGGGCTCAGGGTGGGCAGGGCTGGCGGGTACCACTGGTAGCTTCTTGCCACCAGCCAAACCCTCAGTAATGTTCCCCCCAATCCCAGCAATAGGCCCCCCAAGTAGGGACACCTGGATGGTAGGGGCTGCTTTCCACGAGGGGACGAACACTGGGCCACATGGCACCAAGAAGCGTTTTCCACATAGGGCTTTATTTCCTTCTAGACCAGGCTGAGGTGGTGCTTTCTGGGCTTTGTACTTCCCACCCACCGGCCCCACGAAGGGCGGGTTTCTGAGGAAAATGGTGTCCCCTGCTTGAGTGTTTACATGCCATTCACATGCCAGGCATAGAACATTCTCACGGGATCATGCATAACCAGCACGTGGTCTGAGTTGCTCTGGGTCTGGGTGGCCTGTGAGGGGCCAGCCTTGCTCCAGGTGGGCTACAAAGGAGGCTGGGCAGCCTCCCTGCGTATCTTGACTCCACCAGTAGGAAACCGAGTCTTGACATACGAGTTTTGACATATGTATACACCCATGAAACTACTGCCACAACCAACATAATGAAACCCCAAAAGGTTTCCTTATACTTCCTTATAACCCTCCCTCCTGCCCCTCCTCCGCCGGGCAACCACTGATCGCAGAAAACTCCTTCTGTCACCGTAGTTTGCCTTTCTAGAATTGGGATCGTGCTGTATGTATTTTTGGAGGGTTGGGTCTGGCCCATCCTGTACCTCCAATGTGCCTCAGCCTGTAATTAGGCAAAGCCTTCGAGACCTCCAGCGCAAGCCCAGCTGCAAAGGACAGTCACGCAGGCCAACGGGCTCTGGAGGAGCCAGCGTGGGCCACTCCTGGGAATCCCTTTTCCTAGACGAAGCTAAGGGGCTGGCAGGGGGTGACGGGACTGACAATGACAACAGCTACTGTTGTTCTCCCAGACCGATCATGGGTGTGAACTATTTCTGAAAAAGTCCCGTACAAAGGGACAGGCACAGGCTTTGGGGGTGGGCTGGCGGAGGATCAGGCGGGGACCCGGGCGCAGCTGCTGGGAGGCAGAGGGGGGTAAAAGAAGGGGGCACATAGGCTAGGACCCTCCCCAGGAGTGGCACACACGTGGGGGACACAACATACCCCGCTGTAAACCGGTTTGTGCGAGGGGTCTTCATGGAGACATGGACCTTAGCTCATGCCAGAGAGGTGACTTACCTCAAGTGGGAGGATTAGGTGAGGCTTCTTGGGAACACTGATGTTTGAAAGTGTTGGTCTTTGAAAACTAGAGTGGGATCATTCCAATAGCTAATCTCTAACGAGCACTCAGTATGTGCCAGGCGCTCTTGGAGGGCTACGCGTGCATTATTCCATCTTGTAACGCCCCACTGGGCGGGCACTTTACAAGCAAGGGCGTGGATGTGTGGCTCGCCCGAGGTCTCGCAGGTGATAAGCGGCAATGCCAAGACTTGGCCCCCGGTGGTCTAATTCCCGACTCAGCACTGCCGCTCCCATCTGCCTCTGGCGAGGGGGTGTGTGAACGGGACTATGCCCCCGTCTGAGTGTGATTCGAAGGTCCCTTCAGGACCTCTGTTGAAGACGATTGTCACTTCCCACTAGGCTGAAATGGAAAAGGCAGACAGTGTTGAGCAAATGTGGAATAAATGATTCCACGTCACATGCAGGTAGCACTTTTTGCTTTGACAGTGTGGTCTGTCCGTCTGTCTGTCTGTCACTCTCTCTTTAGACTTCCACGGTTTTGATGATGGAACTTTCCAAGTAGAGTTTCGCTAGCAGTCTCTTTGAACTATACTCCTCGTTCGTGACGTTAACAGGGGAGCGACGGTAAAGACGTCGTCCTGGCGGGCAGGCACCCGGAGCGAACGCCTTTCACAGAAGAGCAGGTTTATCTCAGCAGTGGCCCCGATGAGAAGTGACCGGTGGAGCTGGTGCGTGGGCTTTCTGAGCCGTATCGGCTCTCTGGGCAAATGACACTGCTCTCTTCCTGGTCATCGATCACACCAGCACATGCTCTTGGACGTTGGGGCACGTGGTGGGGTAGGAATTCAGGCTCGACAGAGCACACGCAGCCTCACCGCTGGGCCCTGCAAGTCTGGGAGGGGGTGTCAGCACAGCCTGTCCCCAGAGGGTCTTCTCACAGGCGAGGGACACCTTGACAACCAGAACTGCTCACAGACCGAGGGCTACTAGGTGACAGTAGCCCTGGGTGTTCCTGTCACTGTAAGGTGACATGCATTCGGTACCCCATTGTCTCCATTCAGCGTGTGTTTATGGTCAGCTCAGTGCAAGATCAGATTCCTTCTGGTAATGAACTAGGCTGGCAGGCTCATTCTGTATTCGTTCTCTCATTGTTTTTTTTTTTTTTTTCCAGACAAGGTCTTGCTCTGTCGCCCGGGGCTAGAATGCAGTGGCATCATCATAGCTCACAGCAACCTTAGACCTCCTCTGCTAAGCCTCCCACCCCAGCTTCCCAAAGTGCTAGGATTATAGGCGTGAGCCTCTGCACCTGGCCCATCATTCTTTTATTTTTTATTATGAAAAATGTCAAACACATAGAAGTAGAGAGAATCATGTAAAAGACTCTCACGTGCCCAACACAAATGCCAGCATCTTGCCAATCTTGCCTTGTGATTGACCTTTTCCTGATTTTCATTTTATTTTCTGTTGAGGTACAACAGCCTTACAGTAAAGTGCACAGCTTGGCATATTTTGATGATGAATTTCTGTCTGTGTTTAAAAACCTATGAAACCGTCAGATCAAGATCTAGACCCCTGCTCCTTCCTGGGATCTGCACTTTCATAAAGTGTAGGGCACGTGGCAATATTATAGTGGGAAAATGTTTCTAAAGATAAATAGAGGCCGGGCGTGGTGGCTCACGCCTGTAATCCTAGCACTCTGGGAGGCCGAGGCGGGAGGATTCCTTGAAGTCAGGAGTT
>NW_012148285.1:7952039-7985797 GCF_000956105.1 Propithecus coquereli | reverse complement strand
GTGGCTCATGCCTGTAATCCTAGCACTCTGGGAGGCCGAGGCGGGAGGATTCCTTGAAGTCAGGAGTTTGAGACCAGCCTGAGCAAGAGCGAGACCCCTGTCTCTACTAAAAATAGAAAAAATTAGCCAGGTGTGGTGGCGTTTGCCTGCAGTCCCAGCTGCTTGGGAGGCTGAGGCAGGAGGATCGCTTGAGTCCAGGAACTCGAGGTTGCTGTGAGCTAGGCTGATGCCATGGCACCCTAGCCTGGGCCACAGAGTGACACTCTGTTCCCAAAAAAAAAAAAAAAGATAAATAGAAAATTTCGTATTTCTTCCTCCTTCCCTCCCTCTTTCCTTCCTTCCTTATTTACTGACCCAGTTACTAGGAAGGCAAGCCCTGGACTGGAGAGAGATAGAGAACAACCCAGATTAATTTAGGGGAAAATGGCTTTAGAGATTGGCTATTGTTTTGAATTATCTGTGTTAAGCTTAAATACCTGCCTACCTCCCTCCCTCCCTCCCTTCCTTCTTTGCCTGCTTCCCACTGAACGCTGACTGGCTAACTCCAGCGGATATTGGAGATCCGGCCTCGATCCTTGCCTGTCCCCAGTGTTCACAGTGCCACGGTGACCAGAGGTGCCCGAAGCTGCTCCTCAGGGTCTCGTAGGAATAGTGAGGTCCCTGCCTACAGGTGTTCGAGGCTGGGGAAGGAGCAGCTTACGCACCTGACGGAGGCTGACCTAGTTGACCTCCACTCCCTGCACGCCCCAAGCGGGAGGAGGCCAGGAGGGCTGGTGGGTGGTGACACCCCGTGTGTCCCCGCAGACACTGCAGGAGATCTTCCAGGCGGAGAACACCATCATGCTGCTCGAAAGGGCCATCATGGCCAAAGAGTGCCCGCTGAAGGTGGCACAGACCAGGCTGGAGTGCCGGACCCAGCGCCCCAACGTGGAGCTGTGCAGGGACATCCCACAGTCCAAGTGAGTGCCGGGGAACCAGGGGCATCCGGGAGGGGGAGGGGGGTCTCGCTCAGGACATCTAGTTCCACAGCTCACCAGAGTGTAGCATCGGTGGGTGGGGGGTCCTGAGGTCCAGCCTGGGCTGTCCCCCTGCACAGCCTCCCTGTCACCGGGAGGCCCACCCTGTGCACGCATCTTCTCACCTGCCTAAACGGGGGACGGTTCTGTAGCTCCACTGTGCTCTGGAAACGCTCCTGCTTCCCTCGGCAGCCAGGGCACGTGGCTTCACTTTCTGTGTCTCCAGGCTCCTGTGCGACTCATGTCTCACTCATGTTCCTGCCGCCCTCCTGGCAACTTTCTTGCCCGTGAGCCCTCGGGATGGCCTAACCAGTGCCACACGGGGTGGATCCCATGTGTCCTGCTGAGCTCAGGAGGCTGCATCTGTTGACAAAGGGCTCTCACCAGAGAGGGAGTGAAAAGTACACGCTGGCCCGGAGCGGGGCTTCGTGGCTGTGGGGTAGGGGGTTGGAGTGGGATGATGCCAGGCAAAGCAGCAGCAGGTCATCAGACACGGGGATCATTTCCCCATGAACATGCTGTGTGACCTGGGGCAGATCACTCGGCCACTCTGTTCCCTCCATGCTAGGGACACTGTAACAAATGACCCCAGAATGTAGCAGCTGGAACAAACCACATCTGTTATCTCAGTTTCTCCGGGTTGGGAATTGGGTCGATTCCTTGCTGGGTTCTGTGTCTCAGGGGCTGTCACAGGTTGCAGTCAAGGTGTCGGCCAGGGCTGTGGTCTCATCTCAAGGCTAGACTGGGGCAGGACCCACCTTTGAGCTCACTCACGTTGCTGTTGGCGGAACTCAGTTCCTCGCTGGCTACTGGTCGGTGGCCACCCTCAGTTCCTTGCCACGTGGGTCTCTCCAGCCTGCAGCTTCCTTCAACAGAGCACGCAGGCCAGAAGGACAAGACAGCACCGAGAGGAAGGACGTCACCGTCTCTTGTAACCTAATCGTGGGAGTGACAGCTCATCACTTTTCCCATGTGTTCTTTTTAGAAGCAAATCACTAGGTCCAGCCCACACTCAAGGAGCGCCATCCTGACACTTCTTCCCACGGGCACCCACAAGCACGCTGGTAGAGTGGCAAGGGCCCGGGTCCCGCCCCCATCTCAGCGGCTCATTCGCTTTATAAACCTTATTATACATTGATTATGCCAAGCGCTGTGTGTACTTGGCTCACCAGCAGTACTTCTCTTCCAACAAGATACTGATTTGATACCCTCCACCCCCACTGAAAAGATGGAAAAGACCATCCTTGGGCTTCCTTGGGCACTTTTGTTTCAGCCCTGGCCCACAGCAAGGGAAGTTCACCCTGATGTCTAGCTGTAATCCCTTAAGCTGCTTTTGAGTTCCCTCCCCTTTAGTCCTACTAAAGTGGAGTTGGAGAGTCAGTTACCCCTATTATTGTTGAATGGGAAGAGAAATTGAGGGCCAGAGAGGTTGAGGGAGCTGTCCGAGTCACACAGCACCAAGCCAGGGCTTCACTGGGCAGGGAGTGCAGGTCTTGGTCCAGGGATGGACCCCACTCCCTCCATCCTGAGTGGAGACCCCACGAGTAGATGCAGAGAGATGCTGAGAAGAGAGCTGTGTGTTGAGAGGAGGAGGGTAGACATCTAAGAGAAAATGCTAGGTGGTTCCCGAAAGACGATATTCGCACAGCCTGAGTCACTGCCTAAGACAATCATTTAGGAAGTGGAAAAGCAGGATGTGTGTTGGGGCAGGGCTGGGAGGCAGGTGAAGGGAGCCGGCTTTGAGCTTGAGGGCCTGGCTACCTGCTCCTCAGCCTGCTGTTGGCTTGGGAGGTCTTCGTCCCCGGACATGGGCGGCTGGGCCGCAAGGGGCCCATCCTGGGCGCCGGGCGTGGGGGCTGGGCTCTCCTGCTACCTCCTTCCCCACCCCTTTCCCTTGGATGCTCAGGTTGGGCTCCGGCACCTCCTGGGGCAGAGGGCTTGGGTGACCCATTTGTTTACACCCCAGGGGGCGTCTACAGAACAGGACTTTGGGGAGCGTCACCAGGTGTTGTCCTGGAGGACCTACTACTGTGGGACAAGCTCCCTGCCTTCCCCTCCAACAGTCATCCCACTGAGGGGACAGACAGAGAGCAGAGGGACAGAGCAAGCATGGCTCAGGAGCCTCGGGCAGTGCGTGTGTGTCTGTGCGTGTCTGTGTGCGTGCTGTGTTTTGGGGTGTTTGTGCTCGGATGTGTCGGGAACGAGCAGATAACAGGACTCAGGCTGTCTCCCTTCTCCAGTGGCTAAATTGTCCCGTCTGTGCAGTGTCTTCCTGCCCCATCCCCTCCGTTCCCACCTTTGGGCCATCTTTTTCTTCTTCCTCCTACAGGTGGCCACTCTTCTCCTGACCTCTAATCACTGAGGTCCCATCTCTGCCCATCCCCAGAATGAAAGTCCATTGACATGTGAATTTAAATTAATTAAAACTAACCACATCAAGTGCTCAGTGGCCACACGTGGCTAGGGGCTACCGTATCAGACAGCACAGAACGGACATCTGCATGGCTGTCGAAAGTTCTGTTGGACGGCGCTGGTGGACGTTTCTGGGCTGCTTCTGTAGCTTCTCTTTGTTTGTCTCTCTCCCAGGCTATGTGGGAAGTTCACTCTTGAGTCTAACTCAAGTCCTCCCAGCTTCATTTCCCCCAGTCCTGAGCACAGGTCGCTGTCCCTGCTCCCCAGAGGTGGGACGCACAGCACAGCCCCACAACCAAGCCACCGTCACAGCTCACCTGCTGTGTTCATTTCCTGGGGTGGCTCTGCGACAAATGACTGCAACGCGGGTGGCTTCAAACAACAGAAATTTATTCTCTCACAGCCCTGGAGACCAGAAGCCCGAAGTCAAAGTGTCACCAAGGTCGCTCGTCCTGCAGGCTCTGAGAGAGACTCAGTTCCAGGCCTCTTTCCCAGCATGTGGGGGCTGCCAGCGATCCTGGGTGTTTCTTGGCTTGTAGCTGCATCACTCCGATCTCGGCCGCCGTCTGCACACGGCTCCTGCCCGGTGCGACTGTGTGTCTCAGATCTCCCTCCCCTCTCTCGTATGTGCAGATCAGCCGTGGGATTTAGGGCCTGCATCCAGGATGATCTCATCTTGAGAGTCTTAATTACACCTGCAAACGCCGTATTTCCAAACAACGCCGCATCCACAGGCGCCGGGGTTTGGACTTGGGCATATCTTTTTAGGGAACAGCACCCAACCGCTATACCTGGATATCGCAACAGCCTCCTAACCTCTCCCCCTCCTCTGCTCCTGCCGCCTTCCAATCTAATCTCACACCGCAGCCTGCAGGTTGTCCCAGAGCTCGAATCAGGGGTCATTCCCCTGTTTCAGCCTCCTCCCCCCCCACCAGCGGCCCGTGGCACTGAGGACAGGATCCAAGCCCCTTAATTTGCATGCGGTTGTCTCTTCAGAAAGGCACTCACCGTCCAATTCAGTAGCCACATGTGGCTATTGCACTTAAATTATCTAAAACTAAATTAAATTGTAAACTAATTTAATTCAATTAAAAATTCAGTTTCTCAGTTGTGCAGCTACATGTCAAGTGCTCGTTAGCCCCACGCGGCCAGCAGGGACCGCACCGAACGGTGCAGATCGAGACCATTTCCGTCATCGCAGAAATTTCTGGAATACATTCCCTCTCGGTCTTCACGTGGCCAGCTCGTTGGTCTAACTCACTGAGGAACTGTCAGAGCGTCTTCCTGTCCTCTGTGTCACTGTCCTGTCGATGTCCCCCTGCCGGCTCAGCCTTGTGTGTCTTGCTCGCCAGGGTCTCCCAGCACCCGCGCAGTTTCCGGGGCGCGGTGGGTGCGTGTGTGTCGAACGGCTGGATAACCTGTGCCTTCTCGTCTGCCCCCGCCCCAGGCTCGTGAACGAGGTGTTCACCATCGACGACACCCTGCAGACCCTCAAGATGAGGCTGCGGGAGACGCAGGACACGCTGCAGCTGCTGGTGATGACCAAGTCCCGGCTGGAGCACGAGCTGGCCATCAAGGCCAACACGCTGTGCATCGACAAGGAGAAGTGCATGGGCATGCGCAAGACCTTCCCCTGCACCCCGCGCCTGGCGGGCTACACCTGAGCGGCCGCCGCCCGCCCTCGGCGCCCTGCCCCGTGGGGGTTTCTTACGTGGCATGGAATCTGGAAAGGCCAAAAGACAAAATAAAGGAAAGTGTCGTATTCTCCCTTTCCTCCCATCGTGAAAAAGGTATATGTTTAGAGCCAAAATAAATGTGCCCAAACCAAAGACCCCAGAGTTCATTCCTTGCCGCGGAACTGGCTTCGTGGCAGGCCCTGGGAAGAGGCAGGCTGTGACCCCGCGGGGATGGAGTGTTGGGAGGTCATCAGCACCCCCAGGAATGGAAGTGGCTGCATGTCACACACACACTCTCTCTCTTTTAACCTGTTTGTCCATTTAGAAGCACAGTGTAGACCGTGGTGTCCCAGGATTGGGCACCGGAGCTCAGCTCTGTCCCTCAGGAGCTGTGTGGCCCTGGTAAACTTCTAACTTGGGTGTCTCATGTATGAAATGAGGTCAGTGAAAGGAGCAGGTGATTGTCAGCAGCGTGGGGCAGTGCAAAAAAGTAGGATTTGGAGGCAGAGGTTCACGGTGTGCCTCCCAGCTTTGATAGGTGGAGAGTTTTAGACCTTGCTAGGGGAGAAAAAGGAGGCCAAGACAATTAAGTGTGCGGAGCAGGAGGAGGCCAGTGAGGGTTAAGGGAAAGCACCATCAAACAGTGACATTGCCTCAAAAAGTTAAACATAAAACTACCCTGTGGCCCAGCAATTCCACTCCTAGTTATATACCCAACAGAAACGAAAACAGGGCCAGGCCTTGTGGCTCATGCCTGTAATCCTAGCACTCTGGGAGGCCGAGGCAGGAGGATTGCTTGAGGCCAGGAGTTCAAGACCAGCCTGAGCAACAGGGAGACCCCATTTCTACAAAAGATGGAAAAATTAGCCGGGCATGATGGCAAACACCTGTAGTCGCAGTTACTCAGGAGGCTGGGGCAGGAGGATTGCTTGAGCCCTGGAGTTTGAGGTTGCTGTGAGCTATAATGATGCCACTGCACTCTACCTGGGGCAACAGAGTGAGACTGTGTCTCAATAAAAAAAAAAAAAAGAATTCAAATAACACCTCTACGATTTTTAGCCAAGTACCACCTATGCTATTTATTCAATCTTTTAGATTGTCACACTTAAAAAATTTATTTTAAAGACAAATTATGAGGCCAGGCGTGGTGGCTCACGCCTATGATGCTAGCACTCTGGGAGGCCGAGGCGGGCGGATCCTTTGAGCTCAGGAGTTCGAGACTAGCCTGAGCAAGAGCGAGACCTCGTCTCTACTAAAAATAGAAAAAAAAAATTGGCCAAACAACTAAAAATAGAAAAAATTAGCCGGGCATGGTGGCACGTGCCTGTAGTCCCAGCTACCTGGGAGGCTGAGGCAGGAGGATCGCTTGAGCCCAGGAGTTTGAGGTTGCTGTGAGCTAGGCTGATGCCACGGCACTCTAGCCCAGGCAAGAGAGTGAGACTCTGTCTCAGAAAAAAAAAAAGAGAGAGACAAATTATATAGCATCACTGCAAATATGAAACCTGCTTGGCCCAATGTTGAAAACAAAATATTGCTAATGGCATCTGGTTGGATAACATTGTCTTCCCAAGACCTTAGATCTGGGGCCTTCTCTCCTTTTGTTTGAAGGCAGAGCAGCAAGTCTTAGGTGTTAGAGACGACTTAGCACCTAAAGGAGACTCTGTCCTTGAGGTGAGATTGATTGAAGGAGAATAGAAGAGTCTGATTCCTTGCGAACCTGCTTCAGTGCTACTCAGAGCCTTGAATGCACGTGCCTAAGGAGTCACACCTGCAGGCAGCAGGGAGCCCGAAGGATCATTAAAGTGGGGATGTGAGGTGCCCAGGTTAGTGTTCTAGAAATAATCCCTCCGTGAGGAGGGGAGGGAGGGAGACCAGGCTGTTATTGATAGAATTTTCAGGCATGAGATTCAGAGGTCCTGGATTCGCACAGGTGTGCAAGGGACATTCATGAGGCTGAAGCCAAAACCCTTGGCATGTGGGTCGTAAGTGGTGAGTGGGAGGCCAGGACGGGGCGAGAGGCCAGGCTCGGGCATCGGTGCTCGGGGATGCTCTCGCCCTGAGGAGTGGAGTGGGGGCTGCAGGGGGAGACAGAGAAGTGGACAGCTTCCCCTTCATGCTTGGAGCTTGAGCCACCCAAGGGACATCCTGGGACTTGAAAGGCAAGCGAAAAGGTGTCATGGATCTTAGAGAGGCTAAGGAGCTGTGCCCAGGGACACAGGCGCTATCGGGAGCCTCGGCAAGGAGCGAGCTGGCGCAGGAAGGTCTCGAAGAGTGAGGAGTTTGATCAGCGAGGTGCTGTTGGGGTGGGCAGAGGACCAGGGGAGGAGCAGAGACAGCACAGACAGGGACGAGCGGAACCCGGAAGGGGCAATTTCGAGGAGATCGCAGGAAGAGTTGCAAGAGTGGGGATGTTCAACAGTGCCCAGCACCTGGCAGGGCACGTCGGATGAAGAATAAAGAAGGGGCATCCTAAACACACCGTTGCCTGGGACACCCGTGGGTGCGCGCTTCTGGAAAGCAAATGGACAATAGGCATCAAGAGCCTTAAAAATATCCACACCCTTCAAGTTGCAGGTGTCTTTCTTAAGGCTCTATCATTAGAAAACAATCCCAAATGCAGACCCAGATGCATTGGTTACCGAGTTGTTGGGTTTGTTTTTTTTTAATCTTGGGAAACCACTGGAAGTTACATCCAGTAGTGAAGGGAGCGGCTGTGTGAATTACAACACAGCCAAGTCATGGAAAATTGAGTAGCTATGAAAATGATGCTCGCCAAATGCTTGAAAGCCGAAGGAAGACGCTTATAAGGCTAATAGCAGAGGGCACAAAATTGGTATTATCACTGTTCTCAGTTAGGTCACAAGTGCCCAGGAAACAGGGTTATATCGGATACCCCAAAACATGTAACAGAGCGGATGGCAAGCCACTGCAGGGTTCTCATTTGTGTACTTTACAAACTTTCTGTAGTGGATATGTTTCTTCTTTTAATCAAGAGGAAATGCTTTTCTTAAATGAACTTTTTATTTTGCAAGAGTTTCAGATTTATAGAAAAGTTGCAAAGACAGCACAGGGCCCCTTGTGCCCTTCACCCAGTTTCTCGAAGGTTAACGTCTTGGATGAGCATTTGTCACGGTGCAGTTGTCAAATCTAAGAAACTGATACATTTCTATTAACTGAACTCCAGGGTTTGTTTGGATTTCGCCAGTTTTCCCATGGATGTTCTTTTTCTGCTCCAGGATCCAATCCAGGATGTCACACTGCATTGAGTTGTCCCGTCTCCCCAGCCTCCTCGGGTCTGTGACAGTTTCTCAGTCTTTCCTTGTTTCTCATGACCTTGACAGTTTCACAGAGCGCTTGTTCCAGTATTTGTAGAATGCCCCTGAATTTGGGTTTGTCTGATGTTTTCTCACGATTAGACGGGGTTATGGATGTGGGGGAGGACCGCGCCCCTGTGAGGTGCAGTGCCCTCCACACCCCGTCGTGTCGGGGCTGTGATGTGTTGCCTGTAGTTAGGGTGCACGGGCTGCTCAGTTTTAACATCTGTGCTCACCCGTGAAACCACAGCCACAATCACGGTGGTGAACATACCCACCACCCCTGGCACCAGACCACCACTGATTTGCTTTCTGTCACTATAGATTGCAGTTTCCGGACTTTTACATAAACAGAATCATACACTAGGTGCTCTTATTTTGTCTTGCTTCTTGGCATAATTGTTTCGGGATTCATCCATGTTGTTACATGCATCAGTCATAAAATCCAGGCCCCTGACCGTGCGCCCGGAGTCCTGCGTGATCCCCTACTTCCCTCCACAGCTTCTGCTTCCCTGCTCCCCACTCTCTAGGCAGTAGCTGTGCTGTTTTTCTCTCCATCCTTCAACACACCCAGCTTATGCCTGCCCCAGGGCCTTTGCACCTGCTGTTCTCGCTCCCTGGAATGCTTTTCATGGGGCTGGCTCCAGCTTGGCATTCAGGTCTCAGCTCAGACACCACCTTCTCAGAGAAGCCTCTGGCTACTTACTGTATATCACCTGCCACCCCTGTGACTATCCTATTACCTTTAAACCTTTTTTTTTTTAAGAGACAGGGTCTCATTCCATCACCCAAGCTGGAGTGAAGTGGCACCATCATACCTCACTGCAGCCTCGAGCTCCTGGGCTCACACAATCCTCTTGGCGCTGCCTCCCGAGTAGCTGGTACTACAGACGTGTACCACCACACCCAGCTAATTTTTATTTATTTTTTTGTGGAGATGGGGTCTTGTTATGTTGCCCAGGCTGGTCTCAAACTCCTGGCCTCGAGTGATCTTCCCACCTTGGCCTCCCAAAGTGCTGGGATTATAGGCGTGAGCCACTGCGCCCAGTCCTATTACCTTATTTTACATTCTTCACCACACTTAACACTACTTAAAATCATATTTATGTACTTACTGTGTGCCTCTTCACTAGTGTGCGAACTCCACAAGAGCAGGAACTTTGCTTACTTCTAGAACAGAGTCTGCACTTAATCAGTGCTTAAAGAATGTGTGAATAAACGAATGGGCGAATAAAACAATAAACAACCCATAAAGACCCATTTCTGTCACGGTGCTTGGGTGTAGATTAAAAACTCTGGTACAAACGGGCTAAGATGGAATTATCTATCCACTACAGAGCTTGAAGAAAACTCAGGACATCTGGTAAGACCCCAGGCCAGCCAGCCAGCCAGGGCATTTTGATTCCCGCTTGGACGGACAGTAACTAGAGACCACAGCCCTCGCTGGTCTTGGACCCAGCTCCCGGGCCCTGTTCACGTCCACTGCTTGCTGTCTTATCCTCCAAAGGCCCAGCTTCGTTCTACCGAGATGACCTCAGACATCTTGACCTTGACCTTGAACCCCCAGCATCCCTTTCCCTGGACCCCCTCCTCCACCTCCACCTCCGTACTCTCCCGCTCAGTTGTAGGTTTGGTGATGCCCACCTCGTGGCCCACGTGGGTCTCAGTCAACATGAAAAGACTCATTTCCCAATTTAGGGCTTCAGCGAACCATTCAGGGAACAGGGACCCCGACGCCTGTTGGGAGGCTTTGCCAGCCCCCCGCATTGGCGGGCCGCGCAGCCGCAGGCGATCTCACCCCTTTCTCTCCTTTATTCTCAGTCACCCCTGACGGGCTCTCGGATTTCTGTCTTCTAACTCCAGGTTCCTGAAGCCCCTCCTGACCACATCTCCAACTCCCCCTGCCCGGCTCCAGGCCCCCACCTGCTCCTCCCTGACGCAATGCCCAGCCAGTCACGGCCCCAACCTTGGAGTCACCCTGGACTCCTCCCTTCCTCTCACACCACACGTTCAATCCATCAGCGAGTCCCATTGGCACGGCCTTCCTCATCTTCCCCGAATTCGACCACTGCTCGCTGTCTCCTCCATGACCACCCCAGACCAGCGCCCGTCACCCGTCACCTGGGCAACAGGTATTGTAGGGGTTGGACACGTTCAACCAGACTGTGGCCCCCAGGGCGCCTACAGGTGCTGCAAGGAGAAAAAAGCCCAAACGCCAGGTGCAGCTAACATTTGGTTAGGCAGTTGGGGTCAGTGATCTCTCAGGAAAGATCAACTCTGAAGTCAGACACTTGGGAAGGTTCCTGAACATCCATAAGCCTCAGTCTCCCCATCTGTTTAATGGCCCCCCACGTGAGGATCTCTAGGGGAGCCTCAGTGTGGTCATGAGAGGGTCCAGGGAGCACCAACACACGGGTAGAAAAAAATAAATAATACGTGTCAAATGATTCTTAAGCTATTATTTAAATGTTTGTGGATGTCACTGTGTTCAACCAGCGCATTATTGATTGATACTGGCCATCTGTCCTCATGGATTTTCCTTGACAGATCCCAGATATGAAGAAGGCGGCCTCCCAATCTCATGGGGGGAAAGAGTCCTGCTCATCTGCCAAAATTTAAAAGAGGTAGTGGGATAATGCCACTGTCAAGAGCAGGACTTTCAAACTGGACCTGGGTTCTAATCTGGGCTGCACTCTCTCTCTCCTCTGGAGAGCCACTTAACCATTCTGAACCTCGGTTTCCTCATCTGTCAAAGGAGGCCAACAATACCCTGTTCACAGGGTAATTGTTAAGACTAAGTACAACTCTATATCTAAAGGGGTATTCAGTAATATTTCAAGAACAGTAGCTCACATTTATTGAGGACTTGCTCTACGCTGGGCAGTTTAAAAAGTACCATCTCATTTTACTCATTGTTCAGCACTGGGACATGGAGATGGAAGGCAAGGAACAGAGGGGTTAAGGAACTTGCCCATAGTCACACAGTAAATCAATGACTGAGACAGGATTTAAGTCCAGTTATGTGAATCCAGGGCGTGAACTGCTGACCACAACTTCCCAAATAAAGGAAAAGCTATTGCTTAGGGTGGACCAACAGCCCCACGGGGGTGTCTAAAGAAACAGAGGACCCCACAGCCTTGCTCACAGCTGATGTGCAAATTTCTCCATTCTCTGGGGCAGGTAGTGATGACAACAACTGGCGGTGACAACCAGAACGCTTGGGAGATGCGAAATGCTTTGCTCTGTCTTGGGGACACCCACACCCATCCTGCGAAGCAGGGACTGTGCCCATCCCCTCTTTACAGATGAGGAAACTGAGGCACAGAGAGGCGAGGTCACTTTCCCATAGTGACACAGCCAGGATGAGCTGGCGTCACGGCCCTCAGCGCTCACACGCCCACCACCCAGGTGGCGCCTCACTGGCGCCCCCACTCCCCCATGCCCGTCTCCCAGCCAGCGTCAGCGACAGGCGCTGGGAGGGAGGCGGCTGCATTTTTTTGCCTTGCCCAGAAATGTCAGTGCGTCACCATCACACAAAGTCCTGGCTGTTTGCTCCCGCGATTCCCAAGGCGCTCTTGACAAGTGTCCCCGCACACAGGCTGGGGCTGGGGGGAGGGGCAGGAATGGGAGGCAGGTTCAAAGCACACAACTAACATTCCTAAGGGGCGATATGGAGTCCTTCTACTCCTCCCTTGAAAACATAGGGAACATTTTTGGTCTCAATATGGGACTGGGGGCTGGGCTTGGAGCCTCTCGCAGCACCTTCTCTAGTCCCATGTGACCCCAGACGTGCTCCTGGGTGGAATTCTCTGTGTCCCTGGGACAGCCACCTCCCTCCTCCCCACCCAACAGCACGGCTTAGGATTCCTGGCACTCCTTCGGAGGCAGGCAGAGCCCAGCAGTGCTGGAGCAGGGGACATCCGAGAGGCTGCTGGCGGGGCCCCTCCTGTGCCACATGCCTGGCGGGTTTGGGCCTGGCGGTGTGTGTGTGTCCTGGGAGCGGGTGTCCGCAGCTGCCCACCCTTGGTCCCAGCTTGTTGGTGGTCTCGCAAGATGAGGGATACCCATCAACTAAGGATGAGTCAGAGAGAACTGGCTTTCCCCAGGGGTGTGGCCTCCTCTCTGACAAGGGCTTGTCCCTATCTGGGAGCCGTGAAGCAGATAAAGGCAGGACCAGGGTGAGGCAGGCAGGACTCTGAGGGCTCAAGTGGAAGGTGTTGACTCTCCCTGCACCTGTCTCTTAAGAGTCTGGGGGGAGGGGAGTAACTGCTTCATAGTTGGGGTCTCCTGTGGGTGATGAAGAGGTTTTGGAACTAGATAGACCGATGGTCCCACAACACTGGGAATTCCTTGAGAATACCCCTGAATGGTACACTTTAAAATGGTTAATTTTATGTTACATGAATTTTACCTCAATTAAAAAAAAAGAGAGGCCAGGCATGGTGTCTCATGTCTGTAATCTCGGCACTTTGGGAGGCCAAGGCAGGAGGTTCGCTTGAGCCCAGGAGTTTGAGACTAGCCTGGACAACATAGTGAGACCCCATTTCTACAAAAAATATAAAAATTAGCTGGGCGTGGTGGTGGGCGTCTGTAGTCCCGGCTACTTAGGAAGCTGAGCCAGGGCATCACTTGAGCCCAGAAATTTGAGGCTGCAGTGAGCTATGATCACCCCACTGTACTCCAGCCTGGGGGACAGAGCGAGACACTGTCTCTAAAAAACAAGAGAGGGAGGCTCAGCCATGGTTGGTGCAGCCCAACCCTTCCTCCAACCATACTCTGATATCTTTCTAAGTAAATTTCTGGGTGGACTCTGGAATATTTCTATTAGATAAAAGAAAGCATAATGATTAAAAATTTGGAAAGTGTCTTGAAAATTTATATAATAAATCGCTATGCACACGTAAGGAGGCCCTGCTGTCACAGCCTATGAATGTAGGATCCATGACGGCACAGACCCAAGGACCTCCTAATATTGGGTGTTCTGGGCTTTTGTGTCCTGTCACCCCTCCCCCTCCCAGTACAGGCGACGACTTTCACCTTGTCTGTGGGTAGGCATGAGAGCTTAAAGCACCCACTGCATGAAGCCCGAAGTCTCTCTGCCTGGATTCAAATCCGGACTCGCTAGCTCACCCCCTGGGTGATGTGCAGCTCACTGAAACGCCCTGTGCCTCGGCTTCCTCCCGTGTGAGATGGGCCAAGGCAGATAGTCTCTACTCACAGGGGCTTAGCAAAGGTTATTCGGGTTAGAGTATGTGAAGTCCGGGCCGCAGAGACTGGCACAGCAGGGGCTCACTCGCTGGCCCTGCGTGCCCAGGAGCTGTTAGCGACGCCCCTGCCTCAACGCAGAGCTCCGTGGCAGGCCGGAGACCCTCAGGTGCCGCCCCAGGACCCGCCGGTCCGCAGGCAGGCGGTGCTAGGTGGTGGAGCGCGCTGGGAGGAGGGCTCCTCGCTGCAGCCCGGAGTAGGAGGCGGGGTGAGAGTTTGAGGACACCAGGCAGGTGATGAAGGGGGCGGATCGCCCTCGAATGGAAGCATGCACACAACCGCGGGATGTGGCCCTCCCCGTGCCCCACCTCCCCTCCTGGCTTCTCGTAAACCCCAGTGGACTTGCTTTTCCCAGAAATGGGCCCTAGAGCATTCTCTTCGGCTCACAGGGCGGTGTGTGTGTGTGTGTGTGTGTGTGTGTGTGTGTGTGTGCCATTCTCCTCCCCTCCCCCATCCATCCTCCCTGGATTCCAGGAACCGGGTTAGGGAGCTTTAACTCTAGTCAAAGAGGAGATAATGAGGCCGGGTGGGCGGCGGCAGCGATCCGGGCAGCAGGCTGGGCGGAGGCGGGGAGATGACAGACCGGCGATTCCGACAGCGGCCAGGCCCCGCCCCTACGATTGTATGCAAATGAGGTCCGCCCTGTGGCCACGCCCCTCGGCCCGCGCCCAATCCGGGCGCCCCGCCAGCTCCGAGCCTGCTGAGCCCAGCGCCCCGCGCTCTGCCCACCTGTTCCCCCACCCACACCTGCCTCCTCCTACCCGCCAGCCTCTGCGCCACTGGGAGGGCCCGAGGACCCCCTGCTCCCCCGCCAGAGTCCGCTCCAGGGGCTGCGGGCCTCACCTGTTAGCGTCTTGGCAGGTGACCCCCTTCTGGGCCGAGGAGGTGGGTGGAATGCGTGTGGGAGGTCCTGGCACCGCTTTGGGAAGGGCGAGGGAGGGGCGTCTTGGCAGTGGGGCCAGACACGGATTCCCTCGGGGCGGCCCAGGCAGTGTGTGAGGGGTCACTTAGGTGGACACAGCCGGTGGGAGCGGAAAGCCTAGGGGACCTCTCTGCCAAGGCAGGGAGAGGAGCTGAGCCCAGGCCTCCAGGCCACCTGGGCTCCCCCTCCTCCCTCTGCCAGGGCCTGCAGGGGCAGGGGCCGGGCTAGCCAGGGCCCTACAGGAAGCGCGAACTTGGGAGAGAAGCTTGATTCTGCCATAACCTGGCACGGGGCCCTTAAGGCTCAGTGGAGGCATCTGCTGCATGAGAAAACTTTTCAGAACACCCATCACAGCAGCCCTCGTGCACAAACTCTCCAGGGCTCCTCAGTGCACCTAGGGAACCTCCTCCCCACTTTAACTCTGATCCATCTCTCCAGCCCCCCTTCCTCCTGAACTCCACTTTCCCACCGCCGGGCCTTTGCACGTGCTGTTCCCTCCTCCAGGAACACCAGCCCCTGTCCCTGCCTTCCTCGCCCAGTTCACAGCCTTGTGCTTGAACTCGCAGCTCTCAGCCAGTCCCCCGGGAAATCCTTGCCTGATGTCACTGCTGGGTCCTGTCAGCTCCCTTTTTTCCCAGCGTGTAGGTCAGCGTCATTCCCTTCCTTAGGACACAGTTTCCCAAGCTGCCTTGACAATAGAGTCATGCGAAGTATTTTTTAAAAAATGCAGATGTCTTGACCTTTTCCCAGCTCTATAGAATCAGAAACTCCAGAAGCAGGAGCTGGGTGCTGTTTAACCACCACCATGGGTGGGGACGGATGGATGTCCCCCACCTCGGGTCTGAGCCCCAGGAGGCGGGAACCATTTTTTTCTTTATCGTTGCAAGCCTACCTCCAGCACGGTGTCTGACATGGGATGGGGCTCAAGAAATATTTATTAAGCGGGCATATGGATGGCTATAGAATGAATGGAATTAATTGCAGTAACTAACTGCGATCATTCCGAGTGCGCTGTACTCATTACCTGCTACACAAGACTAGCGCATGGGGAGAACCCTAAGGTGGGTGACATGGCCCCGGGCAGTTGGCGCTGACAGAGAGTGAACAAGGTAATAAAACACAGGCTGAGGTCAGAAGCGAGTGTCTGAAGAGGACTCTGCCTGTGCTGTGAGCCGCAAGCAGAGGACAGGGGTGCCCTGGAGGCCACCCTGAGCTAGCTGAGCTCAGCTCCTTCTGGAAAGGCTTCTGTCCCCCAAGTCAGGCGCAGAGAAACTGTTGGCACCTGTGGGGAACTGAGGACACAGAACAGGGCAACGACAACACGGCATGCATGTTTGGCATCCCCGTCGTGCTAAGCACTGTTCTGAGCACTTTACAGTTAGCTCAGCAATCTAGTAGCTGCCCCTTCCTGCTCCCTCTCTGAAGTTCCTGCCATGCGTCCCTTCCCTCCCCCTCAAGTCCCTCCAAGTGTTAAGTTGGAACTACAAAGTGCCTTCCACCCAGCCACTCTCTCCGTGAAAGCACCTCACACCTGCACTTCTTGATTCCAGAGTGCAGGGGTGAGGGGAGGAGGACTGGCGGTGGCAGAGGAGCCAGCTCCTCTCCCTCTTGGCTTCCCACCCTGCAACCGGTGGCTTGCGTTTCGGGAGTTTGAGCTTGTGCCAGCCAGGTTCATTCTGAGGGGGCGGGAATGGCGAGAGAGGGCGGGAGGAGCCTGAGGCTTTCCCTGATGCCCTGCCCAGCTGAGATGGACTGTATCTTTGACATCAAAACCCAACTGGCCCACATCCTGCTAGCCAGCCCAATCCCTCCCCCTCAATGGGAGAGGAGGGTGGGTATGCAAAACAGGGGTGTGGTGGGAGGTGGAGACCTGGGGGGCCAGCAGCCCATGCGTCACTGGGCCCCAGGGGTTACTGTCAGGCCCCACCCCCAGCAGTCAGAAAGGAGGTGTTTCAGAGCCGGGTGGCCTGTGCTGACACTGAACGCTTGTTTTCCTGCCGCCCACACTCGCTGGCTGGGAATCTCCAGTGTGGCCGTGCACCCAGGGGCTGCCGCTTACACCATGCCTGTGCCTGTTGTTTCCCCCCTTCCCTGGGGGGAGCTCTGAAAGTGCCCCAAGGGCAAGAGCCACTGGGTGGTGACCTTTGGGGCAGGGCAGGGAGGGACCAGGGTGAGCCAGAGCCCCTGGACTTTGCCAGGCCTGGTAAACAGCACTCAAGAGGTTAAAAAAAGGCTCTGAATCTTTGCCAGCCCCCTCCCCCATGGAGAGCAAGGCCAACTGGGTGATTGAGGGTGAAGGGGGAGTGGGTGAGTGTGTTGGACCGGCCCCCCGGAGCAGGTGTCTTCTCAGTCCACTCCTGAGCGTGGTTCCCAGACACTGTCTTAGTTCTGGCCCTCCCCTTTCCAAACTTGGCCCCCAGCTCACCTGGGGCCCAGAAAAGTTGTACCCTGGAAATTCTGGATTCAGGATTTCGAAAGAAAGCAAGTAGCAGGGCTCCATACAGAGCATGTTGCTTAAGCATTTTTTTGTGTGAGAGGTGCATCTGGGCTGGGGTTCCACTGGGCCAGAAGGCTGAGGTGTATTCCTGATCCAGGTGGGGTGGAACAGACTGTGGCAGGGAGGGGAAGGATCTGGATAGTTGGCATCCTGGATTCCAACTCTGTCCTCTTAGTCTATGGTCTTAAAATCAGGGCCAGCTTCACAGACATTCGACCCGTCCAGTCACACAGGGCCCCTTGTTCATAAGGGCCTCAAACTCTATTTAATGCTCTGCTGGCACCACTTTGAAATTCTTCATAATTTTGAACAAGGGCCTCTGCATTTTCGTTTTGCACTGGGCCTTGAAAATTATGTAGCTGATCCTGGTCTTTTTTTTTTTTTTATGGAACGCTTCACGAATGTGCGTGTCATCCTTGCACAGGGGCCATGCTAATCTTCTCTGTATCATTCCAATTTCAGTATATGTGCTGCCGAAGCGAGCACTGATCCTGGTCTTTAAACTCAAGGAAAAATTAGTGGCTCTAGAATTTCTGTTCAGGGGAAGATTTGAAGTAAAAAGCACATTGGAAGTGAGGGCTAGGCAATTTATTCTGAAGCTGCACTTGAATAAGAATAATAATAACAAAAACAGCATATTCTTATAGCACTTCTGTGCCAGTCACTATTCTAAGTGCTTTATGTGAGTTAGCCCATTTAATCCTCTTTTTGATGAGAACTATTACTATGCCCATTATGCAGAAGAGAAAACTGGGGCTTATTGAAGAAAAGAAGTGTCCCAATCACTACTGGGCAATTTGGCTCCACTGTCCGTTAGCACTCCCACTTGTTTATATTTAAA
Organism: Propithecus coquereli; assembly: GCF_000956105.1. Lineage (NCBI taxonomy): Eukaryota > Metazoa > Chordata > Mammalia > Primates > Indriidae > Propithecus > Propithecus coquereli. The sequence goes on along the minus strand of NW_012148285.1, from coordinate 7,967,854 downwards.
GCAGGTTTCTTGTAGGCAACATATAGTTGGGTCTTGTTTTTTTTAATCCATTCTGACATCTCTGTCTTTTAATTGGTGTATTTAGACCATTCACGTTTAAAGTGATAATTGATATAGGTGGATTAATGTCTACTGTGTTTGTAACTGCTGTGTATTCTGTCTTCCTGTTCTTCCTTTAAAAAAATCTCTTTTTCTGCTATGTCTGGTTTTAATTGAGTGTTTTATGTGACCCCATATTCTCTCCTTTCTTAGCATATCAGTTATACTTCTTTTTAAATGTTTTTTAGTGGTTGCTCTAGAGGCTTTGCAATATACATTTATGACTGATCTGAGTTCACTTTTAAATAACACTGTACAGCTGGTTGAGTGTTCCCAGTCGCCCCTCCGCTCCCTGGTAATGCTGTTGCCGTTCGTTTCATGTGTCCATATGCGGTAATCTCTCATAATCCCCCAGCACATCGTTGCTCTTAGTGTTGGTTTATTGCAATTATTCGTTTGTCGAATCTTCGCAGCAATCATATGAGGTGGGGACCGACTTCAGCCTTAAGTTACAGGAGAGTCTACGAAGGCACAGGTGCCGCGCAGCCAGCAAAGGGCAGAGCCCAGCTTTGAACTCAGGCATCCCTCACACCGTGAGCAAGCAGCCTGCTTTTGTTTAGTTGCTGTGTTACGTGCCATCCGACGGAGCAAAGCTTACTAAAGAGAGTTTTGTTCCCATTTTATATGGTGTTTTCATTTACCATTGTTTTGCTCAGCATATTATTATTATTATGTGGGGCTTTGTAGGGGCTGATGGAGATGGGGGCAACCAAGAAAGAGTCGGGGTTCTGACCTCATCCACTGACTCTTTCCCAAATCACATTCTGCTCCCCTGAAGGCTCAGAGTGAGAGGGAGGGGCTTGCAGTGCCCATCTCGTGGCACGAGACGCCAAGGGGCATCCCTGTGTGGAAACACAGGCGTCTGCTCTCCAAGGCCAACACCACTCGGGGGTCTACAGCCTGGCCTGCGTTGGAAAACCTTTCTCCACGTGAGCCTGATCTGGATTCTCGGGCTGTTCCCTGGTGGTCCAGGGGTTGGCTGTGGGTCTTTGGCAGGAGGCCAGAAGGGGCATTCTGGGCACCTTCCTGCAGGAACTGAGCCAGGCAGTGCCACCATTGGGGCAGGCAGGAAGGAGACACTTTCTGTTTGTAAACAGTGTCCACATCTACTGACATCCTTTCTTCTGCCCTCGCTGAACTCTGCCCTCTTTGGCAGAGAGAAGCAACCTAGACAGGGGTCCTAGGGTAGGAGTGGGCAGGACTCCAAACTTGCTGGGCTGATTTTCCAGGTTCTCCAAACTTGCTGGGCTGATTTTCTAGGGTAGTCGTGGGTGCCCCTGGAATCAGATCTGAATTTCTGGGGCAGATATAACCCTAGCTGATCTTTTTTTTTTTTTTTTTTTGAGACAGAGTCTCACTCTGTTGTCTGGGCTAGAGTGCCGTGGCATCAGCCTAGCTCACAGCAACCTCAAACTCCTGGGCTCAAGCGATCCTCCTGCCTCAGCCTCCTGGGTAGCTGGGACTACAGGCTCGCGCCACCATGCCCGGCTAATTTTTTCTATATATTTTTAGCTGTTCAATTAATTTCTTTCTATTTTTGGTAGAGATGGGGTCTTGCTCTTGCTCAGGCTGGTCTCGAACTCCTGAGCTCAAACAATCCGCCGGCCTCGGCCTCCCAGAGTGCTAGGATTACAGGCGTGAGCCACTGCGCCCGGCCCCTAGCTGATCTTTGAGGAGGAAGCTGAGATAGAGCAGAGGGGACTTGGGACCCCCCCCACAACCAGATGCCTATAGTGCCAGGGCTGTGGGGCAGCCAATGTCAGGCTAAGAGGGTACACATTGCAGTAGGCATCATTGTGGCTGGCCAGCACCTGTTCTTCCTTCTATCAACAGCATCCTAACTTCCCTTTGAGGATCCTCCTTTATCCTTTATCAAGTGGTCCTTCCGCTCTGCTCCTGAGGGAGACAGGCGAATCGGACTTGGCCAATCAGCAGATTCCATTCCCCAAATGATTCCGTGTTGGGTCGAGCTGTCCAGTGGGAACAGCCCTGGGACTATTTTGCTGGGACTGTTAGAGAAAGGGGAACCTCTTTTAGCTGTGCTTGTTGAGGTGGTCAGATGCAAACCCAGAGCTTTCTGGTGGCTGACTTCCTAGCCAACAAAGAGAAAGCAGGGTCCAAGGATGATTTTTAAAAATGGCATTTCAAATTAGTGGGAAAGAATGAATTATTCTCCAAATGGAGAATTAGCTATACATGGACAATTAGCTATACATGTTGGTGGAGGGGACGAATTAAGACCTCTCCCTTCCTCATATCACAAAAAGAAATATATTCCAGTGAGATAAAAGAAATAAGTATCGAAAAGTGAATGTCATGAAGGAAAATGCAGAATTAGACTTTTTCGTAAATTTGAGAGTGGGCAAAACCTTCCTTTGCAAGACACAAAATCAAGAAGATGCAAAAGGAAAATACTTGTGCATTGACTGCAAGAAAACAGAAACCTGTATAGCCAGAGGCATCATAGAAAAAGTTGCAAGGCCAACAACAGCTGGAGAGAATATTTGCAACATTGCAACGGACGAATGTAAATCGCCCTAATTACAAAGAGGTTTGACTGTCAATAGGACAAAAGGGAAAACCACTTACACCCAAACTGGGCAAAGGATGTGAGCAAGCTCAGCGCAGACTAGTCAGCGGGATTACTGTTCACTCCTGGAAACGCTGATCAAAAGAAGTACCCGGGGGAAGGGATTAGAAGACATGTCATGCGTGGAACTGTTGAAGGAATGGAGAATATTTAGCCCAGAAGGAAACAGGTTAGAGCAGCACAGTCCAATAAAAATATGATGCCAGCCACATACGGAATTTTGCACTTTCTGTTAGCACTTTAAAAAAAAGCAAAAAGAAACAGGCGAAATTAATTTTAATAATACATATAACCAAAAGAGTGTTAGTTGAACATGCAACCAACATAAACATCACTCATGATTGTTTTGCAGGACCAGTCTTCGAAATCCAGTGTGCGTTTTATGCTTACGGCGCATCTCAGTTCGGGCCAGACGCGTTTCAAGGGCTGGATGGTCGTAACTGGTGAGTGGTGATCTTGTGGGGCGGCACAGCGTTGGAGGCTAGGCGGACGGGTCACCAACCCAGCGCCATGTCCTGGCTTTTCCATTTGCTAACCGTGTGGCCTTTTTGATTTTCCACTTCTTCGTTTGAAGAGTGGCACTCAACGGCTGTTGTGCGTTTTTAATGGAATCCGCGTGAAGCAGTCGGTGCACCGGCTGGCACAGAGTTAGGAGAACACGACGCTTGTTTATTTGTAGCTACTGATTATTACCAAATAGCTGATACGTGGGAGAGGCGTTAAGCCTACCATCTGCGAGCAGAGTGGTCAAAACAAAGACCCACGGGTAAAAATGGCAAGGAGTTAGATTTTAATTCAGCGTAAGAAAAAACTTCACAGTTTAGAGCTATGCTTCCCAACACACTAGCCACCAGCCTCATGTGACCACTGAGCTCTGATACAGCTAGTCCAGTTGAGAAATGCTGAAGTGTAAAATACATACCAGATTGTGAAGATTTGGTGCAATAAATCCAATGGAAAACATCTCATTAAATTTCTAAGTATTGATTACATTTTGAAATGATCCCATTTTAGATATATTGGGTAAAAGAGAATATTAAAATTAGTTTGATGCGTTTCTACTTTTTAAATGTACTTTTTACTTTTTAAAATAACATTAACAAGTTCACATTATGTTTCTTTTGGGTAGCACTGATTTAGACCTTTGCTATGATGGGATGGAATGCTTTGTGGGGTCGTGGTAGTGAGTCCCCTGTCCTGAGAGCGTTTCAAGCCGAGGGCGGATGATTGGGAAGTAGGAGTGACACAAGATGGCTTCAGAGTTGGGCACTTGTGGGTTCTTCAGCTCCTGGGTCTCCTAGCCGTGCAGGGACTTCTGGGGCCGCAGCTAAGTGCATGGCTGGAAGGTAGCTGACCATCTGCCTGCCCGTGGCCTAGACAGCAGCTCTCATCCCACACAGCAGGGCTCATCTCTTCCAAACAGGAATCCAGCAGACGTACTGTTGGCTCAGGGGACGTCGACTGGCAGAGGGGGAACCAGACCCTACCTGTCTTTTGTGCCCCTTGGCTTAGACCAGCTCAAGGGTGAGCCCCATGAGGTCCCCATCCTCTCCTGCTCCCAGTGTCCTGGGGGAGGGCCCCTCGTCACTTTCTGCTCAGCCCCAGATCCTGGGCAAAACTCCCACGCGAGGGAAGCTCTTGGCTGCCTGGGCGTGCAGAGCCCCATAGAGTAAGTGGCGCAGCAGATGCAAAGCCCAAAGCAGCCAATTCCCGACCCCAGAGGCCAGACTGCTTTCTCCTTGCAGCCTGTGTCTGATCGAGCAAGGATCAACCCAGCATGCTGAGAGTGGGCTGGGCCGGCTCTGATGCAAGCCGGACAACCAAGAACCCGTGTGCGTTTCCATTGAACCCACACCCAGCAGGAGGGTGTGGCCAGGGCTCGGAGCCTGGTGGCTCTGTTCTGGCCCTGCTGTTCCCCCCTTTACAGTGAGACCTCAGGCGAGTCCTGTCTCTTCTCTGGGCCTCAGTTTCCTCATTCATGAAAGGAGGGGGATGTCACATGGCCTTTCCAGCTCTCAACTGCAAGAATCATTCTATTCATCAACGTCAGCTCCTCATAGCTCCTGTCTGTTGCATCCTCTTAATTCTTGACACTAAGACTTGTCTGTCCCAACTGGATGAAGACGGTGACGGCAGCAAGAGCCCAGCAGCATCAGCAGCGAGCATTTGTTGATTGCTGCTGTGTTTTCTGTTGCGTTTAACGTGTTCAATCCTCCCAGCCACCTTGTGAGGTAGGGACCGTCATTATCTCGGCTTTGCGAAGGCAGAAACAGCGAACTGTAAGCACCTTGTGTTGGTTTGCCGGGGCTGCCACGACAAAGTGCCATAGACTGGGCGGCTTAAACAACAGAAATCTTCTTTCTCACCGTTCTGGAGGCCGGAAGTCCAAGATCAAGGTGTGGGCAGGATTGGTTCCTTCTCTCCTTGGCTAGCAGATGGCCGTCTTCTCCCTGGGTCTACACGTCGCCTTCCTTCTGTGCAGGTCTGCGTCCAAATTTCCTCTTCTCATAGAGACGCTGGTCGTATTGGAGGAGAGCCCATCCTAATAAACCTTATTTTAACTTCATAACCTCTGTCAAGACCCTATATCCAAATACAGTCGCATTCTGAGGGACTGGGAGTTAGGACTTCAACATCTGAAATTTAGGGGGACACGATTCAGCCCGTGACGCCCCTCAACAGCGGGGGAGAACCTCCTCCTGCCCCGGCTCCCTTTGCAGGGCTGGAGCAAGAGGAATGGCTGGCAGGCCTGAGAGCGTGTGTCTGGGGAAGGAGGCTCCGGCAGCGTCAAGTTCAAAGCCGGGGCGAGGAGGGGCAACCGAGCAGGTCTTGGATGCTAAGGAAAGTGGACTTCGCCTGAGAGCTTGGGGGGCTGGTGAATGATGTCAAGCACAGGGAAGGGAGCCCGGAATTCACCGTGAGGAAGAGCTCCCTGACACAGCGTGGGGGCCGGCCAGGAGGCCCAGCCCTCACCCTGCTTGCACCCCACTCCCTGACACGCCTCTAACTCACAGCCCTCTCATCCCCTTCCTCGGGGAAGCCAGGGGCCCTCTCTCATCTAATTGTTCAGCTGGGACCCCGAACCATTCAGCCTCCCAACCATTAGTCCTGAACAATCACTTTGCAAACATAGTTTTGGCGCACAGTGTCCAGGAAGGCTACGTCCCAACCACACCAAAACCAGGATGTCATCTCTGTCTTCACAGGGACCGTGCGTGCCTTGCTGGGCTCCCCACTTGCTGGTGGGGCTGGGTCAGGCTGCAGGGTCTCCCTGGCTCAGCCTCCAGAGGGAGAACCCAGGGGTGCAGGGGCCTGCAGCAGACTCAGAGTGGCTGCACTGAGAGCATCCTGTGACACGGACCGTCCCCCTTCAAGCTGCTTCGGCTAATAATAATCACAACAGAGCTAATGTTTTCTGAGCACTTACCCTGTGCACACTGTATAAAGTTAATTTATTTAATCTTCATGGCAACACTATGAGGTGGAAACTATTCTTACCTGTATTTTACAGGGAGGAAACTGAGGCACGAAGTGGCTAAGCCACCTGCCCAAGGTCACTGGTGGAACTCCTCGAAGAAGGGAGAAGGGGAGCCTTCTGCTGAGTGTAGGAAGGAACTGTACCCACGGCTTGGAGACAGGTCCACCATCGTTTTTGGCCTGTCGTTCCACAAAATTAGAGGGTGCAATGTAGCACCTCCAGTCTTTCCATACAAAGCTTTAAAAATTAAAAATCAGATGCTATTTTTTTAAAGAGATGGAGTCTCGCTCTGTTGCCCAGGCTGGATGCAGTGGTACAATCACAGCTCACCGCAGAGCCCTGAACTCCTGGGCTCGAGCGCTCCTCCTGCCTCAGTCTCCCAAGTCACTGGGACTACAAGGATGAGCCACGGCATCCGGATGCTAATGTTTAAATTGAGAGATTCGATATAAAGATCTGGCTCTTGGGCTCCCTCTTGGAAAACCAAAAGTAAGATATGAAGGACATTGGAAAGAAACCAAGAAGTGGGGGACTTAGGGGAAACAAACTTACCTATTGGGTACAGTGAACACTATTCTGGTGATGGACACACCAAAGCCCTGACTTGAGCATTATACAAGGTATCTATGTAACAAAAACATTTGTACCCCCTTAATATTTTGAAATTTTAAAAATCACTAAAAAAAAAAAAACAAGAACGGAAGTCGTGGTGCCTTGGGCCCACAGTCCCCCACGGTGGCAGTTGTCCAAGGGGAACAGCAACTGCTCTCTTGGGTGGACGGGTACATCCACCTCTGCTGGCTACACACTGCCCGGGTCCCATACTCACGGTGGCTGCCCGCCCTGGGGGGCATCGAGCTTTGCCCCCTGGATGGACACAGCCTTAGAAAGTAGGGTTAGAAAGCCCTTTAGAAATTGACTTTGACACCGAGAGACACAGTTCTTGCAGACACCTTTATTAACTGAGTCTTGAGAAGGTAACTGCCATGGCCACACATTGAATTGCAGGCAGAAAATCTATGCGTTTTCGTATGTGAAATGTCAGTGTGTCTAAAGATCACTTGGGAAATTATTTAAAATGCAGCTTCCCAGGCCTCAGCCCCAGAAGTTCTGACTCAGCAGGTCTCCCCTGCGGCCCAGGAATCTGTGTTCTAACAAGCATTCTCCCTGCCCTGCCCTCCGCCCCCCAGCGAGGGGATTCTCTCCCTGGGGATCTTCGGGCCGTACTTTGAGAAACATTACTTTAGTGCCTGCACTCTGAGAACAGCAGTCTGGAACACGAGCAAGCAGCAGTGGGCTGGGAGTGCAAAGACGCAGGTTTCATCCTTGGTTTGGCGCGACCGTGGCCGAATCTGTCTTCAACGTACTCAACTTAAACATCGTCCCGCACCAGGACCGTACCTGGGACAGCATTGAGCCAAGGCTCGTGCTCCTGGATTTCTGGGCCCGAAAGCTTTGATGACTCCTCAGCCCCTCCCTACAGCTGCCGGTGCCAGATCGCGTGGAACCTGTTTCCCTGCCCGTTGCGCAGGTTTGGATGAAATAGACTGCGGGGCGGGAGGGGTTTTAGAGGAGGGAACTTGGCGTCCTCTTCTCCCCGGAGCCCAGCTGGGCACAGCCCACGCCAACCCTCCACTGTCCTCTCACGCCCCACCGGGCTGGTTTGTGATCACGTACAAAGGCTTGCAGATGAAAGCAAATTGTCCCCGTTCACTGCCGGACGAAACACACCGTGTTCACTATGGGGAATCACATCGGGCGTGTGAGTGGGGACATCCTGAGGGCAGGCTCCTTGGGTGACGTGGCAGGACTCTCCCTCTGGGTCCTATGGCATCACGGTGCCCGCATGTGCTCACCATTTGTCACCATCTGTCCCCAGCTGCACAGCCTCCAGAGAGGAGGAGCTGCTTGCCTGGGGACGAGATTTGGCTACCAAGTGAAGTGAACTGAGGTTACCCTGGGGCCACCTCTCCTAACCCTTCTCTTGTTCTGGTCTCTGTTTGCATTTAACCCTAAATCCCACCACAAAGAAATTAGATTTGTTTGGCCCTTTAGTGGTCACGTGTGCAAGTCATGCTGCCCCGCACAAAGCACCCTGAGGGACAGCCCGCAATTAGCCCATCTCCTGGATCAGGAGACTGAGGCTTAGAACCCATAAGGGGTCCTTCAGAGGGTGGCGGCTGGATTTTTCATTAAGAGACTCTTTTATGACTCCATGAGTTTTATTAATAGGAGACTTGGGGTCCAACCCAGTGTTTGTCGAACCACTCTGTAGATCCCAGGAGGTCTGGGTAGTTTGGGCCCTTAGAGAGAAGGACTTAGCTGTCTAATATGGTAGCTGTGCTGTCCAACCCAGGAGCCACAAGCCACATGTGGCCACTGAGACCTGAAATGTGGCTAGCTCCAAGTGAGATGTGATCTAAGAGTAAAACCAGGGCATGCAAGGGCCGACCTAGTCACCCAGTCACTAACTAGTGGGGACCCAGGGGTCCCACCCAGGTCTACTCCAGTTAGCTGTTTCTGGGGCTGCAGACGTGCCCCTGGGTTGGGACCCTCAGTGCCTCTCAGTCTCCACCAAACTTCCCACGGGGACAGGGCTGCTCCCAGCTGCAGGAGCCCCGGCCGCCGTCGCACCTCCTGCAGCAAACAGGTCTCGTTTCAGATACTGGATCAGAGAACAGGGCCCTTGGCATCGGGGCCAGATGTCCTGGTTTATGTCTGGGAGGTGTGTGTAGCTAAAACTGGCCCTGGGACCCCGCGTGCTCCTGGAGTTCTTGGGCTTCCTAACAAAGCCCAGAGGCTCAGAAGAGGAAAAGCAACTCGCCTACAAGGGAAGCTGTGTTCTGGGACACAGGCAGAGGACACTGTCCCCAAACTGTGAAGGAAGATACTCAAAGAGCTGAGCTGGCTTCCTCTTGATGTCCCACCGGGCATGTAGGCCTGTTTGATCCTCCAACAACCCTGTGATATAGATGTTATGATTGTCCCATTCTCATGAACTCATTAAGGGTCTTGGTTGCAAATAACAGAATCCACTCTGGCTAATTTAAGCCAAAAGGGCTTTTCTTTAAAGATATTGGGTGGGTTTCTGAGTTGAGGGTGGGGAGACAGAAAACCGGGTTTGTATGGTAGATAGCTCGATATAACTAACACCCAATCGTCCTACAGGGGCTGCTTTAGCAGACATGCAACTGCTCCTGCAAGTTCAGCCACGGCTGTCCCCAAAGGATCCAGTTGCCCAAGAGACAAGACAGTGCTCCAGTCGACGATCTCTCATGCTCCATGGAAATCTCAGGCAGCTGATCTGTGATCAAATGGGGGCTAGGAAATTGAACTCTGACCCCCAGGTTAACGTGTACGGGCTCACACCGCGGGCACATGCGGAAATCCCCGGGTGCAGAAAGGTGATTCCAAGATGATGGGCAGCCACAAATATGAGAAAAGCCTCCGACACTCCACGTCACAAGTGAGAAAACAGAGGCACAGAGAGGTTGAGTGATTTGCCCAAGGTGACACAGCCAGAAATGGTGGAGGTAAGATTCAAATCCAAGCCGTCTTGATCCAGGGCTGACATCTCCTGTGGGTGGGAGAGGGTCTGGACAGGCGGAGATGGCTGGTGGAGACACCGCATCAGGCAGAGGGACCCGTGTGAGCAAAGGCACAGGAGGAAGGGCAGCTCCTGCGGTGGGAGCCATGCTCCCCACATCCTGCCAAAGAAAGGGGCAAGGAGGGAGGCGCTGAGGCCCAGGCAGAGAGCTATGAGGCCCCACAGAGCTCCTGCTGGATAACACGCATTCGGTTGTGCCATTCCAGGGCCCAGAGTGGCCACGTGCCGGGGTTAGTGTCTCCAGCACGGGGGACCCTGAAAGCCACTGGGGTCCCCTGAGTGGCCTGCTCCCATCTCTCAGCCTCGTGTCCCCTGCCAGACCCCAGCAGGCCTCTGGGAACTGGACGTTCTCCCAGGCAGGTTGACATTGACGGTAAACAGAGACATTCCAAACCTGGAGGAATTGGAGCAATGCAGCCACGGGCTGAGGGCTCCTGAGGTGACACGGGAGGGGCAGGGCTTCCTGTGGCCCAGCTGTGGACTGTGCATGTCCTGAGCAAATACTCTGAGTGCCTACTGTGTGCAAGATGTGGGGGTGAGGCATTGCTGAGCTCCCGCCCAGAAACCCGTGGCAGCCAGCCCAAGGGGGCCGGGTCGGCCCACTCGAAGGAGCAGAGAGAGTTTCAATCTCACTCTCCCCTCCGGCTCCTGCAGGCTGGGGAGGGACAGCTGCCAGCCAGAACGGTATCACCACCCCACCCCTGTCATCAGGCCCAACGCCTGGCTGGTGGACTGAAGCCAGCTGTCCCCAGGCTGGGCGCAGGGACGGGAGGCCCCGGGACCCTGCCGTCCTGTCCCGAGCATGCATTCCTCTAGGACTGGACTCTCCACTAGGCAGTGCAAGACAGCATCTCCAGAGCAGTTTAATGACTCTGGGCCAAAGTGGCACGGTGGTGGCAAGCATGGTGTGAGCAAAGCTGCTCCCTCCCCCAGAGGAGGTTCCCTGAATAGTGGGAGGGACCTGGAGTCCTCCACCCCTGCCAGCCCATCTCCTGTGGTTTGGGACAGGAGGAGGTTCCTTCTCCTGGTTCCCAGCACTGGCTCCTTGCTGTCGGGGACACAGCCTTGTACGTCAGGCCCCTGCCTTGCTGTCCCCCTCCTATCCCTCAGCCCCACCTCCGGGAAGGTGTCTGGGCCCCTGTAGCTGCTGACACCCACCCACCCATCCTGGACGCTGGCATGTCCACAGCTGTCCCACTCAGTGTGGTCTGCAAGCTGTCACAATCTGCTGTCTGTCCACGAAGAGCCAAGTATAGCATCCAGAGCAAGGGCTTGGAAACCTCCCTAGTGATGAGCCGTTGCCACGACACGCAGGCACCTGATGTTTTTTATTGTGATTTATAAACGTATCGGTTCATGACGAGTTGGCAATTAAACACAAACACGCAGACTGGCGCTTCACCACATATGGTTTGATAAACACCAAGCCAGGGGACCGCAGCAGAAAGATCTCCCCTGGGGGCTGCCGGGCCCCCCAGCCTCGCCCCCTTCCCTTTGTCTCTGGAGCTCAGACTCTCTAGAAGCAGCCAGAGGACCTGCCAGAACTTCCGCAGGGGCAGGGAGTGGCGTGGCCAGGCTGCAGTCTGGGGGACCCAGGCATCTCTCAGCAGAGCACCGGAGCCTGGGAGGGACGAACAGGGCACTTCCAGAAGGCAGCTGGCTCAGGGTCTCCTCTTTCCCCGGGGCCACTCCCCTCCCTCCCAAGCCTCCTGGGGCCCTCCCTGCTACCCCCTGACTCCATCCCACAGATCTGGCCCCGACTGGGCTCCAGACTGAGGAGGTCCCTCCCGGGCTTAGGTTCTCACGGTGGGGGAGGAGCTGGCCACAGACCATGGACAAACGAGTACTTGAGCTAGGTGATTTCGGGTGGTGGCCAGCGCTGCCGGGAAATACAGCAGGGCCATGCCATGGGGAGCGTGCAGCCTACTGAGTGGGGGTCGGGTCAGAGAGAGGCCCTGGGACCTTTGAATAAAGAAAAGGAGTGAGTGGGCCAGGCCCGGTGGCTCACGCCTGTAATCCTAGCTCTCTGGGAGGCCGAGGCGGGCGGATCGTTTGAGCTCAGGGGTTCGAAACCAGCCTGAGCAAGAGCGAGACCCCGTCTCTACTAAAAATAGAAAGAAATTAATCGGACAACTAAAAATATATAGAAAAAATTAGCCGAGCATGGTGGCGCATGCCTGTAGTCCCAGCTACTCGGGAGGCTGAGGCAGGAGGATCGCTTGAGCCCAGGAGTTTGAGGGTGCTGTGACCGAGGATGATGCCACGGCACTCTAGCCTGGGAAAGGAAAAAAAGGAAAAGGAGTGAGTGGGCAAAGCTGTCTTTTTGACAAAAAGCCTCGCAAGGTGGGTCACGCCTTCCCTGGGGAGTCTTGGGGCATTAACCTTGCTCCTTTGCCTATGCTTGCAGGGCCACAGGAGGGGGACAATGTGCCACCCCCAGGAAAGGTGGTGGGATTGTAAACAGCCTAACGGGGCCCAGGAAGTCATTTCAGAAACCCTCAAGGAAAGAAGGACAAAGAGGAGAAGAAACTGCAGGGGCCTCTGCCCCGCCCACGGTCGCCCTGGGCCTCACCTCTGTGCTGCCCACACCCTGGGGGGCCCAGCCCCCGCTGTGAGGGGTGCAGCCGGCAGGGGACTTCCATTCCCAGCGGCGGCCCAGATCTTGCCCCCGCGCGGGGTGGGGTCTACAGAACGGGCTTGGTTCATCTCAGGTGTCCCAAACACTGCCCTCGCGGTCCCCTGCAGCCTGCAGAGCCCAGCGCTGGAGACCAGGCCCCAGCCCTATTTTAAGCTTGGCCCTGCTCATTCTGTACCATTTCCTTCCAAACAAACGGCTTCCCCTTCGGGGAGGTTATCGGTGTGCAGCCCAGGGTGGGCAGGGCCGGATTTCTGCCCTGGGCACTCCCCGGAGGTGGGACGGTGGCCAGAGATGAAGCCCTGGCAGGGCCGACTGAACCAGACTGACCCTGGACCCACTTACAAGCAGGGCGGCTTCCCCAGCTTTCTGCCCGGCACCCAGGCTGTAGGGTGTTCTCCTCTTTCATTCCTGGAATAATGCATCCTTGCAAACAGGACCAGCCTGCCGGCCAGCGAGCACTACTCTTAGATGAGGTTGCCCGGGTGTTTCCTGCTGAAATGCTCTAGAGGGACACAAGGATATTTCTCACTGTTTCTCAAGAGCCTCACAACTCTTCTCTCCCCTTCTAATCTGTCCCCTCTGACCCATTTCCTCACAGCAGCCGGAAAACATGAGTTGGCATACTCACTCCACTGCTTCCGCTGTTCACGGGCTTCCTATTGTCTTGAAGATCAAATTCAAACTCCCACCATGGCCTGTGAGAGTTGCTTGATGCAGCCCCTGCCTGTCTCTCTGATTTCTCCTCCCACTTCCCTCATTCCAGTCACAACGGTTCTGTCAAGAGTCACACATGACTCTTCCCTACCCCAGGGCCTTTGCACTTGCCATTTACGTCCTCTGCATGACATTCTCTTTCCATGGCTGGCTGTTCTTCTAGTCTAACTGTCACCCTTCAGTGAGCCCTTCCCAGATCACTCTGTCTAAAATGACCTCTCCCCATCTATCACTCTTTCTCTGTCACCCTGTTTCATTTCTTCCCAGCATTTATCACTATTGAAAGTGTCTTGTTTAGTGACTTATTTACATTTTTCCTCGTGGTCTATCTCTACTCCTACAAAGTAAGCTCCTTGAGGGTAGAAACCTTGTCTGGCCTGTTCACTGTGAGTGCCGGGGCCTGGCAAATGCCCCATAAGTGTTGGTGAAGGAATGGACAAAAGAAATTGACAAAGAGCTTCAAAACAAGAAGAGTGAGCAGGCGCTGCGGGGTTTAGAAATCATACATCACCACTCCGGACGTGACCCATGCCAAGGGTTGTTATAAGTGCTTTGTGTGTATGAACTCAATCTTCCAGCACCCCAGGAAGTAGGTGGTAGGATTCCCATTTTACAGATGGGAACACAAAGGCACAAGAGCACACAGCCGGTCAGCTCCGTATGCTGCGTGTCTGGGGAGAAACAGGAAGGTTCCCCCATGCAAACGTCTTAGCCGGGTTGCACAAGGAATAGAAAATCTGTTTCATTACGTTGTGGCCACACCCACCTGGGTATAATTAGGTCGCAGAGAGTAGGGTCGGGGGACAAGGGATGCTGTTAGGAATCTAAAAGAAGCAGCAGAATCCTACGGTGGGGCAAATCAGAAACCCAAAGTTCTAGGACCTGCTGCCTCTCGCCACCCCAGCCTCAGTTTCCCCATCTCCACAGTGCAGCAGGGATGGGACGGTCCTGGGCCTCTCCCCCTGTTTTGTGATTCTACTCAGTGATAAATGAGTGCCACCACGAATGTCACAGAAACTCCTGGGTGGAAGGGGGTGGCAGTGCCTGGGAAAGGCATCAGAACCTAGGTCAGAAGTGGGGGACCAAGGAGGGCAGAGGGCACAGCTGCGGCGTCTGCCTGCTCCACGTGTGGCCTCCTTTCTCTGCCACCCGCAGCCGCTCTCCTTTGGGAACTGCCCTTTGGCCGTCCTGTGCGGATCGTAGCGGGGGAGGGGAGCTGTCCAACGAGGGGCCCGGGCTTCCACGGGCCTTGGGGTGGGCACGTGTCCCAGTCTGAGCGATCCGACGCCCTCTCCAAACGGGAGCCCCAGCCCCAGGAAACAGGAGCAAAGGGAGGAAGCCAACGCCACTCCCGGGCTCCCGCCGAGTCGTGCAAGGACCTGTGGCTCCCTGCCCAGCAAGGACCCCGCTGCACTCACAAGCCTCAGGGGCCACCCCTGTGACCTCATTCCTGCCACTTTCCCCACTGCTCACCACTTTCAGCAACACTGTCACTTTTATTGCTCAGGTCAAACGCCTCGTCACCCCAGGGCATTTGTACCTGCTGTTCCCTCTGCTCAGAACATTCCGCTCCAGACCTTCCTTCCATCTGGTCATTTTAGCCTCTGTCAGAGGTGTCTTCAGAGAGGTCTTGCCCCACCCACCGGTCAGTGCCCACCACATCCTCCAGCTGTATTTGTTCAGGACGACCGTTGCCAGCCGAGGTTATTTTGCTGACATATTAGTTGACTTATTTTTATCTGCCTCCTTTGTGTGACGTAAGCCCCATTCCTCCAGGTGTCTTGCCTTCCACTGCCTCCCCAAGCCCTTTAAGCATTTGGCTGGTGCTTAAAAAAATGATGTTTGACTAGATAAATGAATTAATGGGACGATGGAGAGTGTCTAAGTCCATGTAATCCTCCAAGGGAACACTTCAAAGAGTTACAATGGAGGGAATTCCTTGTCCTGTTTTTAAACGGGGAAACTGAGGTCTGGAGAGAGATGAGAAGGCCATATCAGAACCCCAACCTGCTCTTCCCTCCCCGTGGGGCAGAACTTCTCCAAGCCCCCTCCGCACAGGAGGACGCAGGCTTTGGGATCGCTTCCTGCGGTGGGAGCCGGGGCAGTGCCCCAGGGCAGGGAATCCCCTCGGGGGAGCCTCCCTCTGTGCTCTCCCTGCGCTTCTCTGCCCCGTGAGAACACACACGCTGTCACGGAAGAGGAGCATTCTCGCATGCGGACGGAGGAGCCTTTGAACACCTGGACCTGGAGCACCTGGGAGGTGGGAGGCTGGGAGGGAGCCGGCCTCGAGCACGGGTGGCTGACGGACGGACGAGCTGGGTCATGCCGCAGGGATCCGCTTGGCATGTGGGTGGTGTGGTCCGACTGGTTGGGTGAGTGCAGGGTGCAGGCTGGCGAGGGTGCCAGCCAGCAAACTGTGACACTCCCACCCTGGAGATGGGGAGCCGCCTGGTCTCCCACTCTCTCTCCCGCCCCAGTTGGCACGGACGCTGGGTGTGGGGCCACCAACTCAAAAGATCCAGCGCTTCCCTGGCATCCTTCCAGGAACCAGAGACGTGCTGGGCACAAGGGCACTTGGGTAGGGCTTCCGGAGAGCCTCTCGCCTGGTGATGGAGGGCAAGGAGGGAGCCCGCGGGGCCAGGAGCGCAGAGATTGGGTCGAGATAAATGGACGAAGAGCCCAGTGAGGA
>NW_012148285.1:7900594-7951789 GCF_000956105.1 Propithecus coquereli | reverse complement strand
CTTCCTAGGGGCGTCGTGAGGATCAGAGGAGCCAGGGCGGTAAGTGCTTAGCCCTCAGTAGTGCTCAATACGCTAGTGTAGAAAAGAGGTGCTTTGGGGCAATGCTGGGGACGGTCTCACTTTCGTTTCCTAGAAAATGCAGGGCTGGGCCCCACCCCTGGGGACCCTTCCAGTGCCATATTCTATTCTGTCACTGTGGACAGCTAGATGCTAATGGCTCTAGCTAAGGTGTTGATGGCTGATTCGTAGCTAACGGGGCAATGACTGGTAATGGCTTCATGAGGTTCCTCCCTCTAAGAACCTTCACCTTTTAACCAGTGGCCACCGGGAGAAGCCAAAGGAACATTCTCTGCGGAGCCTGGCATGGGGGCGGGGATATGAGAGGGGGATTCTGGCCGAAGGGGACTTCTGGACCCTCCTGCGTGTGCTGAGGGCCCCTACAGCCAGCCCTGGTTGTCAGGTGCACAGGCGCTGCACACAGCTGGAACGAGGAGAGCCAGGAACTAGAGCCCTTGACAGGTTTCCCTGGGGAGCCTTTGACATCCTCTTCCGGGACTGCAAAGGAGCAGGACCCACGGGGGTGCCAGGAAGAGATCTGGGGGCTACACGTGGGAAGAGGCCCCTCTGTGTCATTGTTCTTGATCTCCTAGATGTATTCTAGAACAGGTTTCCTGAGTTTGGTCATCTCAGCGCCACCTTCACGGTTACTATCATTTCAGAGGTCGTTTGTGGCCTGTGGGCCGAATCGGATCCCAAGTCTGCTTTTGTGAATAAAGTTTTATTGGCACACAGCCACGCCCACTCGCGATGGGGACTGCATGGCAGGCAAAGTTAAAACGTATTTGCTGTCTGGCCCTTGACGGAAAAAGTTTGCTGACCTTTTATTTTACTTCGTTTTTTAAGAATCAACTTGTGTTTTTGACTTAGACTTATTTTGAAATGGAACTTGTTACCACCGCCGTCAATAGAAAACCAGAATCTCTAGCTTGAATGGAAGGAAATTGGAAAAATAAATACAGCCAAAGGAAAACAATGTTTTTCAATTCTACCTGGAGGCCGTTGCCCAACCGAACTTCTGAGCTGGGGCCTGCGTGCTCTTTCTTGAGAAGAGACATTACTCTTCGGTTCATTCGGCAGATATTTGTTGAGAACCTACTATGTGCCATGTCTGCTTCCTTAGGTCTGACTGACACGTTCTGTTCTCCACAACATTTATTTTGAAATTTAAAAAAAGAAAAAGATTCTGCTGATTAAAAAAGGTTATGACCAACCAGGATAAGAGAAAATCCATTAGGCCAGGAGCAAAACTACTTACCTGGTTCTGGTCCTGTGTTGGCTCCTGACCTGCTGTGCGACCTGGGGCAGGTCGGGTCCCCTCTCTGGGCCTGTTCCTTCCACATCAGTGCGCTCCCAACTTACCTAGTTGTAGCGTTACCTCGTACTCCACCCCTTATTTCTAAAAATGATAATTCCCAGGCCCCTCCCCTGGAGATTCTGGTGCAGTAGGTTTGGGAGGTGGGCCCAGGAATGGGAGTTTTGAACAAGCACCTCCCTCCCTCCTGCCCCAGGGGGTCACCTGGGTGTATAAGGTTAGGAAAAACAGGTCTCCATGATCCCTCCTCTAGTCTCTCCAGCTCCCTGGGTTTCTCCAGCTCTGAGCACCCCTCCCGCCTGGCACCTCCTGCTCTGGTAGGGGAGGATGGGGTGCTGGCAGGGGAGGGGGTGGCCCAGGAGCTGGGCTTATGCAGCACGTCCGCCACACCTTCGGAACCGGGAGGGTCGGAGAGGTGATTAGTACCCTTGGAAGGCAGAACGTTTAGAAACCATTTCAGGAAAAACAAAACTAGACAAAACATCTCCTTCCTTAATCCTTAGCCAAAGGCCCATTTGCCAGTTTTATGAACACAAAATCTGGGCCCACCATGAACAAGGCCTTGGAAGGAGAACTGTTTCCAAGGCCTAGGACTAGTGCGTGATAGACCTTTACAATCCCGGAGCAAGGAGTGAGGCTGGGGAGACCCAGCCTTCGTTCTTTGGTGCTGTGCTGGGTCGGGAGGGCGACAGGAAGCCTACAGGTGCAGGTGGAAGGGATGAGCTAACACGGTGGAACGGTCGGGTCAGTGCCGTCTCCTTCTCCAGGAATCTTAAAATCCGAGCTCTGCCATTTCAGGTTCTAGTTCACTTCGTGATCCCGGACAAGACTTGGGTGTCCATTCTAGAATCTTCCAACTCCTTCTTCAAGGACCACCCACCTTCCAAGCTTAAAAGATACATCTTCAGAGAGGCCTTCCCTGGCTGTGCTAAGTCTCTTTCCTCCTTTTAATCCTGGGACTATTTTGTCTGCTACAAATCCCTCTCCCAGTCTATTGTTGGTTTGTTGGTTCTATAACCTTTTTTATACCTTTATCACTAATCTTTATTTTTCTTCCTGAATAGCAATTGCCACAACTTGTAATTGTGTGTGTGTTTGTTTGTTTGTTTACTTATCTTATGGCTCCCTCAGCAGATTGTCCCCTCCCCTGGGTGAGAGACTATGCCATTTTCTTACATCACTGTGCCCCCCACCCTCAGCCTTGGGAAGCCCTTGATAAATAGTTGTTGGGGCTGGGTGCGGTGGCTCACGCCTGTAATCCTAGCACTCTGGGAGGCCAAGGCAGGAGGATCGCTTGAGCTCAGGAGTTCGAGACCAGCCTTGAGCAAGAGCAAGACCCCCGTCTCTACTAAAAATAGAAAAATTAGCCAGGCACGGTGGTGCATGCCTGTAGTCCCAGCTACTGGGGAGGCTGAGGCAGGAGGATTGCTTGAGCCCAGGAGTTTGAGGTTGCTGTGAGATAGGCTGACACCGCACTCTAGCCTGGGCAATAGAGTGAGACTCTGTCTCAAAATAAATAAATAAATAAATAAATAAATAAATAAATAAAATCCATAATTGTTGGATAAAGGAATAAGTAAAGAAGCACTTCTCAAACTTTAATGTGCATGTGATTCACCTGGAGATTCTGTTAAAATGCAGATTCTGATCCAACAAGTCTGGGTGGGGCCTGAGAGTCTGCATTTTTCACAAGTTCCCGGGGTGCTGATGTTGCTGGTCTGTGGACCACACTTTAAGTAGCCGTGACCTAGACAAAGTCTGTCCTAATCTGTCACCCACCCCAGTGCCTCCTTCCCATTGCTTGATGCCTGAGGGGAGGTTTCAAGCTTTTCAGATGCAATGAAGGGGCTACTGAAACTCTAGAAAGGATTAATAAAGAAGTAGGAGTAACTGCAAGGAGCACAGAATCAAAGATGCTCCAGAAGCTTCGCTGAACACACCTGACTTGGAAAGGTATCACATCTTTCCACGGCCCAGTTTGTCTGGGTCTGGGGGCTGAGCAAAGACGACCCCACCCTGTGTGCCCAGATCTCTCCCAGGAGGGAGAGGGGCTGTCCCAGGGCTGAAAGTGTTAACAGATACCTTTACCAGCACATCTTCACTCTCCGTGCCAAGTTCACCACACACATCCCAGCAGTTTACACACGTAGCCTGGTTATTCCGGTGGTGTGTGCTTCACACTGCCGTGGTAACATCTGTCCCCCACCCTACTCTCAGACTCACACAAAGCCCTCTCCAGCAACAGAGAGATGCAGCTGAAGGTCAAGGTGGCTCAACTGAGCTGATGATGCTCTCCTGTGGGCCACCTCTGTGGGAACGTAAGGTGGCCCTCCATCAGCCAAGAAAACCTTTCTCAACAGGATGTCAACTCACCATCGTGCGTAGGGTGTCAGGAAATCCGATGTTAAATCTGATGCTCAATTGCTACGACCACATTTGCTTAAAGGACCTAAACAGTGTTTCTCAAAATGTGTTCCCTTCACTACCCACATCAGAATCATTTTGCAACGGGCGGTGTGTGTGGAGGGTGGGGTTCGTTAAATACACAGATTCCTGGGCTCCACCCAGATCTCCTGTGGCGGCACCTTTGGAAGTGGAGCCCAGAGATTTGCATGGTCGGTAGGTTCCCCGGGTGACACAGGTGCGTTCACCTTTCCAAATCATATTTTGCTTCCTGCTCCATCTATGCAGTTTTTATTTCCTTTTGTGTCAGCTCTATTGTGTCTGTGTCTTTGATCGTAAACTGCCTTAAGCCTTCCTTTGGAAGTCAGATAGGTAAATACACGAGGC
Source organism: Propithecus coquereli (assembly GCF_000956105.1). Taxonomy (NCBI): domain Eukaryota; kingdom Metazoa; phylum Chordata; class Mammalia; order Primates; family Indriidae; genus Propithecus; species Propithecus coquereli. The sequence goes on along the minus strand of NW_012148285.1, from coordinate 7,947,627 downwards.
TTCATATGTGATCAGGTGTCCTAGGGAGCCAGCCCTGCACCCTTGATCCTTTTCTAGCCAAATAATCTGTCATCAAAGTGCAGCTCCTGTAGAAGCTGCCTGCGAATCCCTCCTTGTTACCTGAATTGGCCCAACTGGTCTCCGGAGTCCAGCCTGTCCCCAGCACCTGAAGAAAATTCTGCAGCCTTCGGCACTCCAATGGACCAAGCCAAGCCTTTCACACGTGGCCTTAGAAGAGCGCCCATTTCACCCAACCCCCAGATCTCCAGCCCTCTAAATAATGTGATTTTCTCTAGATATCTCCCCAAAGGCCCTCTGAACCCCCTCTGGGTTATCCTCCTCCCAGACCCAACGTCATTCCAAAGTGTGAGTGGCATCTTGGATTCCATGTTACCACCATTCTCATCTCCTTATTTCTCTTTAGGTTACCGTTTTCTGTGTCATTGGCTCTGAAGAGGTACCTCTTCCTAATTTCACAAAGGACTATAGAGACCAATAGGAACCCAGATTGCTCACCTGCTACGTGTCAGACGCTGGTGAGTAAGGTAGATAAGACCTCTGCTCTCGGGAAGCTTCTGTTCAATTGCGGAATGAAGACAGTGAGTAAGAAGGCACATACATAGCAAAATATTAAAAATATAATAATTATAGATTGTAAATGATAGTGTTATGGAGGAAAAGTCCCTCAATGGAACGCCTACGCTGGGCTGGTCGCTGGAGGCCAAGGCTGCCTTATCCCAGACCCCCCACCTCTCAGGGCACATCAGACAGGGGAGGAACAGACACGGGCTGTGTCCCAGAGGATTTTAATCCCACATTGGGAGGGAATTCCAGACTGTCAAGGTACAAGGCATTTAAGATCAAGAATCTCATTTGTCCAGAGGGGTTTAAATACCTTCCTGCCTGGAAGCCAGGGAAGGATCGAGAATTGCTAGGTCTCCTGCAGTGTCATTCTTTGAATTTTGAAGTGTGGGAGCACGCGTGGGGTGGGAGGGTGGAAACCGAAGACGTCCTCACTTCCTCGGACCCACAGATACCTAAGGATGTGTGAGTCTGGCCCGAGTCCCGAGGCTGGAGCTGCCTGGCAAGGCCAAAGGTCGCTCAGATTAGGAAGATCTTTCCGTGGTCTCACAGCCTAAGACACAACTCACATGTGCACAACGATGCCCAGTAGTCTCGGAAGGAAAAACAGAACACTGTCAGTGTCAAGCAGGACAATGAGCACAACGGACCAGCATTGGGTGGCAAGTTCCACGAGACCAAGGGATGTTGGGGACAGGTTTGCTCACTCACTGTTGTATCCCAGTGCTTCAAGCAGTGTCTGGCACACGGGAGAGTCACATTAAGTACGTGTTAAGTGAATCACTGGAAAAATCTCACTTCCCCAGGCAATTGTTTGTCCGAAAGGAAAGAGGGGAGGATTTTTTTTTTGAAAAATTAAAAATATTTAGAGAAGTGCAAAGGATGCTTTGATAGACGGAAGGAATAGTATTTATGACTGCGCTTCAGATCCCAGGAATATGAGAGCTCGCCCCTGGAACATTATTAACAACAGGAACTTTTTCTTCTTCTTTTCACAACTTTTCAGTGCCAAACTGTACTCTGTTCTTTTCAGAAGATGGGCCAAGACAGCTGGCCTCCATCCTCCCTGCCATGCTGGGGACACCCGGGGACTCTCCTCCGGGACTTGCTAAGAACATCCTACGAGTCATCCTGGGCTCCAGACGTTTGTTTGGTGGTGACGCTGGTGGTGGCAAACAACCCCTGTCCCCGGCTTCTGTTTCCCTTTCTGCCTGCATTACGGGGAAACTGAAATCTGGAAGAGCTCTGAAGTTCCATCCCTGTGCCAAACCTCCCGATGAAAACGGAACCAGAGTCAAGCAGCCAGATGTGCGGGGTCCACCGATGCCAAACATTTCTACAACGGGAGAAACCCAGACACAACCACGCGCGTTTGTTCTACTCACAGACTTTCGCATTCATTACATGCGACGGCTTTAGAAGATGTGAAACAGCCCAACATGGCAGGATTTGGGGCTGTTCCTCCAGAGGTTTAGAAACTCTGTGGTCGTCGTCTTTGGTGATTTGTCAAACCCCTCCGTCGTGAGTCAAGTGGACAATATTTGTACCGTTAATTCTCATTGTGTCTGCAGAATGTTGCAGGTATTTCTGCAACAAAAATCAGAGACGAAAGGAGGCAGGAAAAAGACCCTGAAATTATGGCTCTGCCCCTGACCCATGGGGAGAAGCAATGAGACCCAGCGCGCCGAGCTTTAAGTTGGAAGATACCAGAACTTGTTTCTCGTCCGGAAACTATCGTCCCCATCCTGCCCTCAACCCAGTCTGTGGAGGTGGGCGACAGGGAGGAAATGGCCTCAAGAGAACATGTTTCTCGGATCCCACTCTCAAGGAATTCCGATTTCCTGACGGTTCCCACAGCAAGGACTAGCGGGCTGCCCGGCTGGCTCTCGTGGCAAGACGGCAGCCAGCTGAGCCGTGATTAGAACCGCTGACGGCAGGGCCTTCAGTTGGTGGAGGAGAGTTGGGACTCGGTGCTAGTCTTCCTGTAACTGTCACATCTGGGATTTTCCTGGGTAGTCCTGGTCTGAGAATCCTACTCCGTCTCTCAAAGAGTAGTCAAGAGAAAATGTTGTTCGGGAGGCCTTTGAAGGTGTTTGCCATATTCCTACATGCAGAAGCTTCCAGACCTACAAGCCAAATTCAGACAGTGTTGGCTCCTGAGAGGTGAAGCCACTGGCCACGGTAGCGTGGCTAGCGGGGGATTTTTTGCTGCTTGGCCTCATAACCTGCATCGCCAATGAAATGCGAGCACAGAGGAGCTTTTAATAGCCAGTGTGTGGTTCGTCATCTCATCTTCCCTCTTCCCTGAGACCAGCACTGTTCCAGACAGAGCTTGCCCGTCAACCTCTTAGCGTGTACATTAGTTATCTATTGCCGCATAACAAATCGCCTCAACGTTTAGCAACATAAAGCAACACGCGTTTATTATCTCACAGTTGCTGTGGGTCAGGAGTCTGGTGTGGCTTAGCGGGGTCCTCTGCCACAGAGTCTCTCACGGGGCTTCAGTGGAGGTGCCGGCCAGGGCTGGGGTCTCCTCTGAGGCTCAGCTGGGGGAGGACCCACGGCCGAGCTCACGTGGAGTCGGCAGCGCCCTGGTCCTGGCAGGCTGCTGGACTGACAGCCTCGGTTCCCGGCTTTTCCACGCGGGCGTCTTGACCACGGCAGCTTACTCCACGACAGCACACAGCCTGGAAGGCGGCAGAGAGTGTCTGCTAGTGAGACGGAAGTCACAGTGCTTTGTAACCTAATCATAAAAGTGACATCTCATCACTTTCACCTTAGTCCATTCATTAGAAGCCAGTCACTGGGTGCAGCCCACTCTCCGGGGCAGACAACTACACAAAGGCGGGAACACCAGGAGGCAGGGGCGCCGGGGGCCCCTTAGTAGCCTATGGACCAGTTTGTTTTCAAAGGACATGGCCACTGAATGGAAATTAGTACGACCCCTGGCTCTGCTAAGATTCAACTAACCCACCAACCCAAAGCGGGCGTGATGGCTGCACCCCGTTCATATTTGATCCATCCCCAGCGCACGATCCCACGGCTTTGTGGACCTAAATCATATGTTTTTTAAAAGTCTCCATCTTTCTTGTCCAGAGTCCACATGGTTTTCTCCATGACTTATTCTGCTACAACGTGGGGTTCTGTTAAGCTGTCTGAAGGCTGGGGATCAGATTTGCTCCTAGGCGAACCAGGGCATGGACACCGCCGGCCATTCCTTCTGAGAGCAAGAGTGGACAGGAGCAGGTTACAAAGGACTGCAGAACCTAAAATGTTCAAGCCAGGAAGGACACACAGAGATCACTCAGTTCTCAATTATCTTCTCTCCCCAATCCTGAACCAACGCCTCGCTCCAACCTCCATGACCTTCAAGTGCCTTCCTTACAATTCTTTCTCTCGCCATATACGATCATCCTTTTATCAACCAGCTATTGCTGCGAAACGAGTAACCATGAAGCTTCAGTGGCATGCAACAATAAACACACATTTCTCAGTCACGTGTCTGCAGCGTAGCTGGGGTGGCTGTGTGTCTCACATGGAAGTTCTGCAGGTCTCCCGGGGTGGCACACTCTATGTGTCTTTCATTTTTCTGGAACCAGGAGGCTACCAGAGGTATATTCTGCTCGTGGAAATGGCAAAATTGCAAGAGGGCAAAACCTACTGCCCAAACACCTTTCCGTTCCTTGTGTGTGTCGTGTCTGTTCACACCTCAGTGACCAAAGTAAATCATACAGCTGAGCTCAAGGTCAAGTTGGGGGACATGCTTGCCCATCATGAGGCTATGGCTAGGGTGGGGACGTATACTGCTACTATAGGGAGCTTAAATACTGGGGCCCAGAACTCAATCGAACACACTCTTACTTTCCCCCCACACCATGTTGAGGTTTTGAGCTTATTGCTGAAACACCAGGAGCATGAAAGTACAAGCAGGTATAAGGCAGGTTTCTGTCTCCAATCCTACTGGAGGGACAGGAGTATATTTAAAGAGAGAAAACGAAGAGCAGTAGGTGGCAGGTGAATGTGACAGGTAGATGGGGCTCTGGAGAGGGTTTGGAACCCAGGGAGGGGAGCAACTGGCACACTCCTTTCCTGGGTGCTGGAGAGGCATCCTGGTGTCTGGCCAGGCTGGCCCCAGTCTGGACGCAGCCCAGCAGCAGGTGGCTCGGGAGATGAAGATGCCAGGAGGAGACATCGCCTGGCTTTGAATCACAAAGTGAGAACACAATTCCCTTTCCCAGTTATCTTGCAATAGTTCTGTTGACAACAGGAGAAAGCCTTCTCTGTGCTTGCGTGCTTTTAAACACCTTGCTGATCTGCCTTTTTCATAGACCCTAAACCCTGGGCTCACGGGCTCTTCCAGGCAACAGTACCTGGCTACAATTTACTAACACTGTTATGTATTGGTAGTGTTTATATTTGTGTCAGTTTGTCTTCTATTTTTGGCGGGTGGCACGGGTTTCCTGTTTACCATGGCGATAGAGGGCTTTCTTTTAAAATAAACACATTAAAATAAACAGAGTTAACTTAAAGAAAACTATTAAGTGAATAGTAGGTCAGGGGGCGGGTGGATCTGGCAAAAATGATAGCTCGAGCATGGTTAGCACTTGGTGGTGACAGAGTGGAGAGAGGAGAGTGGCGTTTGATGCCGTCAGTCTGGGTTCAAATCCGTTTCGTCACTCGCATGCGGCCTTTGACAAAGTTATTTACGTAGCTCCTCTGAGCCTTGGTTTCTTCATGGATAAAATGACAGTGACTTCTTTTGCAGGGCTGTTGTGTCATATCGAAGGTAATGTTGGTAAAGGAACTGGCATACAGTGAGTGGTCAGCAAATGGCAGAAAACTAGCTGCTCCATCTCCTATGTGGCCGTTCCATTTGGGGAGAGACTTTCGGGTTTTCACGGTCCTCCACGTGGCTGTAGGACAGACAGGTGGGCCCTGCCTGGCCTTCTCTATAGCAGTCAGACCCCACTCTTCCCAGCGTGGGGAAGGGGAACTCAGTTCAAATTAATGCCTTCCTGCCCTCTCTCCAGCCCTGAGTAAGAAAGTCTTGAGAAGCCATAGAATTAAAAGAGACTTGGCAGGTCAGATCCTAGGCCAAGCAGGGAAATTCAGGGCCTTGGAGGGGTTCTCAAATCCCCCAGGGATCCCTAATTTAGATCCAGCAAGGCCCTCCCGTTGCAAAGCTCTTCAGCAGCATTAAAAAAAAAAGATGCTCATCAGGAAACATAAACATGACGTCCCAGCCAGAGCACACTGCCGCGCAATAAATCAGTATTTCTTAAAAGGGTTTCTCCTTCTCTTGTTAGTAGCACAAGTCTATTGCCTTGTGTTTTGGGGTGTGTGCAAATAACATTAACCTGTTAAATTAAAAGTATAAAAATATACTGTTGTGGCCCTGTGTTGGAATTTCTTTGATTTTTTTAATACACTAACTCCCACTTTCCCTTCCACACGTAGGAGGGGGGCTCAGGCCCCTCTGGCCTCCCCCCCACCTCATCCTCCCAAGAGTCTCTAGAGTAGATCAGCCCTCTCAGTTTCAGATGGGGAAACTGAGGCCAGAAAGAAAGGCAGTTCCTTGTCTTTCGATGTCACTTCCAGGGACAATAAATTCCAGGACTTTGTGTTCGAAAGATACAGAGAGTGGTTTACGTGAGGGTGTGTGTGTATCGGCCGGGGAGTGAATGGGGGACCCTGGGGACATCCTAAGCCTTGGTTCCTGGTTGCCGGGCCACCCCGCACCAAGGCCAGGTTTCCAGGTCAGTCGATAAAAATGACAACGGCTGACATTTATGGAGGACTTACTATGTGCCAAGCACTGTGGATGTATTACACCTTCAGGTCTTACAACAACCCAAGGAAAGAGGTCTTTTTAAAAACTGCCGTTTGCAGAAGAGGAAACTGAGGCAGGAAAGATTAAGTCTAAGCTCACGAAGTCAATAAAAATGCCAGATAAGGGGGTTTCTAGAGCTGGGAGCCCGCATTCCAAGGCCCCTTACCCAAAGGGACAAGAAGAAAAGGGGAGAAGAGGGGGCGAAGGGAAGGGGTAGGGAGGGGGAGAGGAGGAAAGAGGAGAGGGACGTGGAAACCTGCGAAGGGAGCGCAGCGAATGAAGACTTCCAGTCCCCAGGAGCTCCCCTTTCTCCCTCTCCCTGGGCCTCGCCACCGACTCCGCCCCAAACTTGCCCGAAGGGAGGCGGGCGCGGCTGGGGACGCCTAGGGCCTTTCCCTGCAGGGTCCCTCCGCCTCCCGCGGCCCCGCCCCTCGGCTGTCCCGGCTCCTGACATCACGCCCCGGGAGGCGGGATCGGGGAAGGAGGGGGCCGTGGGGAGGAGGCTCCGCGCCGGAGAGGGAGGAGGTAGGGCGCGCAGTCCCAGCCCAGAGCTTCAAAACAGCCCGGCGGTTTCGCCTCGCGCCGCAGCCCGTCTGTCTGTCCAGCCGCCCGCGCCGCCGCCAGTGCCCGGTGAGTTGGGGGCGCGGCCCGGATCCGCGCGCGGGGCGCCGTCGGGGGGCTCGGGGTCGCGTGCGCCCGGGCAGGAGGGGCACGACCCCTCCACTTACTGGACCGAGAGCGGCCCCTGGAATTGGTGGGGGGCAGGGAGAGGCCGAGGCGCCACCCGTGCCGCAGACCTCCAGCCCGCGCCGCGCTGGTTCGGGCCCCCGCATGCCGCCTCGCCACCCCCGGCCAGCTTCCTTCGCCTTTTGCGCCGAGGCGGGCGGGAAAAGTTCGGGGAGGAGCCGGGGCGGCTCCCCGTGCCCCCGCCAGCCCTACTACCGGCCTCTCGGGGACCAGGGCGGTCCCCGGCGTCCCGGCGCAGCGCCCCCAGTCTCTCAGAGCGGGCAGGACTGGCCGAGCCCAGGCGCGGTCGGCGGGTCCTCCCGGCCTGCGCACCCCTCCCGGCCCGGCCGCGGCTCCGGCGCGCCCCCGAGCGGCGAGGAGCGACTTCTCTGGGTCCGGAGCGGTGGAGAGGCCTGGGGCGTTGCTAGGATGACACCTCTCTCCCTCCCAGCTCTGATGGGGCTGGGGCGGGGGGCGGCTTGCAGGAGGCAAGGCCACCTCTTGGGTTCCCGAGGAATGGGAGGCTAGAGGTCAGAATGTGGATTCTACGCCCTCCCCAAATCCGGCAACCTACGTGCACTCCGGGGAGGTCTTTAAGGTCGTAACGTAGCGCTAACATGTGGACATCGTATGGGGCGACAAGTGGGAGACACCTGGACTTGAGCGACACCCCACAGAGCAAAGCTCTCCCTTCAGGCCACAGAATCCACCCCCTGCTTTACAGTAAGGCTGTCAGCCCAGGTTCAGGGCTGGAGAAAGGGTCACTGTCCCCAACCCCAACTCCCAAGCTGTGTGTGTGTGAGTTTGTGCGCACGTGAGCAGTGATCTTGTAACCTTGCTGTGTCTAAGTGAGGGGCTTGGACAGGGACTTAAAGCCTCCAGCTCAAATGCTGTGTGATTCCACGTCTAGAAGCACCCAGAACAGGCAAAGTCGTAGACAGTAGGATGGTGGTTGCCAGGGGTGGGGGTGTGTGGCAGTGGGGAGTTAGCAGTTCATGGGTACAGATTTTGCTGGGGAGGATGAAAAAGTTTAGGGTTATAGATAGTGGTCATGGCTACACAACATTGTGAATGTATTTAATGCCACTGAATTGTACATGTACAGTGGTTAAAATGATAATTACGATGTTATGCATATTTCACCACAATTTTTTAAAAACAGATGCCTCCGGCCAGCACTGCTCTTCAGTCTGAATCAGTTAGAGAAATCCCAGAACTGACGCACTGTTGCTGGCCACCTCTCCCTGGAGTTTGGCCTCCGGATAAGGAATCCCAGAGAGAATAAGGGAGGAACAGGGTCCTGGTTTCCCCCCGGAGCTGCGAGCCGGAAGGGTAGCCCTGGAGCTGATCGAGGTTCCAGGTGCCCTGGTGCGCACCTGTCTTCCCACTTCTCCCGGGGGCCTCGCCCCTGAGCCTCGCCCCTGAGCCTCGCCTCTGAGCCGTTTTGCAGCAAACTCCCCGGTTGCAGGTGGGGACACCCAGGCCAGAGAGGAGTCAGTTTGCTCAAGGCCACTGAGCTGAAAGTGCCAAGAGCCAGACTTTGAACCTCCGCCTCCCCCTGAGTCCTCCCCTTTTTTCCACCTGGAGATGCCCTGGTGGTTTGCGGGGAATGGGGGGGTTGGGAGGGGGCATTTCTGGAGAAAACAGGGCGCGGATGCCCGCGGGGGCCTTGGCAAATGCCAAGCCCACAGCCAAGGGAGGGGTGTGGGGGTGGCAGGAAGGTGCGGAACCTGTTTTCCCACTGAGGGTTTTTGGATCCTGCTGCCTCCACCCCCACGGGGACCTGGGGAGTCGGGTCGGAGGTAGAGAGCAGGCCACATAGCCCGAGCCTCCTCTGCCCCCGAAGTGGAGAATTGAGACGCGTCTGAAATCCAGAGAACACGTTTGTGGTGAAGCCACAGACATGGCCAACAAGTGGGGTGGGTGACGGCAGGGCCAGGTGGGAACGGTGGTGTGAAGAGGGTGGGGCTTGGAGGTGGCACTGCCCTGGGGAAGGGCTGCACCCTCTCTGGCTGGCGCCACCCCAGATCAGGGTCTAGCTGATGAAGGGCTAACAGGGCTTGGTGTCATTTGATTGTAAATACAGAACACATCCATTTAGCACCTGCACACACACACACACACACACACACACACACACACACACCAGTAATGGCACTTAAATCCTTTATGGGGTCCATCCTTCCTGGAATGGGGGTGAATGTTTACCCAGCTTCCCTTTCTCTGCCTCTCACACAGCATCTTCAGGGTGGGAGCTGAGGCCACGTGCGATGTGCACAGACTCTCAATTTTGCAGCAACAGGTAATTCACAGGAGACTCCACCGCCAGTTTTTCACCCTAGGCGCACACTGACACTCCCCTGCCCCGGCCTCTGCTCCGCTGCCTCCCTGGTCGGTGGGGGCACAGCCAAGGCCAGTTCTTTGTGGCAGTAAACTCCGCCAGACATGACCAGGAAGGGAAGTCTGTCGAGACAAAAATACATAAATGCCTTTCCAGGCCAGATGGGTGGCGCTGGGTTGCTGCTGATTGGCGGGATTTGTTTGGGAGGCAGGGGGCCACCCGCCCTCCTGGGGGGGGCCGGTAATTGTGTGTGTGCTTTTGTGTGTGTGCGTGTGTTGCAACACGTGGCTGATGCCCAAGTGGGGCCTCTGATGCAGGCTCCGGGGGCTAAGGGGGGTGGGATCGGCTCCACCATGGGGAGCTCTGGGGCAGACGTGGTGGAGGTCACCACCCAGGCACTGGGATTGGGGTGCAGGCCTCTCCTAGAGGAGTGAGTTAAAGGTCGGCCTTGGGACGCCCGTGCAGGAGGGGGTGAGAGGGTGTCTTGGGAAAGCAGGCGAGTGGCAGCAGCAGCTGGCATGGGGGAAGAGGGCGGTTGGCATCGTGGGAAGTACTAGAGGCTGGCCTCTTGGGTGACAGCCTCCGGCTGTCCTGGGAGGGACTGGGAGATGGGTGTAGGGGTGGCGGGAAGAGCTCCCCTCCTCCCCACAGGGGTGGTGAAGTCTGGCTCCCTGCAGAGTTACCCAAAGGTGCAATTTCAGGACTGCGCGGGAATGAGATGCATCTGGCTCTTGTTAGAGACAGGCCGAGCGAGGGGGAGTCTAAAAATATCAGAGGCAGAGCTGCCACCCAGCGAGAGAGGACAGGCCTGGTAACCTGACACCAGGGCGGAGGCTGGCGGTGGTGACGACACCACCAGCGCTGCTCTACTCCAGAGTCACTTGGGCTCTTCCAGGCAGCGGACAGGGTGAGGGCTTCCTGCATTCAGCGCAGTCGCAGGCTGAGATTGGAGAATTTCAGGGGCATAAGGACCTTTTAAAGTCCCAGTTTGACAGCTAGGGACACTCAGAGAGGTGGAGTGACTTGTTCAGGTCACACAGCAGGTGGGTGGCAGACCCAGGACTAGATCTGGGGCGCAGCTGAGAAGTTCCTTGGCTAGGAAGTGGTCAGTGGGATACCAGGCCCAGGTCCCCAGGGTCTGGGACCCTTATGGCATGTGTCATCTATCTCAGGTGCTGGATGTCCACACTCACTCACGTACTGGCGGGAGACTGGTAAACAAAGCTATGCTCAGGCAGGAGGTCACTTCCCATTGGGCACTGGGTCACTCTCAGGCACAGCTGTTGGGCTCTGGGAATGTTGGCCTGTCTTGGGGCCGGATGTGGGGAGAAGGGAGGCTGGAGAAGAACCGGCTGAATGAGTCCTTCCCTCTTTCCCGTGCAAAGACATGTTGGTTTTATTCACCCGGTATCGCCAGTGCTTAATGAGTAGTTGCGGAACGGAATCATTGAGTTCCCGGGGCTGTCACCGTCCTTGGGAAGCTGGGCTTCTGGTGATCTGTTTAATAAAAGGGACCCCATAAACTGCTCCAGTTCCTGCCCTCCATGGGCAGGCTAGATGACATCAGCTTCTAGAAGCTTCCTAGAACCCAGCATCCAGAGCTGAGAGAGGGGTCAGCAAAGTGATATTTGGCACCAAGATTGTCCTGAGAAATCTGGGATGCACCATAGTCATCACCGCGCAGGACAGAAAGACCAGCAAGCTAAGTTCAGACAGCTCATCGTCTAAAGTCAAGTAGGTTTTCCCAACAGCAAAGTTGCTCGCTCTGAAGAGTTCTCTTTCTGACGTTCTGATCACAGACTTGTCGAATGAACTGTCTTTCCTTAAAATGACATTAATAAAACAAATGGTAGTGAATAAATATGGCCCAAAGTTGTCTCGTTAATCTTACAAATGTTTCCCCAGGCGTGTTGTTGCCAGTGGTGTGCGAGGTAATTGTAAAACGTCTGCAGCTGAGTGTAAAAAGAAAAAAGAATAATTACATATTTTTCTTGGTTGGTTTTTTGGGGGGAAAAAAACTAAGTAGCACACAAAGCTGTGGTTTCACAGATACTGCTGCGTAGGTTGAAATGAAAGTCGATGCTTTAAACTGTAAAACATTTTTTTAAATAATTAAAGAATTTGATTCATAAGCATAAGTGGTCCTTGGGTTTGGCAAACATCTTAGTACCGGAGTGACTGCCTTTTGGGAGATGGTATTGTAACAGGACTGGGATGGGCGAGTTCCACTCTTGACAACACGACTCATCCTGAAATATGTAAGAGCTCCCCCTACAAGCCACTCTTTGCAAAGATGCCCCCGGTGTTCAGCTCCAGACTGAGCCCTGCCACTTAGCTGCCGAGGGAGTCTCTTCATCTTTAATGAGGATCATTGTTCCACCCCGATGACCTGTGCCGGTTGTTTGAAGGATCAGAGGGGATGATATATTGATGTACGTGGAAGTGGCTTGAAATGTTTGTGGTTTGCTTGAATCAAAGGAAGGCCGAGGGAAGGGCTGCCTTGCTCACTTAAATCTCCAGGAGTATTGTTAAGCTGCTACAGACTCTGGCAATACAAAGGGAGGGAGGCAGGGCTGGGAGGGCTGAGGGAGGGAGGCGTAGTGTGTGTGGGGGGGCTTCCCTTCCACATCCCCAAGAACCTGGCCAAGGAGGCAGGTGTGAAGATATTCACAGAGCATTGCTGGAACGAAAAAGAAAGAAAAAAAGAGAGAGAGAACAAAGAAAAAAGTGGAAGCAACCTAAATGTCCATCAGCCACTTTGCGGAATATTTGACAGCAGTTAAAAAGAACAAGGTTCGTGTACGGGTACCAGTATGGAAAGGGCTCTATGGCATTACAACGTAGTATGGAAAAATGTCCTATTTATGTAAACGTAAACAGAATTTCTTGTGTTATGTTTACATGAGGAACAACGTCTGGAAGGATATGCCAGAATGGTTGGATGTGCTTGTCTCTGATGAGAGAGGAGGGAAGAGCTCCCCTGGCAGGATAAAGTGTGATCTAAAGTCTTATCTATAACCAAGAGCATACAGTCAGCAATTGCCTCTCTCTCTAAACTTCAATGAGAATGAAACAGTCGCCCCTACGTCTGGTGAGCAGCAGGGGTTGTGCAGGTGTGAGGGCAGCAAGGTCAGATGACGCATTTGGCTGGGGGGAGTCGGATGGCTTTCATGGTGGAGGCTCCGTGGACAGACCAGTTCGGGACTCTTTAGGAAATCCGGGGACAAGGACATGGTGACTGATCTAAGGTATGTCATCCAGCACCCACCCCCCGAACATCGCATTGTGGATGCCTAATAGGCACCATGGGTGTCCAGTCTGGGTGCTGTTAATAGATGTTAACAGTGGTTTGGAGATGAGGTGCCGATGGCGGGTACACTTGGGTCATGTTAATGGGGCGGTTATGAAATCCTGGGGAAGGTGCCTGGGAGGCCCCTGGGAATGGGAGTCCAGGGCTTCGAAGAGAATTCAAGGAGACAGGTAACAAAAATCCCGGGTCTCAAACTGTTTTAGGTTGATATTTTAGGGTTGGAGAAAGTGACTTAGATTTTACCAATGTTATCAGTAGTAATAACAATAATTATCATTACTGTTGGTTCAGCATTTATGGAGTGCAAAGCTGTGTAATGGGCCATGGGTTTTACATCCCTTCCCCCATTTAAAATGAACAACCATGGCCGGGCGCGGTGGCTCATGCCTGTAACCCTAGCACTCTGGGAGGCCGAGGCAGGAGGATGGCTTGAAGCCGGAGTTTTAGACCAGCCTGAGCAAGAGTGAGGTCTTGTTTCTTAAAAACATAGAAAAATTAGCTGGGTGTCATGGTGTGCACCTGTAGTCCCAGCTACTTGGGAGGCTGAGGCAAGAGGATTGCTTGAGCCCAGGAGTTTGAGGCTACAGTGAGCTATGATAACACCACTGCACTCTAGCCTGGGTGATGGAGCAAGAGCCTGGCCTGTCTCAAAAAAATAAATAAATAAGAGGACTCAGTGAGACTCACTTGCCATCTTTTACTCAAAAAAGATCATATTGTCTGATGATCTACACATATTCATAAAAGTGAATGAAGAAACAGGAGAAAGAGGGGGTTCTCCATTTTTCTCCTGTGCCCCAGACAGCCAAGGCAAATGCCTTTAAGAGACTGGGGTCTCTCTCAACCCTCCCATAGGTGGTCCTCTCTGCACTGGCACAGAAATTCCATCACAGAGACTGAGTCTCTTTGTTCACTGCCCGGTGCATAGCAGCTGCCCGTATATGTGTGTTCAAATGAATACATGAGAAACGAATCAACATAGATAACCTATCTCCGAGTTCCCAAGTTGAGGAATCAACGATTATCTCCAGTATGAAGCTCATGGCCTGGGAGCCAGTTTGCAAATAGCACCTTTTCTGTGCCCCCACGTCTGTGCACAGCCCCCCTGTAGTGCCCCACAATCCCCATTCTCTGGTCCCACTGGCACCTGCCTAATGACTTCAGAATGCACCTGTCACCCCTCAGGATACACCATTTTATTTATATCACAGCTGCTAAGCTCTTATTCTGGGCCAGATGGGGTGCATTGCGATGAGTAAAAGAAGCCCTACCCCCCCCATCCCAAAGAGAAATGTCCACTACGAGAGTCCGTGGGCCTGGCTGGAGATCAGGGCACCGGGTAAGGACGAGATTAAGGACTTTGGAACCCAGCCCTCCCAGCCCTCGGACCTACCAAAAATGCCCCACCAGGGCCTGGGACCCTGAACCTGCCGCGTGAGGGCAGCACTGGGAGTGTGGGCCCATCGTTGTCTGGGCTTCAGCTGATCAGGGAAAAGCTCCTATAGCTCTTTATCCTCTCCCACCACTGCTTGCACCTGCTCTGCCCTCTCCTCCTTCTTCCACGTTCCCTTCTGCTCTTTGTCCAGCTAATTCTATTTATCCTTTAAGACTCGCACCATTTCTTTATGGTCGCCGTCTAACCCAGGTTAAGTCAGATTTTCTCTTTGCCATTATTCCTGATGGCATTTGTTTAAGCCTGGCAAGGGCTGGCGGGCACGGGTACCCATCTGTTGAGTTCACCGGGACACCCCCAACATCTGTCAGCGTCCCCCCAGCATCGCAGCGGACCCAGGGGAGGAGTTACAGGAGGGAGGCCCGAGCCTTGGGTGAGCAGTGGGCTGGAGGCTGCAGAGGTGAGTGGGGTGGGTGGGGTGGTGGGAGGGTTTGGGAGGTCCCTGGGGTCAGGCCAGCTGCTCCCTCTCCCTCCTGCAGTTGGCTCTGCCTGGAGCCGCATCAGGCATGGTCAGCGCCCGTGTGTACCAGCGTGACACAGGGTCACATTCTTCCAGGCCAGAGCCTGAAAGAGACTTAATCTATCAACACACCCAGGGTGGGGTCCACACACCGGCAGGCACTGGGGGGTGATTTCTATAGCATACAGGCGCTGTTAACAACTGTAATATGTTCGCATTTATTACAAAGTGTATTACTGAAATGTCACTTGGCAAGTGATGCTGCTTTTCCACTTGCAGTGTAATGCACATTTAAAAATGAATCCTTCTCAGCTTAATGCGTTTTAAAGAAAAATGTGGGTCATGAGTAGAACAGGTGGTGCCACAGTGGTGGAGGTGACACTGGGCGCCCACCCTGTTCCCTTCACTGGATGATGTGCCCGGGGATCCATCCCCCTCGGGGATGACTCACAGCTTCTACTCCAGGGAATTTCGAGAAGCCCCTCCCAGAGATGCCTGGGAGGTCACCTCCCATCCCCTTTCCTGGGGCCAACACTCAGCAGAGGCCTGGCCTGTGGGAGCCCAGCCCCCTCGCCTGGGGCAGGACAAACTGGTGCTGTGCACTCCCCAGAGCTCCCTGGAGGGCCGGGCTGGGCTGGACTTCAGCCAAACCCGCTTCTTTGCTGGCCTCGTCCCCTCTGGCACCCCGCTTCCCCCACTTCCTTCTCGGTTTCACCAAAGAGCCTCCTTCAGAAAATCCCTAACGACAGAATCCACACCCCAGCTCTGCCTCTAGGTAACCGGACCTGAGACCTAAGACGTGACTTTCAGGGCCTGACATGGGGGTGCGGCTTTAATCCCGCCCTCTCCTTGTGCCAGGGAGGAAATGCCGTCAGGTTAGCAGGTGTGACTTGCCCCAGGTTACCAGGTGGCTCGGCCCGGCAGGGGTGGTTGGAGGAAACAAAAAATGAAGGATGGGCCTGTGAGTTTTCATTACTCACCTGTCTGTCAATGGACCGGGTACATACGTCCTTCTAGCCAGGGGGGGTCGCGGTCGTTGTGTTGGGAAAATAAACCAGTTTCCTCTCCCAGAAAGAAGGTTGCATGAGAAAAGGATTCATTCATCTCTCTAGTCCCGAGTAGTCTGAGAGAAACCCGTGAATTGGCAGCTTCTACTTCCTTTTACATACACGTGTAATACACATGATACATAAATATAGTACGTGAAACAGATACATGTGCATGTCTGTGTGGATGCGCACTGTACCCCACCTCAGTGCACGCTCCGTGTTATCATTTAAGGACCCATGAAAGGGTTTCCCTGGTGGTTTGCAAACCTTGTGTTTAGTGGACTGACCTGGGCAGCTTTTAACAAAAAAGCGGTTCTGATTTAACGGGTCTATAGAGGCGCTGCGACGGTGTGCTCTTCTACTTCCTGCGGCCCGGGTTCTCTGCAGCCTCGGTGTTGCCGTGAATTGGTTGTGCCCACTACTAAGCTGTGCTTTCTGTGTCTTGCTCCCGGTATTCTAGAGCCCTGGGCTTCGTTAGGCAAGGTGGTGGTCGGGGGTACCACTGCTCAAACCCCAGTTCTGCCACTTACCAGTGGTAGGACCGTCAGTGAGCGACCTAACCTCTCTGCCCGTCCGTCTGCTCGTCTGTAAGACGGGGATCGCGATGAACATAAAAGACAGTATTCTGATTGGACGGTATCTCGAATGCCTCCTTCCTCACTCCTCCTTGCTTTTGTCGTGTTTCATGCCGCACACAGCGGGGACCCAGGGACAGCCCCGGTGAGACATGAATCAGAGAGGCTTTGGTTTGCTCTACTAGGGTGGTCTGGCCCCAGCAGTGCCTTTGTGGGGAACCCAGGTCTCCCCACTTTGCCTTTTCCTGGGGAGTGTTGGGGCTCCTAGAGAACCAGTGTCGCATCCTGTCGGAGCCCCACCTGGACTGTGGGCCTCCATGGCTGTCCTTCTCCCCTCCAGCCTCCTTGCCCTCTGCCCTCGCCCCTCCGTGGGCGTGTGGGTTTAACCTCTGGCACACGCACCCAGGTGTGTTGGGGGGCCCGGCCTGAGCCCCTGCCCACCCCCTCCCAGCAGCCTCCCTGGTGCTTTTTCTGCAGTTTGCAAGCAGATCAGGAGCTGGGGGTTATTCATGCTCCGGCACTAGGAAGACTCAGCTGGAGGCCGCGGGGGTCCCACGGGGGAGGAGGACGCTGTGCCTTCAGGTTGAGCCCCCTTACCCCAGATTCTCCCTGCGTTCACCTCCTGCTGGCCCCAGATGCTCGAGGCTTCTTGGGGAGGCCTGGAGTGGGAAGAAGAGTGCCCCCAAAAGTCCCCATCCTTTGCCCCACAGATAGTCATCTGAGGATGTACCGTGCTGGGCAGGCGCCACAGCAGTGATAGGACGGACACAAATCCCCACCCTCGGGGAGCTCCCAGTGCAGAGGGACAAGACAGAAAAAAGCAGCAAGTAGAGAGAAATTAGAGTATAGCAGATGGCATTCGGTGATTGGAGAGGTGAGGGCGGGCCGCTCGCTCAGACAGGAAGACCTGGGGAAGCTTCTCCAAGGAGGTGACTTTGGAGTTGAGGCTACATGAAAAGAAGCCGGTCATGCCAAGATCTAAGAACTTTCCAGACAAAGGGAATAGCTTGTGCAAAGGTGCCGCTTCCCTGGGGGGCGGGGGGCAGGCTTGGTTTTTTGGGATACTGAACCATCCCGACGGTTCTTCTGAGCTCTCCATGAGGCTGGGGACCCTGGAGTCCCTGTCTTCACGTCCTCCCATGGCGCCTACAAAGAACCTTGCGCGTTCTGTGTACTCCGGGAACACGCTGGTGGACAGGTGGCTGGCAAATGGGCGCACACATGTTCCACCTCGCGGGCGTCCTGAGAGGTGGGGCGGGGTGGCGGCTGGCAGGTGGGGCACGGTCTGAGGGTCAAGGGCCTCCCGGCCCAGATCAGCCCCTTCCAACTCAAGACCCTGAATCCCGACCTGTGGTTTCTACCTTCCCTCCCACATCGGGGATCACAGAGGGTGCTTAGGTCACGGTGTCCTTGTGGCGTTAGACCCAGGGGCACAGAGGAGTTGACCAACCTCCAGCGAACTCAGAACTTCCCAATTTTTTTAAACGAGGTTTTTAAAATGTACAATTCATCGTATTTGAATATATTCACAGATAGGTGTGACCATCACCACTGTCAATTTTAGAATATTTGCATCACCCCAAAAACAAACCCCACGCCCTTTAGATCCCTCCTCCCTGATTTCCCCTCCCCATCAGCCCCCATCAACCCTCGTCCACTTTCTGACTCTGTGGATTTGCCCGTTCTGGACGTTTCATATAAATGGAGTCGTACGCCACGTGACCTTTCGTGCCTGGCTTCTTTCACGGAGCACGTCCTCCAGGGTCGCCCATGCGGTAGCAGGTGTCGGCGCTTCGTTCCTTCTCGTGGCTGGATAGTGCTCACCGCACGGACGTGCGCGTCGTGCGTAGCCATTCAGCCACCGGTGGCCGTGTGGGCTGTTACCGCCTTTGCCGGCCGTGAGTAATGCTGCTGCAAACACCGTGTACAAGTTTGTGTGGAGGGGGGGGTTCATTTCTCTTGGGTATGTATCCAAGATATCCAAGAGTGGGACTGCTGGGTCACAGGGTCACTGTGTGTCCGATCGTTTGAGGGACTGCCAGACTGTTTTCCGCAGTGGCTGCACCGTTTTACGTTCCCACCAGCAGTGTATGAGGGTTCCGATTCCTCTGCTTCCCTGGGTTTTAATTTAATGCACAGCCCCGTCCTTGTTTCTAGCTCCTAGGACGCTCCCAGTGGTGGAATTTCTACAGGCCTGGACCAGGTTTCGGAGGGCCAGGGCTCCTGGGTTTAAGCTAGGCCCCACCAGAGTTCTGGGACAGGCTGGGCCCAGGCCAGGGCGGCTGAGGTGGAAGGAAGGGAGGGCACAGGCTCTGTGGCTCCCTGGGTGGAGACCACCAAAGACAGAATTGGCGTCAGTGGAAGGGAGAGCTCTGTTTAGTGTTTTCTGCAGGGTGGGATTCACGATGCTGCAGTGATTTTAGATGGCTCTGTCATCAAGTGTGAGAAAGCAATTCCCTTTTCAGTGCTCTTTCAACTCTTCTGATTCTTTCCAGGGGAAGACCGGAACTGGTGCTAAGGTGTTCAGTGCCTTCCGACTCTTGTTTTCCCTCTTTAGCCAGGTCTCTGGCTTAGTTTCTTTGGCAACAGCATCCAACCAGAATTTGTGAACTTTTTTGGGGGGATGCTATTTATTTTCACAATCAATTTCTATTTATGGCAAGTGATGCTGATTTTCTGTTCCCAGGGAGCCAAAAGATTTCTCTTTAAAATGCATGTATGTATGTTAGAAAGTGGGTTAGAGGCCGGGCGCAGTGGCTCACACCTGTAATCCTAGCACTCTGGGAGGCCGAGGTGGGAGGATCGCTTGAGCTCAGGAGTTCGAGACCAGCTCTGAGCAAGAGCGAGACCCCGTCTCTACTAAAAATAGAAAAAATTAGCAAGTCAACTAAAAATAGAAATAAAAAATTAGCCAGATCTGGTGGCTCGCCCCTATAGTCCCAGCTACTCGGGAGGCTGAGGCAGGAGGATTGCTTGAACCCAGGAGTTTGAGGTTGCTGTGAGCTAGACTGTTACCACGGCACTCACTGTAGCCCAGGCAACAAAAGTGAGACTCTGTCTCAAAAAAAAAAAAGAAAGTGGGTTAGAAAAGGCAAATGACTGAGTTCGGGAGCCCTTGTTCTAAAGTTTAGGGCCTGATAATCAGATGTGGTGTTGGCAGTGCGGAGGTCCCCAGTCCTGCGGCACGTAGAGATGGAAACTGGGTGCTAGAAAAATAACCCAGGCAGAGGCTGGGGGCAGGGCTCTAATGCCACACGGCGCCGTTCAGCTGAGACTGCATGAGTGTGCGATTCCCATTGTGTCGGGTCAGTTTCCCAGTTCCACGGCCGGACAATGTCATCGCTGCAGACGCAACATCATCAGCGGCGCTTCAGTGGGAAGGGTGAGATTTGAGGGTGGGGGCCAGGGGGAGGGGGGTGCCTTTCTTCCCAGCATGGCCACCTCACAGCCCCCACAGGCATGCTGGTGGGGAGGTGTTACTGGGGGATTCCACGTTCAGGGAAACAGCTCCCCAGCTCAGAAATGCTACCACAGTGCTGGCTCCGCATCTGCCCTGGTCTTGAAGTTTTCGTGGTGGGATTCCTTTCTGTTGGTGCCCTCTAAGTCCGCAGTTAAGGGGCACAACCTGTCAGCTGTTAGGTTGGTGAATCCGTATGGGCTGGGTACCCCCACGGAGAGGTGCTGTACTAGTTAGCGTTCTGCAGACAAACTGAACCAGTATACAGGTACTTAGAGAGATTTATTTTAAGGAATTGGCTCATGTGATTATGGAGGCTGGCAAGTCCAAAATCTGCAGGGTGAGCCAGCAGGCTGGAGACCCGGGGAAGGGCTGATGCTGCAGTGCAAGGCTGGCAGAATTCCTTCCTGCTTGGAGGAAGTCTGCTTTTTGTTCTATCCGGGCCTTCAACTGATTGAATGAGGCCCACCCACATGCGAGAGCACCGTCTGCTTGACTTAGAGTCTGCCAATTCAACCGTGCGTCTCATCCCAAAACATCCTCAGAGAAACACTGGGGCCCAGGCAGGGTGACACATGAAATGAACGATCTCAGATGCTTTGGTTGGACCAGACACACAGCATTAAGTAAGATAGAATCCCTTTCAAACCACTCCCTTTTAAATTCCCTTTCACCTCTTCTAAGAAGAAATCTCAGTTTTGTGCTAATATGTCTTTAAAACTTCTCCAACACATGTGACATCCTGTTCTAGCAAAAAAAACCCAGAAAGCTGTCTTTGGGCTCAAAGCTTTTAGGAGCAAGAGCTTCTAGCTGGAATTTAATAACAATGTTTTGTTTTCATTGTATTTATTTTTTCCAGCACTCTCTATTTATGGCAGGCGAGGCTGACTTTCCATTTCAGTTGTGATATAAGGTTTTCTTTTATAAAAATGTGATTTTAAAAAAGTGAGTGAGCCAGGCATTGCGGGAACGACAGACCTGGGGAAACATCAACATGAGCATAGCTGGGACGGTGCCTGAAATGTCCCCTAATTGTCCACATGCCCTGAGCTGCCTGTTGCCTGTTTGCATTTCCTTCCCTCCTAGAGACTGCCCTGGTAGTTTATTTCTGCTTGGTGGCTCCTGTCCGAGAGTGGTGGCAGTGGACAGGAGGGAATGCTGGCTCTCTGGGGAAGGGAAAGGCCTGGAGTGGCAGTCCTATGACAAACTCCTTGACCAAGATGCTGGTGCTGATTAGTAACACGTCCATGGCCTTTGCTATGTGCCAGATGCTGCTTTAACTACTTTCACTTAACTATCTTCCAGTAGTCCTGGGGGGTAGGTATTCCAGTGTCACCCCCACTTTACAGATGGGAAAACTGAGTCACCGTTTAAGCTGCTAGACGACAGCCCAGTCAGTCTGTCTCACATTGTGCTCTTACCTCATTTTGCTTGAATTGCTTCCTGCTTGTCTTCTACCCTTTGTCCTCTTCTTGTATCAACTTACAGGTTAACCAGGTGGGACCCTGGTTTCCTGGTCTTGAGGCTCTTTGGGCCTGGCTGAGTTGCAGGCTGTTTGTGGTGCACAGTCTATAACTTGCCAGCAAAATCCATCTACAGAAGTGACAACTCTTGTCATTTATGAAAGAGGAAGAGGCTATTAAAGTGAGTGTTATCAGTCTCCTGGGGATTACTTGAAAGTCGCTAATACAAGGTTCTCCGTGAAGGAGAGAATGTTAATAACCTAATGGGTATGAGGATGAGGGACACCCTGAGTTTGACGCCTCAGCTCCAGCAATTTAATCCAAATCAACCTCACTCTTAGGCTGACTTGCTGTGCGTCTGTAGCTATGTTACCAACCCTCTCTGGGCTGCAGTGTGGGTTTGCTGGGCAGATAATTATAGGGAGCTCCTTGGATGACAGCAGCCAGTGGTGAGCTCTTTAATTGACAGGGTCAAGCAGGAGTCATTGGCAAAATGGCAGTTATTAGCTGTTCTGCAAAAGCTGCACAAATACTCAACAAGTATTTGCTGAGCAATGTTGGATACTGGGGAAGATGAGTGAGACATAGTTTCTGTCCTTGAGGAACTCTGAATCTAACAAGGCAGTGTCTCTGCTGTATCAGTTAGCTCTTGCTGAGTAACAAACCACCCCACAATGTAATGGCTTCAAACAGAAAACCTGAATTTTGTTCATGATTCTGAAGGTGGGCAATTTGGGCTGGGCTCAGCTGGGTGGTTTTTCTGATGTCAGCTGGATTCACTGATGTGTCTGTGACCAGCTGGTAGGTCAGCTGAAGGCTGGCTGGGCTAGGGTGGCCTCTGCTGGAAAAGGTAGTCTGGTCACCAGCTGGTCTCCTGTTCTCCAGCAGGCCAGCCCCACCTGTTCACGTGGTTGCTGGGCAGAGAGAGAGAGAGAATAGACGTGCATGAGCGCTTTTGAGGACTTGGCTAGAATTGACATAATGTCGCATTTTTGCTACCTTTTATGGATAAAACAAATCACAAGGCCAGCCGGGGTTTGGTGGTTGGGGAAATAGATTCTACCTCTTGAACAGAGGATTCGACTTGCTAAAATGTTGTTAAAATTTTTTCCCCATGTGTACATGAGGGATATTGATCTGTCTTTTTTTTTTTTTCGTAATGTCTTTGTCTGGTTTTGGGGTCAGGGTAGTGCCAGCTTCATAGAATGAGTGTGGTGGGGAGGGTGTTCACTTCTCTTCAGTTTCCTGGAACCGTTTGTTTAGAATTTGTATTATTCTCCCTTAAGTGTTTGGCAGAATTCACCCGTGAAGCCATCAGGGCCTGGAGTTTTCTCTGAGGGAAGGGACTCTGGGCTCTTGATAAATATTTTTCCTCCTTTTATTGCCAAACTTGGGGGACAAAAAAAAGACTAGTTCATTTCTTTACATATTATTAGCCCTTAGCGCCTTGAAATCCAGCTCCTTCATTCATTCCTTCAGCACGTTGGCTGAGCACCGAGGATGAGCACGGCACTGTGTTGGGTGCTGGGAACACGGTCCGGCACAGACTCGCCGGCCCCGGCTTCTGCGAACCAAGTAAACAACCACGCTATGACATCAGGCCATGAGAGATGCTACGGGGAGAAAAATAAAGGGCTTTAGTTCGCATCACTAAAATTGTGGTCGCCGAGTCTGCCAAGGAGCTGATTTTCCCTCCTGATCCCTGTTTTCTGGTCTCTCCTCTTGGCTTCAGGTCCCGCTGCCGCCCTTGTTGCTCTCCCACTTCTGTGCCCACCCCGTCATCTCCTTCTCTGGCCTCATCTCCTCCATGTCCTCCTCTCCCTGGGCAGGACATCTCCTCTCCCGGTGGCCTCACCTGCCGTCCCCACACCAGGACACCAGGGTTTCTGTTCCTGGCTCCTGCTTTCTCCGGAGTGACAGTCCCGCCTGTACTTCCAACTGCTGGACACGTTTCCAGCATCGCTCCCTGGACATGTCCCAAACCAAAGGAGCTGTTTTCCTCGTCCTTCGGACAAGCTCCTCCTGCCCCATCCGAGAATCCTTTTCCCTGTCCCCCAGCCCATTGCCAAGTCCCGTCAGCTCTGCTTCTGGAAGCTCTCTCGCCCCTCCCTTCTGCCCACCCTCTTCTTGCCTCAGTCGAGACCCTCCTCATGTCCCACCAGGGCTGCTTGGGCAGCTTTCCCAAGTTCACCTCCTCCTGTTCCGTCTCCCTGGTGATAGTGCTGTGGATGGCTTTCTCCTAGAAGCAGATCTTACGGCTTTTCTGTTGCAAACCCCCTGCAGCCCCCACGGCCTCCAGGGGAACATTCCCTCTCCTTTGCGTGGCCCCCATGGCCCGTTAAGCTTCTTGCCTAGAAGAGAGTTCTGGTCTGGTCTCGGGGCCCAGCTGGACACACCCTTCCTCCATGGTGTGCTGCTCTGTGCCTCTGGGCATCCCACACCCCTTGGCTGCAACACCCTCCCCCGACAGCTCCGCCTGGCAACCCGCCCATCAGAGACCCGCTCAGTGTCACTTCCTTCACGAAGCTTCCAGTGCTGCCCCCACCGGAACACAGGGCCGGTCACACCACATGTGTCTCAGCACACGTGTCAGCATGTCGTGTCTACCTATACTCCCTTGTCCTCCGCAGACCCGGCAGCTCCCAGGGCAAAGGGAACAAGCCTTACTCATCCATGTGTCACCAGGGCTTGGGGTCCATGGCGGGTGCCTGATAAGTTCTCATTGGGTGAATGATTTTAAAGAACGGGCAATGGGCTAGTAGGCAAATGGCTGTGGTTTGAGCCCTGGCTCTGCCACCTGCAAATGGGACAATGTGAACAGACCCCTGAACTTTGAGTTAACGCCGACAAAGTGGGTCGTAGTCCTTTCCTGTCCTTATGACAGGGCTGTGTCCCCACTGACAGGTGTCTGCCATGCATGCAGTGGAGGGAAGAGGCTTCAGCCTGGAGAACTTGGGGATGACTTTGTGTTCTCAGCTTCCCTGGTCTCTAATGTGCTTCAAAAGTGTGTCCCAGGATGTGGGGCCTGGAGGAATGACGTAGCAATGGCCAGTGGCCAGCACCTGAAGCCAGGTGTGGCCCCAGGACTTTAGGTGGATGCCTGATCAGGCGTTAAAGTAACAGGACTCCAAAAAGGAAGGGAAATTCTGATTTAGGCCAGGCTACATGTTGGTTTCTCTGATGCCAAACTGCCTGGGTTCAAATCCCAGCTCCTGCCTTTCCTAGCTGTGTGATCTTGGGGACATTGCCTAACCTCTCTGCACCTGATTTTCTTTACCTGTAAAATGAGGCTAATTATAACACCTATATCATAGTGTTTTGGTGAGTAGTGAACACATTGATACGTATAAAGAGCTTAGAACAGTGACCGGCGCATGCTAGGCAATAAATGTTGGCTATCGTTATTGTTGAAGTTGTGGTTATTATAATATTATTCCATCAGATTGGAAGACCCAGGGCTACACAGACAGAATCATTCTCAGTGGCTTCTGCCCCGGAGCACTGCCAAATTCCAGTGTCCCGCCTGTTGCCATTTCCGGACAGAGCCAAATGTTGACTCTGTGCCCAGAGCCCGGGCCACAGGGAGCGTGAAGCTGGGCCCCCGGAATAATTGGCTTCCGCCATCCCCAGGGCATCTTGGATGCCTGGATCTTCCCAGCTGGCGGGTGTCCAGATACCAGGGCAGGAGGCTGAGCTGACCTCTGCCTTCCTGAAAACAGAGGCCAAAGCCACTGTCCCCCCGGAGTCCCGTGGGCAGTGGGAGGAGCCTGGGTTCCCGCCAGCCCGGGGTGGAGCCACCAGTGCTCACCAGCACGGCCTTCCCCAGGGGCCGGTGCCAGAGCCTCCTGGCCTTTTGAGCAAGAGCCGTGGGTGGAACGTCTCTGTGCTGCGGGACCGCCCCGGATCTCCGGACGCAAACATCTCAGGTCCGTATTGAAAGTTTCCACACCTCAGGATTGTATTTTGCCTACAATTCCGGGAAAAGGCTCCGACTCGGGCCGAGAGTCGGCCATGGTCTAAATTGTAGGAAGAACTCCTGAGGGTGGGAATGGGCTGGGCGGACGACGGGCATCTTACAGCACGTTCTTTCTCCGCGGGAAGCCCTCCGGGCTCGCTCTCTTGTGCGCCTGCGCATAAGGAAGCGTGTGCCAAAGCGGTTTCCTTTTGGCAACGGCAAGCAGGGGAGCGGGCTACCAGGGTGGAGATTTGTGTTTTTAGGAAGGAGAGGACAGGAGTGGACCCTTACGGTGTCCGTGGGCAGGTCCCGTGGCATTTTATTCACCCACAAGACCCTAATGGTGATGTTCCACCAACAAGGGCAAATGCTCCTTCTGGGGGAGGGTGGGCTGGTGTCCAGGGTGTTTGTGTGTTTCTGCACACCCAGGCCAGACGTGCAACACACGTGCGCGCATACACAGTAAGGGAACACTGGACTGAGGCCTGGCAGAACAGCTGCTCTATAGGACACAGCAAGGAGATGTCAGTTGTCGGTGTGTTTGTTTGTTATCTGAGGTTGGGATGGACATTTCTGTGGGCACAGTCCCTCTTCCTGTCAACCTTTAGAAAGTGAAATGCGCTGAGCCACCAACGTTCCATTCTGCTAGCAAAATTTCCATAGCCCTACCCACCCCTCCCGTGTCACGCCCCTTCCTCCTCCCTCTCACTCCTCCTCCTCAGCCCTGCTCTCCGCAGTTCTGGGGCCCTGAGGATGCCAGTTGCTGCTTGAGGAAACCCCGGTGCTGCTGCTCCTACCCCAGTTATGGGTTGTTTTTCCTTTTAGAAAACATTTTTTTGAAAGATCTCAAGTCCTGATATCCTGTGTTGTGTATTATTTTTACAGGCATTTCATAGAATGAGGAGTATCTAGGCCTTCACTCTGAAGACAGTTTACCATGGTACCTACAATGCACCTAAACCAAGGTTGGGGTGTCCAGGCAATTGATTGCACTCTGTGAGCCCAACCCAGTTTCTGGCTGGAAGGGGTCACACCGCGATACATTTAGAAAACATCCTACCGTGTCTGAATGATTCCTTGTAGATACCAAGGGAAAACTCTTATTTATAATCCAAACCAATCTCAAAGTAGATCAATAAAGACAGCAAATGCTTCAGCTTGGCCAGTGAGCTAATAGGATGAAAAATGCAGGAAACCCTGTTTTTGGTGCAAATGAGGACGGAAGCATAGCTCTTAACGAGGCCCTCTCTTAGTTATATCTCAACTTTAGCTAACGGGCCAGCGTAGAGAGAAGATGCCTTCACAGGTCCCTCCTGCCTGGCACAGAGCTCGAGAGAGATGCAGCCAAAGGTAAAAGACACAAAGATGATTTAACGCTGCCTTGTGCCCTCTTGCCTGATTTTAATTAGGCTGTGGTGTGGTTTTCATTAGGCCCTCGGCATACTAGTGGGAAAGAGAGTAGTAGAAAAATGCCTTGTATTTGGAATTGGAAAACCGGGGATTTGTGTCCTAGCCCTGTGAACTTTGGCAGGTCACAAAGGCTTTGGCCTTGGAGCCTTTGGGAGCCCCGGTTTCTCCTCTGTAAAAGAGGGATAATGATACCTTGCTCTGCCAGCTTCATAAGGTTGGCATGAAGACCCAATGCAAGACTCACTCTATAAACTGCAACTTGACTTTTAAGCATGGCGAGTCTCCTTTTTACGTGGGATGATCGCCCTGGGCACCCCTTCCCCACAGATCTGCTTTACCTCCTACCATCTTGGAATTATGCCGGCCCCCAGTGCCCTGACCACTGTCAGGAACAAATTTGCTGTCTTCCCCGAAGAATGCCGTGCGTGGATTGCTTGTCCTACTTGTCCTGTGACAGCAGCAGCTGCTGAGGCTGCACATGGCAGAGAGCAGGGGCGGGCAGAGTTGGGAGAGTGACTGGCCGGAGAATGTGCACAGGCTTGTAACTGAAACCGTGCATTTGCTTCTCCTCGGGGGTTCTATAACAGAAGACTTGGAACTATAAAAAATTTGGTAAGAGCTGAAGAAATGTGGAAAATAGGTGGGACCACAGAGAGAAAAAAAGGAAGGAAAGAAAAGGAAGGAAGGAAGAAAGGAAGGCAACTAGAAATTCTAGGGAAAAGAAGAATTTTTCAAGGAAAAAGTACAACCATAGTACACTATTCGGCTCTGCGGTGTACAATATTTACATGGTGGTGATGTAAATGACAATTATGGATCTAAGTTTAGACTGTACTGGGATGATGGGAGGGGGAAGACGCAGGGCAAATGATGGTGAGAGAAACGTTTCCCAAAGCAGAAAGTTCTAATAATAATGATAAATTAGTTGGGAAATAGAAGTGCATGGGTATTGTCTACAGATATGGAGAGAGGGTGGGAGTAGAAACAGCTGAAACGGTTAAAAGTGATTGCTTCCAGGGAGCAGGACTGGGGAAGGCGAAAGGCTGTGGTTTTTCTTCATACGCCTTTTGGTTCTATTATCTCTTTTAAAAAAATCATCACATGTATTATGTAGATCAAAACATTTTTAAAAGATAAGTTCTGCAAATCATAGGACTTTGATTTCTAGACAGGAACTACTCATCTAGTGCAGTCTCTGACCTTCAGGCAGGTCAATGCCCAAGCCCAAGTGGCCTTGTGGAATGTTCTGCTCAGCTCCTGAAGAAATTGCAAAAGGAAAAACAATGTGGTTTGTACTGTGCCACTAACATCGTGCTTGAATGCGACAGAGGCTTTTGGGAAATGGTCGCTGACTTGTGAAAGATTGTTGGGGGCCTTCCCACCGAGATAGAAAGGGCGATGGGAAAGGGGCCAGGAGACCCCGTTCTAATCCTGGCCTTGTTCCTGCTTCGCTGTAAGATGGGAGCAAGTCTCAGCCCTCCTGGGCCTCCAATCCTGCCCCTGCACAATCAGGGCTTTGAGTTTTCGAAGAGCCTTTACAGTTCTGCATTCTAGAACTGTAAAGTGATAGCAAATAGCTTTCAGAGGAGGAGATAAACAATCAACCAGTGAACGAATAAGATGCTTTCAGACTGTGCACGTCCTCCAGAGAAGATAAACTAGGGATGGGATAGATTATGCTGGAAGGGGGTGTGGCTACTTTACGTCGGGTGGTCTGGGATAATTCTCGGAGGAGGGGAGGTTTGAATTGAGACCTAGACAATGCCAGAGAGCCAAGTGAGTGTGGAACAGAGAGACTGTCCAGGGAAGTGTGTTCCAGGGAACTGAGACAAGGCCAGTGCAGCTAAAGCGACAAAGCACCGAAGTTTGCAGGGACAAGGGGAGCAGAGGAGGAAGACGGATCAGCATTCAACATCACATGTTTTGAAGGGAAAACAAGTTTTTGTGAATGGCAAGGATCGATTCTGATGGCACTTTGGGTTTGGTGGGCCAGCCTTCATCCAACGTGCAGCCCGGGGAGTTGTTTGTTCCTTAGTGTCACCAGAGAGGGCAGGGTACAGTGTGGTGTGTGTTGTGGCAAGGGGGCTGCACTGCTGGGAGAAGCCCTGGGATGGCTTAGGCTGGTCTCGCGGTGCCCGAATTATTTCTGGAGGAACTAAGGGACGTTCATAAGTCAAAGAAGGCTTCTCTCCCCACTCGTCATGCATAAGAGGTGGCCCAGTACCTGATACCCTCTGAAGACCCTCTGAAGATCAAGGCTGACACAGCACTAATGGTGCCCATATGCTTTGCAGTAAATTAAATTGAATTTTAAAAACTACAAGTAAAATAAATTGAATAGACATGGTCTTTGACTCAGCACCTCCACCACTAGGAATCTGTCCTTTGGTATAATAATGCCACGTGCAAAGAAATCAGTGCAAGGATGTTCATTGACAGTGTAGTGTGGAGTAGCAGAAAGTCTGGAAGTGACCTACATGGCTACCAATAGGGAACTAGTTAAGTACATTGTGGCGCAGCCACACAAGGGGACACGGGGCAGCCATTCCAAGAGCGAGGAGGATTCACATGCGCGGGAAAAGAATGATCTTGGAGGGATGTTATTAGAAAAACTAGATTAGAGGATGGGGCTTGGACTTGTGGCCAAAGGAGCTTGCTGGAGCTCCCAGCTACACACACCTGAGCCCCAATATCCCTGGGCCCCTCCAGCCAAAAGAAATTGGGGCTCTGTGGGAGCAGACACACCACTCACTAGCAGAGGGAGGAAGTATGGGGAAGGGCAAAGCGCTGAACTGAGGTCAGGAGTGTTACTGTGGTGTTGCTCCCTCCACAGGGAAACATGAGGAGTAGGGAATAAGTGTTGCCCCCAGCAAATGTCTCTGGAAGGTTACACAGAAAACTGAGAAGAGTGGTTGCCTCAAGAAAGGCTCTGTGTTGGCCAGGCGCGGTGGCTCACGCCTGTAATCCTAGCACTCTGGGAGGCTGAGGTGGGAGGATTGTTTGAGCTCAGGAGTTCGAGACCAACCTGAGCAAGAGCGAGACCCTGTTTCTACTAAAAATAGAAAGAAATTAGCCGGGCATGGTGGCGTATGCCTATAATCCCAGCTACCCGGGAGGCTGAGGCAGGAGGATCACTTGAGCCCAGGAGTTTGAGGTTGCTGTGAGCTAGGCTGATGCCACGGCACTCTAGCCCGGGCAACACAGTGAGACTCTGTCTCAAAAAAAAAAAAAAAAGAAAAAAAGACACTGTGGGAGACTGGTATGAGGGATGGTGGCAGACAGGGTATAGAGATGCAGGAGTGAAGTGTCATTTTTATTCCCTCTTAAGGATGCGTGGGATTCCTCTATATATGAATAACTTCCTGCAAAGCCCTCTCTGGTGAGGTCACCAGCAGTGTCCTGGGTTCACAGTCCTATAATTGATTTACCCTTATTTTGTTTTTTACTGGAGATCTGAATTCCAGATGTCGTCATGGGAGAGTACTAAGGAGGTGACATTTACTCCTCTGTTCCCTAATTTTCCTGGGTGCCAATGGTTCAAACCAATCTTGAGGTACCTTTATATGTCCTCAGACCTTTCTCTTTCCCTGGACTAGAGACCTCACTTGATGTCTTATAAAAACTGAACCCTTTCTGGAATACGCAGGAGCGTATTCCTAACGTCTAAAACCTCCGACTGAAAATGTGCCCAGGGCTTAAAGCAGCGCCTCCCAGACATCAGGCATTTGAGAACCACCCCCAGGATTTTTGCTCTCACGGGACCACCTGGCCTTTTTCCTTACATAACAGTTTTTCTTGAATGACTCATGTTTACAACTTAATAAATTTGTTTTAAAAGGATATTTTAAATCACTATTATAAATAATATTACTTCCTACAAAAAAAAAAACCTTAAGTATAACAAACCAAAAAAAAAGGTATTAAATTCTAGCTACAAACTATGGCCTAACCAAAGATCTGCTTTTTCTTCTTGTGAAAAAGAAATTAGCAAGTATTAGAGACAGACTAGCGCCACACCGAGTCTCTTTTCTTGGTGGATTTAGAAGGATTGGAATGAGGACTTTCTGTCTATATGATTCAGTGTTAATGCTCTAGCAAAGCATGATCCAAAATCATGCCTTAGAACATTTGAGTTCCACGCTTTGGAGAAGAATGGGTTAAAGCCTTTTTTTTTTTTCCTTTTCTAGAAAGTGTCAGTTATGTGTCCCTATGCATTTGCGTCATCTGAGCTGGACAATATATGAAGCCATTTGTGGCCCTGATGAAGCTGGCATTCTGGCATTCCAGCTGATATTGAAGTAACATGGCATTCCAGCTGATATTGAAATAACATGGCATTTAGCATGGTACACGAACCTTTTTTCCTGAGGTCAGAAATGCATCTATTTGAGAGAAAAAAAAAAAAAGAAAAAGAAATGCATCTATTTAGAGGCAATGTATGATGGCTGCTAAGAATGACGCAGGACTAAACAAAGGGGAATTTGTCCTTTTTCAGGGAATTGGAAGAATCTCTGAACTGGTTCATTGGGTTCTTTCAAGTGGTGATGTACAGAATTGCAGCTGGGACCTCCCAGACTGAGTTCTGCAGCCACACAGCTCCTGGCTCATCCTCTCAAGGAGGCGCCCCTTTGAGAGCCCGCAGGCAGTGATCAGTCCCATGAGGGAGTAACGGGGTGAGAATGAGCAGGTTCAGAGAGCAGAGCTGGCAGAGAAAGGGTGGCGAGTTTGTGCAGTGCCTGTCCACTAGAGGAGGTGGGCGAGTCGGTACCAGAAAAAGGCTATTTTAAATGATCCTATTTCAGAATATCAGTGGGTGCTCAAACTATTGGGGTGAAAGTTTCCTGAGAGATAGGATCTTTACATTATTTCAGAATACCTCCCCACAAATGCTACAAATGGACGAACCTTGGAAACGTCACACTAAGTGAAAGCAGACAGACACAAAAGGCTACATATTGTATGATTCCATTTATATTAAATATTCAGAATAGGCACATCCTTAGAGACAGAAAGCGTGTTAGTTGTTGCCCAGGGCTAGGGGGAGGGGAGAATGGGAAGTGACTGCTTAATGGGTACAGAGTGTCCTTTTGGGGTGATGAAATGTTCTAGAACTAGATAGTGGTGATAGATGTACAACATTGTGAATGTAATAAGTGCCACTAATGGTAAATCTTATATTATGTGAATTTTACCACAATAAAAATATCACCCCCCGCAAATGATTTTTTAATTAGAAAGGGAAAATGTACAGTGAAAGAATCTGGCAGGCCGTAACCAAGTGATCAAAGTTAGCGTCACCAGACTGTGCCTCCTGGTGGGGTACACTGAGGACACATGGCTTATGTTGCATTCTTGTCAAAAAAACGTAACCTGAATCAAATCAGGAAGAAACATCAAACACAAATTTGAGGGACATTCTACAAAATAAAAAGTCAATACTCAAATGCTATCAGTGTCACGAGAAACAGAGAAAGGCTGAGGACCCGTTGTGTACGGAAGGAGACTCAGGAGACATGACACAGTGCAACGCGTCATCTTGCAGTGGATCGTGAGCCAGGAAAACAGAAAGCGATATGAGACGTTATTGGGATAATTGAAGAAATTTGAAAATGGACTGTAAATGTGATAATAATATTGTATCATGTCAAATGTCTCCATTGTGATTATCATACTGTGGTTATGGAGGGAAATGCCTTTGTTTTTCAGAAATACACACTAAAGTATTTAAACGTAAAGAGGTGTGGGTTCGGCAACTTGCTCTCAAGTAGTCCAGAGTGTGTGTGTGTGTGTGTGTGTGTGTGTGTGTGTGTGTGTGCGCGCGCGCGCGCACGTTCGCACACATGCATGTATCAATCCATTTAAAACTGGGGCTAAGATTTCATCCTGATTTGAACTGTACTTTAAAAAGTGAA
Organism: Propithecus coquereli; assembly: GCF_000956105.1. Lineage (NCBI taxonomy): Eukaryota > Metazoa > Chordata > Mammalia > Primates > Indriidae > Propithecus > Propithecus coquereli. The sequence continues at coordinate 7,915,104 of NW_012148285.1, read as the reverse complement.
ACTAAAAATTAATTTTATTTTCTACAACATTTTAGTAATAATATCTGGTTGCAATTACTGGAATGAACCAAGTATTCATGTGGTTACACTCTGCCAACCAGATTGATAACGACATCTTCACTTGACATTTCAGTTTCATCAACCAAGATCATGGTCATGTTTGTAAAAAGTGTTCAAAGGTTTCCTCAGTGTTCCCACGTGTGACTTTTAATCCTTTGATATTCAAATAATTCTTTTGAATGCTTTTTTTTTTTTTTTTACATCATCCACATTCATTTTTTCCTCTTTTATTTTGAACTCGTCCAGCTCAGACAGCTCCTCGTGGGTTAATGCCTTTGGTGCCTTTTGAGCAGTCCTCCAGGGTCACTTTCGTCGACTTGGTACGATTCTAGTTCTTTTGCAAGATTTCCAATTTCACTTTGCAGTCGCTTCCTATTGTATATTATTCAAACTGTCCTACCAAAGTAAAAAAGTTACCCTGAAATCTCAGCGGTTTAACATCCAAAGGCTTGTTTCTCAATCATAACATCTATGCAAGGTGTGAAGCTTCAAGGTATTGTGGCTGCACCATGCCCAGCTACTTCCCCAGGGGAGGAAGCGTGGAAAACTCACACCTGCTGTGCCATACTTCCTCAGAGAAATAATGTGCTGTGCAGTTCTGCCCCATTGGTCAGAATTAGTCACTAGGGCCCCGACCTGACTGCAAGGGCGTCTGGGAAATGTAGTCTTCTCCTGTGATCAGAGAGAAAGAAGAAAATCAAATGGCAACTGTATGCCTCACATTGGATTTGTATTTTGGGGTCCAGTGTTGTTCAAATGGGGATAGATACTGAGAAGAGGGGTGTTTGAATGGGAATTAATTTTATACATGGTCAGATCATTAGGAAATGTTTTTGTATTGTGATCACTTTTGCTTTGTTATGAAGCAGGGACTCTGATAGTGAGTCGTCAGGCGAGGAGTTTCTGGGGCGTGGGATCAGGAGCATGTTGGCACACACACAGCTACTCCTTCCTGACCGGGGGCCTGCGGTGTGCTTCAAAGGCACAATGCTTCTCTGAATTAGGGATTTTAATGGGTCCTCACCCCTCCTCCTCTGCAAGGAATATTTGGCATTTGGATCCAACAACAAACAGCTCTTCATGCCAGACTTTTTTGTGCAGTGAAGGCTCCAGGCTCCAGGAGAGGAAAAATGAGAACTGTTTTCTGTTTTCTAAGACCCTCCTAAAATTTGATTTTTAAAATTTTTTTTAGAGACAAGCACTCCCTCTGTCACCCAGGCTGTAGTGTAATGGCATGATCGTAGCTCGCTATAACTTTGAATTTCTGGGCTCAAGCTGTCCTCCCCACTTAGCCTCTCCAGTAGCTGGGACTACAGGTGCTCACCACCACACCCGGCTAGTTTTTTTTTTTAATATTTTTTGTAGAGATGGGGTCTCTCTATGTTGCCCAGGCTGGTCTCAAACTCCTGGCCTCAATTGATCCTCCCATCTTGGCCTCCCAAAGCGTTGGGATTACGGCATGGGCCCCCGTGCCCAGCCTAACATTTGCATATTTTTATTTTTAATTTTGTTTTGTCGTTGACAGACTTGAATCTCTCTCACGCTCTTCAGCACATCCCTCTCTGGACTTTACACGTGACTTCTCACCCCGCCCCGCCCCGTGACAATGTTGGTGCTTCTGGCTTTCATCATCCTCTTCCACATCACCTCCGCCGCCCTGCTGTTCATCGCCACCATCGACAATGTAAGTGCCCCTCCTGCCGGACACCGTGGAACCTGTGTCCTAGAGTCGGTAGGAGCGGGGTGAGAACTCTGCCAAGATGCTCGGGATTTGGGGTTGGCCCATCTTCTGAACCCAGGACTGAGGACTCTTGGCCTAAATATGGGGCTTCTGGAGTGTCCCATGTGCCGGTTTGGATGGCAAGTCCCAGAGGGCAGGGACCTCTGTCCTCTCATCTCAGATTTCCCCCCAGAGCCTGGCTCTAGGAAGCTCTCCAAGAATGTTGTGTGGATTCCCTGTCCTCTAGACCAGCGCTCTCAGCCTCGCCACCCTTGTCATTTTGGGCTGTGTGTCCTTCCTGTGCGCTGTAGGAGGTTCAGCAGCATCCCCGGCCTTTACCCTCTAGATGCTGGTAGCACCTGCACCTCTGGTCGTGACAAACAAAAATGTCTTCAGACATTGCCAAATGTCCCGGGGACAGCAAAATAGCCCTCTGCTGAAGGCCACTGCCCTCTGCCCCAGGGTGACCCACTCCAGGTGACCTCTGTCCCCCACGCTGATACCTCCTTACCAGCTACGATCCCTTGTTGGCAGCCCACCTGGCCACGCCTTCCCCAATGGAGCTCATGCTTGGAACTTTCCAGACTCTATACGTGGCTCTTTAGTATCCAGCTTGCAGCCATATGGCAGGAATATATTTGATAAATAACGCTTTGGCGTAGATTAATATCCCTCCAGGCAGGAAATGAAGCTTTTTAACAGAGCTGCTCTATGGCCATGTGCAGATCCAAAGACATGGCTTCCGTCCTGATAATTTCAGACTGCAGAGATACCGAAGGGGCAGCATTGCTCAGAAAGTCAACAAGTGCTCCGTATGAGTGGCCACCAACTCTGCCTACACACAGGGCTCCTTTTGATTAATCCTCATAACAATAAAGTAACACCTGTCATGTAGACAGCCATTACTGTGGCCAGGGCCTGTGTAAGCCCTTCCGTATACGTCGTCTCCTGTGAGCCTCGCTCCGACTGGACCAGGCAGGGACACTTCTTGCACTGCTTTACACATGAGGGCAGTTTGGCCATGTGGTGGAGTTTACACTGCAGGAAGTGGCAGAGCCGGGATTTGAACCATCCCAGAGGCTCCCGGTCCTGGATCCGGCCAGGGGAGATGAGCGCAGGGATTGCATCCGAGTTCTGGAGCTTCTTGCCCAGCTGCTGTGAGTGGCCTGGGCAGGGACCACGCTGATGCTATGTGTTAAAGTATTTGGACTCCACCATCCAAAGGGCCCACTGTCTGCAAAATAAATGGTATTGAATGTTCTTTTAGAATCTCCTCTTTCCATTTCTTGCATCTAGTCCTTTGGGATCCTGAAAAGGTCCCAGACTTAGTGAGAGGGATAGACAGACATTGGGGGAAGAAAATGCATGCACTGTAGCACCCGAGAGTCCTGTCGGGCACCCCATGGTGTTCATGTTATCATGGCACTTACGGAGAAGACGCAGGTGGACTTTTCTGCCCATTAGTGAGTCTGATGGTGTTCATCATGCATTTGGAATTGTCCCTGGCATCGTCACTGGGCATGTAGTGGGGGCTCAGTGAGTGTTTGTTGACCAGATGGATGGGGGGGAGGGTCCAGTCTTGGGGAGGATGGAAAGTAGAGGGAGGAGCATCTTGGGTGTTGCGGGCAGGAGGGAGCCACAGCAGCACCGAGGGAAATGAATGCATTTGGGCTGCAGGCAGGAAAGTCCTGTCTGGTCAATTCCATCCATCCCGGGTGTTCCCCCCTAGACTCGAACGTTTCCTAACTCTGCCCCCACATCGCCCTGTGGTTCTGGGGGACCTGACGACCGTCTACTCCAATTACCACCCGCCCAGCCTCGTCTCTTTCCCACACCCTGGGAGGGCCTGGGCCACCGCTTGCCCTTCTGCCAACCAGCGTCAGGGCACCGCCGGGAGCTGGTTAGAAATGCAGACTCCCAGGCCCACCCAGCCCTCCCGAGTCAGAGTCCGCACGTGAACCTGACCCCGTGACTCGCTCGCAGGCTGCAGCGTGAGCCGCTCTGGAGCCACTACCGCCCTGCGCACCTCACACCTCACAGCAGTCGGGGTTGGCACCGCTAGCGGACAAACAGCCTTTCTCTGTTTCCGTTCCCTGTCGCAGGCCTGGTGGGTAGGAGAGGAGTTTTTTGCGGATGTCTGGAGAGTGTGCCTCAACAACACGAACTGCACGGAAGTCGGCGACACCTTTGAAGGTGAGCGCGAGCGAGAAAGGAAGATCGGGGAGTGCGTTCTTCGGGGTCCCTGACTCCTCACCTCTCCTCCGCTCGCTGGGCGGGCCTGGGGGGCAGAGGGGACCCGCTCCAGCTGAGTTGGGCTTCGTCCCTTCTCTTCTGCCCTTGGCAAAGCAGAGTTTTCCTTCTCGTCCTTCCCGCAGCTCCGGCTGTCGCGTGGGATTTTCTCTCCCCACCTTTTTATCCGAGCCCCACCTCTGAGCAGGCGCAGTGGCTGCGACTCACCTCCGGTCACCTTTCCCCACCCTGCAGTCACCACGAGTGCTGGCTTCTGCCCCGCGGGAGCTGGGTGACAACACCTTGGGCAGGTCTCTCTCCGTGTCCTCAGTTGTAAAATGGAGCCAGTGACGATGTCCCTGCCATGCCTGCCTCTTCAAATGAGCTAAAATATGTGAGGGGCTTTGAAATACAGAAAATCCCACTTAAAAACATTCCAACCGCTCTCTTTCATCGTGGAATGAGTGGTTCTGTTTCCCTCGTAGAACTGACGGGCGAGACACTTTGGGGTCTCGGTTGCCCGATGACGTGCCGGGTGCCCAGTTAGATTAGGTATTTTAGATAAACAGCAGATACGTTCGTAGTATGAAATGTCCCAAGTATCACATGGGATATACTTACGCTAAAAACTGTTTGTTGTTTATCCGATATTCAGATGTAACTGGGCATCCCGTCGTTGTGTTTGTTTGCCAAAGATGACAGCTCTATTTGGGGAGCAAGGGACCCTACTCACTGGGTCCAAAAGTCTCACCATGCACCGAATAACAACATTCATAATAAAGGCAGCAAAAATTCCAAGCGAAGGTACCATTTACAGAAGGTTTACTGTGAGGCGCGGGTCTCAGTCCTTTACATATGCGATCTCCTAACCCTGTCAGGCAGGGACCATAGGCCCCATTCGAAGATGGGGAAACTGAGGCACGGACCAGTTAAGTTACCCAAAGAGCAAACGATGGAGTCAGGATTCCAATCTCGATGTGCCCAACTCCAAAGCCTGTGCTTCTTAAGTGCAGGACAGGGTCAGCTCTGTCTCCCTCTCCGTCTGTTCATCTGTCACACTAACCTCTGGCCCTGGGAACAGCCGGTCTTCTCGTGCTCTGCAAACGCCAGCTGTGGCCGGTGTGTGTGGCTAGCTGGGAGGGCTCGCTGTGCGCCGTGGCCGTGTTTCCAGGCCTCTGTCCGTGTTCCACGTCCTCCGTGTGGGATTATTTACTTGTTATTTTCTTTAAAACGGGTTGGCGAACTACCGGCCAAATTCAGCCCAACGCCTGTTTTTGTTTGGCCCTTGAGCTGAGAACAGTTTTTGCATTTTTAAAGAGTAGTTTAAAAAAAACACAAAAACCTCAAACCAAAACAAAATTTTAAAAAAAAGGACATTTGACAAGAGATCATACTGTCCACAAAACCTAAAATGTTTACTGTCTGGCCTTTTACTGAAAAGTTTGCTGACCCCTACTTTTTAAAATAGCTCACTTTTTCCTTACATACATTGATTTTAAAGGTAACTTTGCATCCTTACCATAAGTGATGAACTAGCATCACTTGCTTTTAGAAAATACTAGCTTGAAAACCAAATGATGTTACTAAAGTCTGGGCAGACACACTTACCTCCTGAAGGCTGTGAGTCCGTTTCGGGTTCTTCCCATGTTCATAAACAAAACAAACAACCAAAACCCAAATATTAGTGGGTGTTTTAAAAGTACTAAAGCTCCAAGTGGAGAGCTCCTTGGAAGAATGTAAACAAAGCAAAGTGAACAGCCCTCCGGTGAAGTGAGGTTTTGTTTTTTTCCTGCCCTCCTGGGTCCCACAAACACTAACCTCACGGGCACTCTCTGCACCCATCTCCCAACGTTGAGACTCCCTGTCTAAAAACACGTGTCCGACTGTTCCCCCAAAGCCATGTTTTCTACGTTTGCCATCCTACGAGCCGCCTAAACATACAGATTTCTGGTGCCTACCGCAGGATGACGGTAGCAGAATTTCTGGAGGGTGGGGTGGGGGAAGCCCAGGACTCTGTATTTTTAACACGCATCCTGATCATTCCTGAAATTGGGCAAATTTGGGAAGTGCTGCTCTGAGCCGGAGGGTTGCGACTTTGGCCCTACACTGGAGTTCCCCGGGTGGCTTTGCAAACCCCCGATGCCCAGTCTCGGTGCCCAACATTCTGATTTGTTTCATCTTGCTATAGCCTGGTGGGACTCCTTTTTTTAACGGAGTTGTGATTTACAAACAAGGACGTGCACCCTTCCTAAGGGCTCAGGTTGATGCGTTTTGACCATTGTATGAACACCCATGTAACCACCGTCCAAAACAAGATCGAGAACATTCCCCACACGCCTGAGAAGTTCCCCCGGGCCGCTTTCCACTGGCTGCCACCATCCCCTGCCCCCAGGGCAACCGCCTCTGACTTCTGTCGCTGTAGTTGACTTCCGCCTGTTCTTGGACTTCATCCCAACGGGGTCACGTGGTGCACAGGCGGGTCTGGGTGAGGAATCGAGGAGGGCCTAGGTGCTCTCCCAGTGACCCTCCTGTGCAGCCAGAATGAATTAAGATTCACTGCTCTGAACATTTCATGAAGAACTTACAAATTATGCTCCCTCCAGTCGATTTCAGGCAAAACTGCAAAATTGCAAGCAAATAAAAGGGTTTGTCCTTATGTTTCCTGTGCAGCCTGGGCACTCTCCCCTCACCCGGTCTTTTATCCACATCCTGGTGACAACATCCAGCTCGTACACAGGACTCTCTCTTTGCCAGCACCCTCCAAAGCCTTACACAGATGAGTTTCCTCCCCTTTCCTGGCCTGGTGAGGGGGAGCTGTGAGTATTCCCATTTTACAGGTGTGGAAACTGAGGCCCACGAAGGTCACTGCAGTCCCTGTGCTTGTCTCCTTCTCTGCACCACTGGAGCATAACTTCAGCTGTGTCCTTTCTCTCCATGTGACATGCTCACCCCAGAAATTCTCCCTTCTCCACTGAAACCTCCCTGTACTGAGCCCCAAACCCTCACACCCCAGTCTCTGTTAAGGCTGATCTGAAACAAAAGGAACACCCTTACCGCCCTACGGCGTGACCATAAAGGTCACCCTGTGATGCTCCCAGGCTGCTGTGGAGTCTGCAGAGCACTTAGAGAAGGCCACTCGGTCCCCTGAGCCCTGAGTCCATGGCAGTCCCTCTGGGGACCTTTCTAAAGTCCAGCCTCCCAAGGCCCCACCCTGACTTCTTGATTCAGAGTTGACCAGGCCGGAGCCTGGAGATTTGCACTTTAAAAAATCCCCTGTCTGTGAGCCTCGCATTTGGGAGCCGGGACCCGAGAGAGCAGGTGGTTCTCGCTCCGTTTTCCAGATAAGGATGTTGCGATCATCTGGTCAGGCGCGCAGTAGACACCGGAGTGGGGGACTCTGGAAGACTCCATGGCTGCCCCTGTGCTCAGACCGTGTAGACGGCAGCCTGGACCCCGGCCCGTCTGTCTCCCGTCACCCCCAATCCGGAGCTGCTGCAGTCGCCGTGCACCCCGAGGTGCCGGCCGGCCGTGGTCCTCAGCCGTGCGCCCTCGCCCTCTGCCCGCAGGGTATACCACGCTGCAGGCCGTCCAGGCCACCATGATCCTGTCCACCACCCTCTGCTGCATCGCCTTCCTCATCTTCCTCTTCCAGCTCTTCCGCCTCAAGCAGGGGGAGAGGTTCGTCCTGACGTCCATCATCCAGCTCATGTCCTGTAAGTACAGCGACAGGCGTCCTGGGGTAAGCTCTCCCTTCCAGCCGCCCAGGAGGGACGCCAGGAGGAGGGTGGCCAGCGAGGATTTGGAAAGGAAAAGTTGGCTGCCGTGCTGGGACAGGACATCTTACATTCGGGAGTTTGGATTTAGTTAGGGGGTCCGGGAAGGCGTCCGGGAGCCTGGGCTGGGCTCCGTAGGGTGAGTAGGAGTTGATGTCTGGAGTGTGGACATGCGGAGCGCAGGAGGAGGTGGCCCAGAGGGGGCAGGTAGGGCCATGCCCCAGGGGTCTTGTAGGGCATGGCGAGGATTTGGCGTCTTTGTCCTAAACCGGTGGGACGCCATCAACAGGCTTGAGGCAGGCGGGTGACAGAAGCTCCCACTGTGGGCCAGGCCTGGGCCGGCTGCTGGAGACAGAGATGAACGAGGCACAGCCTCGGTCCTGGAGGGGTTTGGAGAAAGCAGATGTCTCAGAGCGCTTTTCTCTGCTTAGGAATCTTAGCCACGATCATTGCTGTTTCTCAGTGCCGGTTTATAGCTTTCCAGTGACGGAAACGTAGGAGCCCTCGCGTGGCTTTCTAACAGGGAATGAACGGGTGGCTGGATGAAGGCAAGAAACCTGGTCGTCTGGAGTCAAGTCCAAGCCTGCCATGCCCTCGGGACGGCCCCTGGGGCGTGTCACCAGCATACTGGGGTGACAACTTGTTCCAGTTTGCCTGGGACTGTCTCTGTTTTAAACTGAAAGTCCCGTATCCCGGGAAACCCCTCGGTTGGGGGCAAAGTGGGGTGGTTGGTTACACACAGCGTCCCCTCCCCTCGGGGCGCTTTCGCTGGACAGCCAGGGCCCCGCTTCCAGGCACAGGCAGAGAATGGAAGTGTTTTCAGGTGGGAAGGACTCTGGAAGGTCACCTGATCTTGAGAGCCCCAAGTCCATGACAGTCCCTCTTTAGGGACCTTTCTAAAGTGCAGGTCCCCAGGGCCCCCCCCTGACCTTTGAATCAGAGTCTGTCCCTCCCACGCTGCCCTAAGCCTGCGCGGTGTTTGGGTGCCTGATCAGTTGGGGATTTTAGGTGCAAGCAACAGATACTCTAACTCATGTCAGAGATGGGACTGTGGGGTCCTTTGCAAGAATCAAAGGAAAAGCTGAAAAACAGGTCTTGGCACCAGCGGGTGCCAGGCAGTCGGTTTCAGGGAGGTGCTGTCGGAATCGAGGGACTCCAGCGGTATCACTTTGTCTGGATCCACATTTCTAGGAATGAGAGTCTGATTAGCAGAGACTGTCTTATGCACTCGATCCCCAGCCAGAGAAGGTCCGGGCACCTGACAGACACTCCCGCCAAAACTGCCCGGCCAGGAGAGGGGTAGGACCCCCACAGAAAGTCAGACCATTTGCCCTCATGCTGGCACCAATGTCTGTGAGTTTTGGGCCTGCAAGTGTTTCAATTAGGATGCTTTTGGTTGCACGTAAGAGAAAATCCAATTAATATGACGAGCCAAAAAGATGTTTATGTTTTTACATACTCAGTACCCTGGAGGTGGAAGGTGCCAGAGCTGGTTTGGCAGTTCATCAGCATTGAGCACGCACTTCCGCTCTTTCCATTCTTCTATTCTGTCATCTTGAGGGTCAGCGATAACCCCTTCATGGCTCCAAAAAGGCTGCTGCAGCTCCAGACATCCCATCCTGCCCTGACAATATCTAAAGCAGTAAGCAAGGGGAAGTAGAGCAATTACAGAAAGTTTTCTCTTCCCTCATCTCTTTCTTTCCAGGAAGAGATATTTTTCACGGAAGGATTTTCTGTGGCCAGAACCGGGACATGTACTGATCCCGGTAAACTACGACAAGTAAACAGGAACCAGATTGCCAGGGGAAGGGTTGGCAAACTAGGGCCCAGGGGCCAGATCTGACCTGCCACATGTTTTTATAAATAAAATTTTGTTGGAACACAGCCACAACCATTCATTTATGTATTGTCTATGGCTGCTGGCACACTGCAACGGCAGAGTTGAGTAGTTGTGACGATGGCCCACAAAAATCTACACAGTTTATTGTCTGGCCCTCTACAGGGCAAATTTATTGGCCCCTGGTGTAGACTGACTATGCTTATCCTTGGGGTTGGGTCCTTGGCTGTCCAAACAAAACTGGTTTCAGCAAGAATGGGAAGCGAAATAGCTACAGGGTAGGTGACAATATTCCACCACAAAATATTAGTTGCAATTTTTGCAATAGGCTAAAATAAATATCTATTAATAATGAAAGTTTAAGTTTGTCTTTAACTCCAGCCATATGCCCCTCAGTTACCTGGGGTGCACCATGCTCTGTGATTTATTCAAACTCTCGTTTTTGCCTGGGAGCAGTGGCTCACGCCTGTAATCCTAGCACTCTGGGAGGCTGAGGCGGGAGGATCACTTGAGGTCAGGAGTTCGAGACCAGCCTGAGCAAGAGCAGGACCACATCTCTACTAAAAAAAAAAAAAAAAAAAATAGAAAAATGAGCCAGGCCTGGTGGTGCGCACCTGTAGTCCCAGCTGCTCGGGAGGCTGAGGCAGGAGGATCACTTTAGCCCAGGAGTTAGAGGTTGCTGTGAGCTAGGCTGATGCCACTGCACTCTAGCCCAGGAGACAGAGCAAGCCTTTGTCTCAAAACCAAAAAACAAACTCTGGTTTTCTTCCCAATAGGTCTGTGCGTCATGATTGCGGCTTCCATTTATACAGACAGGCGCGAAGAACTTCACAGCAAAAACAAGCAATTCTACCCGCTGAGCTCGGAAGGCAGATACGGCTACTCCTTCATCCTGGCCTGGGTGGCCTTCGCCTTCACCTTCGTCAGCGGCATGATGTACCTGATACTGAGAAAGCGCAAATAGAGCTCCAGGAGCGGGTCACCTTTGCGGCAGCACGGAATCCACATTCAGATAACCGTTTTGTATATAATCATATTTTTTTGTGGTTTTTCTAGCAAACATATTGTTTCCTTTAAAAGCCAAAAAAAAAAAGAAAGAAAAAAGAGAGAAGAGTTTTTGCATTCTTGAGACCAGAGAACAGACTGTGAAGCTGGTGTTCGGGACTCCTGCCCACTCGAAAGTCTCAGCAAGGCCAAGGCAAAAATCCAGCAAAGCTCAAATCCAGAAATGCTCAGCGGCAAGTGTCTTAACCACGGGCCTGTGACGTGGTAAGACGAGAGACCGAGAAAGCCAGGTCTCTAGGGAGAACGTGCCTCCTGTACGTTCCGGCCGGGCCCCTTCTCACCTGAGCTTCCCTTCCCAAATCTGCCGTGGTTGAAGGGACGTGAGGAGGGGCCCAGGTGAGGGATGACAGTCTCCCCAGATGTTTAGCCCAAGTGCCATGTGAGAAGCAGTGTGGCCCTGGCATTCTGTCCCCATCCAAACCAGAGCCCAATCCTCTTGTAATGGGCTGGTCCGAAGAGTCCCATCCAAATTTGCAGACAGCAACCACCTGCTGGCCTTAGGGATGGTAATCCTTAACCTGGGTGGCAGATTCAGACTCACCCTAAGGCGAAAAGTCTCACCGTGCGATGCCTTAGAGCACCTTTTAAAATGCAGACCACAGGGCCCCTCCTCAGACCTGCAGAATCAGAGTCTTCGAGGGATAGAGCCCAGGAATCTGCATTTCTAACACGCTCTTTGGGTGATGCTTAGATGCATTAGAGTTGGGGACCACAGTCCCTGGGCCGGGCGAGCAGAGCTGCCTTGTAAATGCTCGAGATCTTGTCACCCCGAGATGGGGACGTGGGTCCAGCCCCCAGTGCGGGCAGCCTCAGCCTCCATCACCACAGCTGTTTACATCTGGGCCACTCAACTCCGGTCCCAGGCTGAACCGATAGCCAGACACCCTGTCTCAGAAACCCTCTCCCTGCTCCTCCTGCCCTGCGTTCTAAGGCTGCTGGCCTCTAACCCCTGTTTCTAGAGCCTCAGAGGACCCACCTGCCATTCATTCATTCATTCATTCATCAAGATAATAAATCCTGGCTTGTTTGCCATGTGTCAGGCACGGGGGACACCGTCTTGAGATAATCTCTCTCCTCTTGGGGGCTCATAGCCTAGCGGAGGAAACAGATTAAAAACCAATTAGGAAAACTAATTACACACTGATGGAGGCTGCAAAGAACACCACCAAGAATTCAAAATAGAGGCCCAAAGCACGGGAGGGAACCTGCGTCATGCGTGCGGATTTTAAGTGCTCCTGGAGGCAATCAGATCAGCGTAAATACAGCTCCCTTCAGCTCAGGCAGATGACATTTACCGGGCAGGGCCTGTCCACGTTGCATCCAGGAAACACTCCCGTGGAGGGGCTCACAGAGCCGGGGTTCTCGAGCTTTCGGGGTGCCAGTGCCCCTCGGGAGAGGCTGACTCGGCAGTGTCTGGGTGGTTCCGAGACTGTGCTGAGAAATAGGGCTTTGGGGGCTTGTCTTTCGGGGCCACCCCGGAAACGTTCTACGATGGAAGCTCTTTGCACCTCAGTGTCTTTTTCCGCTGTGTTCTGCGCATGGTGCTGGGCGGCGTCCCGGATGGGGGTGCGACCTCGTGCTACTGAAATCCTTTTGCTCTTCTGCTAAGTGGCGTGAGGGTTTGCCATGAGCTCGCTTCCAGGGAGCTGCGCAGACGTCTGGTCTGAGTAGGTTAGGGCCGCCGCGAATGCCTCTTCAGGATTGGGTTTTTCCGTCTATCCATTCATGCATTCATTTCTTTTCAACAAATAGTATTAACTCTTCAGTGTGTGAGGCACCACGTGAGGCTCTGAAAATACAGGGATGAGCACGCCCAGATATCCTCCCCGTCCTCATGGAGTTTGCAGTCTCTGAGACAGGCCCTCCTCCCCATGGCGAGGCCACCAGCCCAGGACAGGGTGATACAGGGCCAGAGATGGCACAAATGGTCACCTCCTGCCATGATGGAAAACTGTCGTTAGACACGTTGTGAATAAGAGCGTAGGTTACACCCCCGGGGCTTGCAGGATGCTGCGTAAGCCTCCCGGAGGAAGCCGAGTCTAAAGTTCCCTTCAAACTTTCTACACAGGGGCTTCTATAATGTTTTGGTAGTCACAATGGAAACAGACAAAACACCTTAGAACCAGAGATCTGGAAAGCCTAACCCCCAAGCAACGCATGAATTCCCTTCGCAAAAAAACTTCAGGGCTCCATGAGTGTGCGTTCAACGCAATCTGAAAGGACCCCGTGGCTGGTTGCCCCTACTCTAAGAGCATTCATTGGCCACATCCATCTGTGACACAAGGTTTTCCTGAGACACGAGAGATGCCTCTTCCCCGCCGTGTGACATGCATTTGGGAAGATGGAAAGAGACGATGACATCGGGGAGAAAACATCCCACCTTCTTACCTAGAGGTAGAATCAGTCCTCGCTGGTGCTTACTGTCACTTACTCAAGAACAACGGCGGCATTAGCCAAGACATCCAAGAAGCAAATATTAGGACCAAATAGAATACTGACAACAACTGTATTTGAAGGAACTGAAGTTTGCTCCTCTTACGACGTTTTTACAAAGTACTGTGATTCTTCCCTTGAGGGGCTGCTGTGATAGCCCCGGACTAACTCATCTTGTTATTTGCATTAAAATCATTTTGGGTCTCTGTACAAATGAGTTTGGAGAATGCTTGACTTCTCTGTCGCTCTGCGTGAACGTGCACACCCGTCCCTGCGTACAGGAAATTCGGAGACCTCCCCCCGCTCCCACACGCTCTGCCACGGTTTGCGTAGCTGTGTGCACGCGCCCCGTGAACAGGCTGGAGTCCCAGGACGCTCTGTGTTAACTGAAGATGGAGAAACCTAGAACTCCACGCCTGCGTGTAAACACACTAAACACAGCAGCCTGGATAGAAGTTGTATCGTAGTTTAAAATCTGTCTGGGCTGGGGGTGGGGTGGGGATTACTAAACTCGCTAATCGTTTAAAGGTTACTTACAAGAGTGCAAGCTGGAGAATTCGGTGGTGACGGGGAAATTCTAGGGATAGGCCTAGACGTGAATGTCGAATCTTTAGTTTGGGGGACAAATGTGATTTCAGAGTAGTTAGACACTTTCTACTTAATGTACTTTTAAAATAGTCCATTTTCTATGTTTTGTGTAATCTGAAACTGTACATGAAAAATAAAGTTTAAAACCAAATTGCCCAGAGCAACAGACTCTAGTGTTCCCAGCTGTGAGAACCTCCAGGGGCAAACGCTGCCATTGTGGGGGGCACAGGGTCAGCCGATTTCTCATCAAGATAGGAACGTACCGTTTTTTACAGCGAGCAATTGGTGATTGACAATTTGTCACAGGACCTTATCCCTTCTTGATGTCTTACTGGTCTAAGGAATCCAGTGTTCATGTTGAACACAGTCTCTGGCAGAAGTCATTAAATCATCATTTAAGATTAACATTGACCTCTGAGCTGGGGAGGGGACCACCCTGGCTACAGGGTAGACTTCTGCACCACGCTCTCAGAGAAGAGAAGGGTTTGAGTACTGGGCAGGCAGCCACCAGTGTCTGCTCCCAACCGTCCCTTGGCTTCCCACATCTGTGCACAGCTTTGTAACAATTTTAAAAATTCTTACATGTTCATGAAATGAACTAACCCTTTTCCGAGAGGACCCGAGGTCTCAACCAGTCACCACCTCCACCTCCCACGCTGGGGTCCCTCCACCGCCCAGCAGTGGACGGCTGGAAGTTAAGTCCGTGTCCTCCCAAATGTGCCTGGCATGTGATGCAGGGAAAGGAACAGGATGCTACAATGAGTGCTCCCCTTGGGTGTACAGCCTAGTGTCTCAGAGCCACTTC
>NW_012148285.1:7897838-7899779 GCF_000956105.1 Propithecus coquereli | reverse complement strand
TTTTAAAAAAGTTGTCAAACAGGCAAAGATGACCATGCAACAAAGAAGACCGTATGTGGCCGGCAACACCTGGAATGTTTACTCTCTGGTGCTTTACAGATAAAGTCCGCTGACTCCTGGTTTAGAACTTGACTTCTTCATTCCAGCTAGTCTCCAAATCATTGGCTTCTCCGTCGGTGGGGATCGCAGGCCTCGGGCAGAAAGAATCCCAACAAAGCCATATTTTCTTCCATTTCGACATTGGATGGACCACGTTTGGCCCAAGATTTACTTTTTCTTGTTGGATCTCACTGAAGGCCATGAGAAGTTGAACATGCCAACATCCTGATGCGTTTCTGCAATTTCTCCTGACACTGCAACTTCCACAGGTACAGGGTAGGTATAAAATAGGTGACAGTTTAAACCCGGCTTACACTATGGCCCATGGGCCACGTCCAGCCCACCACCAGATTTTGTGAACAAAGCTTTACTAGGACAGAGCCCCAGCCACTCACTTACGGAGTGTTCATGCTGCTTTCAAAAGCAGTTGTGATAGAGACGGTATAGACCACAAAGCCTAAAGCATTTACCGTCTGGCCCTTTACAGAAAAAGTCTGTCGAACCTTGGTGTAAACGACATGTTTTGCAATAGCATGACAAGAGTCACGGCTTCCCAGCCAGGAAGAGCAGGATCCTCACTGCCTTCTAACCTGCCACCTCCACTTGGCCAGTTCCACGTCAGAGTGTCTGTTGCTTGCAGCATGATGTCTGCGACCAAACGTGGCATTAGCCAGGGTTCTTAGTTGCAAGCAACAGTGATTCTGGCTGATTGAAACAGAAAAGGAATTTAGTAAAAGGAAATCCAGTAGTGCCCAGGCGTGGAAGCACGCCGCCACACCTCCCTGGTTGCCTCAGAATGTTCCACGGAACACAGGTTGGTAAGGAAACCACTGCTGTCACCATGAGACGGTACAGTTCGCACCAGGAATGAGATCTTGGGCAGCCAATATCTCCATCTGTGCTACTCCTACTGCTGGGTCTGGCAGTCTCATTCTGTGTTCTTGGTTCTTGGTGTGCTCTTGGCCGAGGGGTGACCAGACACACCAAAGTAAGGCAAACCCGAGGCGAAGTTTATTGCGGGGGAGCAAGATAGGATTATAGAGCAAGGGCAAGACATAGGTTTACAGAGCAAGATACATGTGCCACAGATGATGACCGGACCCCTTGTCATAGCAAAAAGAGACCTTGGTTATGGTCTTGGTCTTGTTTTATAGTGTCCAGATAGGGACCTCCCCATGGTTCAGACGTCATCATGGAACCACTTTGATTGACAATTCAGAGTTATATGACCTGAGTCTTACTGTGCATGCGGATCTCCCATGAGCCTCTCTGAAAGCCCATTTTGGGGGGTGGGGGTGAACCGCAACGTAGATTTAAGCTAATGACATGATAATTGGCCTTAGGTTCTCCTAAGTCACCTTCCAGACTCCATTGTATAAAACCTATGTGTCTTGGCCACCGGCTAGAGAGTCCTCTGCATTCTTTTGCGGTTGTGCTAAGTTCCGATCGGTAGATTGGTAGGGCATTCCCTCCTCCCCCAGGTATGGCAGTTGCTCGGGACAGGATTAAGATGGGGCAGCACCAAGACAGGGTCCTGGGGCCCGCCCTTGTCCTTTTCCCCAGGTGGGGCAATTGCTCGAGGCAGCACCAAGGCAAGGCACCCACTGTCATCCCTGGGAGACCCAGAGTCCCTCCCTTCTACCTAACACTACTTCTGTGGATTTGAAGCCTGACATGGTGCTCTGATTGGTGATGCCAGGTGACCACATCCTAGCTGCAAGGGAGGCTGGGGAATGGCTGGCTGGCATCTTCAGTGTATACAGTGGGGGAGGGGTGACCTCTCCAACCCACTGAGACTCAGAAGGACGGGAGTTCCCCAACATGGGACGTTCAGATACCAGA
>NW_012148285.1:7893966-7897293 GCF_000956105.1 Propithecus coquereli | reverse complement strand
GGTTTACTTTCAACCCTGCCTTAGTTTCTGATTGCTGCCGTCACAGATTGCCACAAATTCAGTGGCTTAAAAAATATGAGTTTATTATCTTACATTTATCGAGGTCGGAAGTCTCAGATCAGTTTCAGGGCTGGTTCTTTGGTTCTCTTTGGGGAGAATCTGTCTCCTGGCGTTTTCCAGCTTCCGAAGCCCACCCACACTCCCTGGCTCGCGGCCCCTCCTCCGTCTTCAAAGCCAGCAGCGTGGCATGGCGTCCTCTCTCCCCTCTGCCTCCTGCTCACCCCAACAAGGACCCTGTGGTCACTCCCATTGGGCCCACCCAGATCATCCAGGATAATCTTCCCCATCCCAAGATCCCTAATTTAATCCATCTGCAAGGCCCCTTTGCCATATGAGAGAACACAGTCACCGGTTCTGGGGATTAGAACGTGGACATTTTTGGGGGGCTGTTATTCAGCCTACCGCAACCCCCTCTCCAATCTCATCTTTCTTGTATGGGTCCATTTGGGGAGGTATCATTAATATTAAAAGCCCATAAACCCGAATGCCCTGCACTGGCATGAGGGAATTCACACTCTGTGTTCTTCCCCCGTCAGATTCCTCTGCGTCCCCTATTTCTGAACTGGGTTTCCTCTCTCAAGCTGGCTGTGTGATGTAGCCCAAGCCAGGAGGGGATTAGAAATATGTATTTGGGGTTAGCCACACCTGGGTGTAGGAACAGATGCTTCCAGCCTCCGGGAAAGCCCCTCACACCCACACCCTCAGCCCCCGTCGGCCCACAGCTCCTGCCCCAGCACGCGGGGCGTGCGGTCACCCAGGACCCGCAGGTGGAGGGGCTGGCGGAGGGCTGTGCACCGTCACCCACGGACGTCGGCAGAAGCAGCGACTGGGCGGTGTCTGGAGCGCGCTGATGACAGAGCGTCCAGCCTTGAGTGAGTCCCCTGACCCGTCGCCCACGGAGCGAGAGCTTCGATTCGGCTTTTTCGGTTCTGATCGTTGCCTGTCTGCCTCCGCCTCGACGCCCAGTGCTTCTTTGACCAACGAAACACTTCCTGGGAGGCAGGAGCTCACGGGCCCGAGAGCCAGACAGTGCCTGAGTTCTAATCCGACTCTGCTGCTCCGACCCGAGAGGCTTCAATAAGCCATTTGGATTCATTCAACCTCATGTCCTAATCTGCAAAATGGGGGTGACGCTAAGCTCTGAGGGTGGTTCATTTTGTCTCCCATTCACCCAGTGTTTGTTGAGCACCTACTACGCGCCATGCATTGGGCTGGGCATGGGAGACACAAGGGTGTACTTGGCAGAAAAGCCCTGTGTGCTCATGGAGCTTATAGTACAGTGGGGAAGACAGGAAATAAATATGAAAAAAAAGGTAAATAAAATTACAGGCTGAGCTATAATCTGTGAAGGAAAGAGTGTGGTGCAGAGAGAGCCACTTGGAGGGGGAGAAGGACTCCTCGACGAGGTGACACTGAAGCTAAGACCTGCATTAGGGAAACTGAGGCACTGGGCAGCAGAGCCAGTGAGAAAGGCCATGAAGGTTAAACGAGACGATGCCCAGAACCCCAGGTGACAAAGCGCCTTCGTATGAATTGCGTCATTTAGCTTGATTCGCATGACAATGCTGTCAGGTGGCGACGGCAGACACTGGTGTGGCCGCTTTGTTGGTGGGAACGTGATGACAAGAGCCATTAGGTGCTACCAGAAGGCAAAAGCCACTCCCTTTGGGCTCCCTTCTCCCACGGAACCACCTGCTCTGACGGATGGTGGACACGTGTCCCACGGCAGTGGATGGGTCAGCGACTGCTGGGAGACAGCCACGACACCTCGGTGCCTGCACGTGTCTGCCGCTCACGTGTCTCCGGTCACCTGGAAGTTGGCTGGGCAGCCCTGCTGATCTTGGCTGCGCATGTTCACAAGTCTGGGCGTTGGCTGACAAAGGCTGGCGGTGGCCGAGAGGATCGGGGCAACTCAGCCTCGTCCCGTGTGTCTCTCGTCCTCCCTCAGAGCGGCTCAGGTATGGTCTCCAGGGGATGGCAGAGATGAGAGCACGTGGAAACATGCAGGCCTGGGCTTGGAGTGCAGACACCATCACTTCTATTGGCCTAACAGGTTGCAGCCCCCCCAGATTCAAGGGAGGGGAGACAGAATCCCTCCCTTCAGGAGAGGAATGGCAAAGCCACTTCCTAGAGGACGGGGTGCAGAGGTAGGCAGTGGGAACAAAGAACTGAAGCATTGAATATAATCTGCTGTGTCAGGGTCATAAGCTGTGGAATGGTGTGTGTGTGTGTGTGAAACAACCGAACCATTTACTTGTGAAAATGCAGATTCCAGACCTATTAAATCTCTAAATCCAGACTCTGAATTTTATAAGCCTTTCAGGTGATTCTGATGATTATAAAATTTAGAAACTGGGCCAGGTACGGTGGCTCACGCCTATAATCCTAGCACTTTGGGAGGCTGAGGTGGGAGGATCACTTGAGGCCAGGAGTTCAAGACCAGGCTGAGAAATATAGCAAGACCCCCATCTCTACAAAAAAATTTAAAAATTAGCTGGGCGGTGGCACATGCCTGTAGTTCCAGCTACTTGGGAGGCTAAGGCAGGAGGATCACTTGAGCCCAGGAGTTTGAGGTTGCCTTGAGCTATCATGGTGCCACTGCACTGTAGCCTGGGCGACAGAGCAAGACCTTGTCTCAAAAAGAAAAAGAAAGAAAAACTTTGTAAGCCATCATTTGAAGGAATGAGACTTACATACATCTAAGTCAGACTGGTTATTTTCGTTTTATATTTGGAGGTAGTAAACATTGGAACAAGAAGTATTTTATATGTAGGCATGTAGTATGGGTCTCTACTTCTCCCTCCAAAAAAATATGTATCCAAAAATTATCCTGCTTCCAACACATTTGCTCTCCGGACATGAGAAGAAAAAGGGTCCGGAAAGTCAAAGAGCGGGCAATACTACCACCCCCTAGTGGTGGTGCGTGGCAACGCGGCCTAGCAAAAAACAGCCGCAAAGACACCAATTGCACATCCAAGCTAGCCAAATCCAACCCAGTTGATAAAAGCCAAGGTGCATTAATCCTCACTAATTTAGAGTTAAATGTGTTACTGCTAGAATGCTGCTATGTGCTGATTTTCATTTATCTCGATTTATTAATTTTTAGCCATGTGATTTTTATACTCATTTTTTCTGTTAGTAGAATGTTACTACATTGAGACAGATTTACAGTTTGTAACTGAATGTCAATGTAGAATTTACTATATTTGTAAGAGAAAAAGAATATATTTTCACTACAAACCTCCCCCCCAATTTTTTTTTTTTTTT
>NW_012148285.1:7891443-7892642 GCF_000956105.1 Propithecus coquereli | reverse complement strand
CTTTCCCCTTTGCCATGCCATGGCAGCTTGGGGGGATAGTCTTTTGCCCCCAGAAAAGCACCCTGAATGCCCCCCAGACCCTCTCAGAATAAGGTGTGAGATTTGGACCTTGAGGGGATATCTCACTGGGACCCCTGAGACCTGTGGCTCCGTGGCCAACTCGACCTCCAACCTGGCTCCATCGTCCCCAGCTGTGTGACCTTGGGCAGACCTCTTGGTTTCTCTGGGCCTCTGCTTCCTGGGAAATGGGAACAGCAGCGGCAGCAATGGCAGGGGGCAAACGGTCAGGGCTCAGTGAGGGTTGTTCATCTTTTATTGTTGTCAAGTCACTGGGCCAATATCACCCACCAAGTGAGGGGCACATTCAAGGCTCAAACTTGGATCGTCTGACTCTAAATCCTGGATTCTCAACCTTGGCTGCTGGAACCACTTGGGAAGCTTCGGATGCCTGGATCCCGCAGAGGCTGCGATTTAATTTCTCCGAGGAACAGCCTGGGCATCGGATTGTTAAATAAAGTGCCCAGGTGAGTCTGGGAACATGCAGCTCTGGCGGAGAACATGACCCGGCAGGACTAAATCAGAGGGGCTTCCTGGAGGAGGGGGCGGCTGATCTTGCCATAGCGAGAGGAGAGGATCCAGGAGAGAACTGGGAAGGGTGGAGTCAGCACGTGGAGCTGCTGTTGGTTTAGGCTGTAGGTTTTCGACGGGATTAATGAGGGACAGTCAGGTTGTGGGGCGCTCCGAGCAGGACTGGGAGCCTCGGTCTGAACTTCAAAGCGTCGCCGCCACTCGGTAGCCAGGTGCGGCCTGCAGGCTCCGCCTCCCTGCCCGGTGGATGAGTTGGCACAGTAACCAGAGCACCTATTAAGGGACAGGTGACTCAGCTTCCGTGTTCCAGCCGCGTCTGCCTGCCTTGCTTTCTGCCACAGGAGCCAGGGGGCGAGACGGGACACGTGGTGACTGCCCAGATTTCACCAGCGTCTCGACTGAGGTCACGTGTCACTGGCTCTCTGTCTCGTTGTCCTTGAAACAGTCTTTATAATTGGCTGGCTGGAGAAAAGGAGTTTCATGAAGTATGGTCCACAGACCCTCTGCCTTGGAATTTTCCAGGGAATATCTCGAGAATGCAGACTCCTGGGTCGACCGCCCCCCTGCCCCCAGACTTGTCGAGTCAGAACCTCGAAGTTGAGTCAGAACCT
>NW_012148285.1:7890933-7891393 GCF_000956105.1 Propithecus coquereli | reverse complement strand
CTCTTGCTCAGGCTGGTCTTGAACTCCTGAGCGCAAACAATCCGCCCACCTCGGCCTCCCAGAGAGCTAGGATTACAGGCATGAGCCACCGCGCCCGGCCTGGAATTGGCCATTTTAACAAGCTCTTTAGGGATTGGGACTGAAGGATGTTTGAAGGATCCCAGTTGGGGATACTTTGCGGGATGCTTAATTCCGTGAACCAGGCTGGTTAGCCCAAACGAGCAGGGGGGTGGGATCCGACCCATCCGTGTGTGCTGTCTTCTCTGTCCGTTCTCTGATCTTTCTGAGTACAATAAACACAGTGGCCTTAAGAGGGGCTTTGAAAATACAGTAACTTTCCTTCAATGTAGCCCAACCAAAAATGATTTTAAAAAGATCTCTCATCTCTCATACTTCAGAGATTTTCAAAATGACATTCATCATATTGACATGGGTATTTATTGCTTTTTGGGCCGCCGAA
>NW_012148285.1:7885095-7888358 GCF_000956105.1 Propithecus coquereli | reverse complement strand
GTATTGCCCAGGCTGCTCTTGAATGCTTGGGCTCAAGTGATCCTCCTGCCTCAGCCTCCTGAGTAGCTGGAACTCCAGTGTTTAATAAAGCTTGTCATGCCAACATAGTGCCATCTCTGGTCATCCTGGTACAAGAGACAGGAACATCTTTACAAAGGGAAATTTATGCTCTGTTTTTAGGCAGAAAGGGGGAGGGAAGAGAGCCCTTCCTGTGGCTCCTGTGTCTCAGCTGCCTGCAGCTCAGAATAATCCTTGTGCCAAAGAGGCATATTTTGGGGTGGCATTTCGGATCCCCTTCAGCATGTATAAAAATTGAGGTAGCTTCACCCCCTCCCCAAAGTCTCATGGGGGTGAAAGGTCAGAGCTGACTGAATGGATTGGTCTGCATTATAGGGGCTATTTCTGTTTTGTTTTGTTTTTTTTTAAGTTCAAATCATCATGGATTTATGGTAATGGAAAATGTGTAAAATTGTTAGTCTGTCTCTAAGCTTTTGCTGCTTTGACCGCCATTTGGCACTTAAAGATAAGGCCTCGATTGTGACATGAGACATTAGGCACGTCTCACTGAGGGAATACCCCGGGAGGTGACAGACAGGGCTGTGTAGCTTCCTAACTGGTGGGTTCAGTGTCTCCCAGCAAATGGGTCTGGGCGTATCCAGGAGCACCCACCTTCCTGGTGCAGGGGTAAGAGCACAGTGTCATTTTTTTTTTTTTTTTTTAAGAAGTCATGGTTTCCAGTGGAGACTGTGTTAGTTTCCTAGAGCGGCTCTAACAAATTATCACAAACTCGGTGGCTTACAACAACAGAAATTAATTTTCTCACAATTCTGGAGGCCGGAATTCCAAAACCAAGGTGGGTGTTGGCAGGCCCACGCTCCCTCGGGACACCCTCCTGGAGAATCCTTCCCCGCCTCGCCCACCCCCGGGGGGCTCCAGGCGTCCCTTGGCTAACGGCCTCTGCCTCTGTCCTCACGTTGCCATCTCCTCTTCTCTGTGGGTCTTTTATCAGGACATTTGTCCTTGGAATTAGAGCCCATCTGGATAATCACAGACGATCTCATCTTGAGATGATTAACTCAATTACATATGCAAAGACCTTTTTCCAAATAAGGCCACTGTCACAAGTTCTAGGACGGAGACATAGTGGGGGGTGGGGAGGCCCTGTTCACCGCCTGCACAGAGGCTGCAGGTAAGCGCTGAAAGGACCCAGAGAAAGCTTCTAGACTCTAGGGAAGAGTCCCTCTCCCTTCATTGCCAAGGGAGGCACACATATTTGCAGAATAGTGTATCTTTATGTTCATCGCTTATATTAACATTTTCCGTTCCTGACTCAGCAGCTAGACGATGTCCTGGGCGGAATCTCCTCCACCCGTGATACTGCTCAGAACCCGGTGGTGCGAGTGGTGGGGCCCATCATCATCACCACCACCAGGTGGCAGCCAAGAGCTTAGAGTCAGCGTGGGTCATACGCGATGCCTCACTTGAGGCACAAGGTTAGGGTCTCAGCTTTTAAACTGAGATCCACGTTCCCAAATAAGGACCGAGGATTCCGGTTCAGCCGGTTCAGCTTTGCTCTGGCCTTTGCAGTGATGTGTCACTTAACGGGCAGAAATTGCCAGATAGGTCAAGTCCACCAGCCAGTCGGGTGTAGCAATAACTCGCCCCATTGCTCAAGTATTTTACATACTGCACACCTGTTATTTTTACCGAGGTGTCAGGCATCTCCTTCCCCACTTTTGGGTAGCAGGACCCTGCATTTATCTGGGGAAACTGTTGCTCCCATGCTTCCTGTAATCCTGGTGCGAATGTCAATCACATTACCCCATCTCCTGGCACCCCTGTCTCGAGGATAGGCATACGAGAGAGATTCAGTCAGAATCTCTCTCCAGAAGAACCTAAACTTTTAAGTAAGACCCTGTTAGGTCCGGAGCCGAGGGACACACGAAGCCTCACGTGTAGCAAAATGCTGTTTATTTTGAGCATCTGGATGCAAACGGGTGGAGGCGAAAAGCGTCCACCCCGGGGGAGGGGAGAGCGTTGGGTTTTATAGAGGGCTTCTCCAGGGGGAGTAAGTGAGTGGGCCAGAACAGCTGCTTGCAATAAATTCTTTTTCAAACGACCAGCTCCTAGGATCCCGGCCCCAGTCGCATTCATCCTTCAGCTCCGGCGTCGTCCTTGTCAGGAGAGAGAGGGAGGGATAAACTTCATCCCTTCGGTAGGGCGGGGAGGGAATGCTGGCTACAGCCCTCTGTTAGATTTACAACTTCCGGGGACTCTCCAGACTCCTACCGCTATTGTTTTACAAGCCTAAGTTTTCCATTAACTGCCTTCCATCCTATACACGCTTTTCGGGTTCCCACCTGGAACAAACCTAACAGACCCCACAGACTGTTGCTGTGTCATTCCAGTGGTAGCACCCCAAAGAGAATCTGCCCGGATGGTCTTTTCTTTCTGTGAACCAGCCACTGGCTTTCCTATAAATCGTTCCCCGGCACACTTGCAATCCTAGGACCCTCATTGGTAAGACCTGCGTTTCGTTAACAGTTAGTTTAGGAGGGGCACTTCTAGCACCGGCCAGGCAGAAAGTCAAGCATTCTTCATTACCAATTATCTTAGGTAGATTGTGAAAGGAACTAACTTTATTCAGGTGTCCTTAGATCAGTCACTTGAGTTTTGGGAATGTTCAAATATAGCCAAAAATACTAAGAAACCGGGAGTGTGAGGAATGAAAACTTACCTGTTGGTTACAGTGAACACTGTTCTGGTGACAGGGACACTAAAAGCCCTGACATCAGCATTATACAATGCATCCATGTAACAAGAACACTTGTGCCCCCTAGTATTTTGAATTAAAAATTATTTTAAAAACTATACCAAAACATACTCCTGAATTGCTTGTAAAGCTGAGAGCTTTTATAAAAATGGAAAGAGGAAAAAGTGAACCATGGGTGCCTACAGCTACAGAGATTTTTTTTTTAGTTAATTGGTCCAAGACATTGTTTTAAAAGTTTCCCAGATGATTCCAATACGTGAAGGGTTGAAGACTGGCATTTCTCTACGAGAGCCAGGCCAGGTGTCGATTTGAGAATTCGAAGTGTTCAATTACACTTGAACCTCGTTCTCCTTCTACTTTAAAAGTTCCTTTTGGACAAAACTCTCACGGAGAAACAATCCTAAAACAGCTGTGTCTGTAATACTCTTAATTAAAACCACTTAATCTCAGGAGACCTGGTCCTCTTTCATTGAGGTAGGTAGAGACAAAC
>NW_012148285.1:7870482-7873838 GCF_000956105.1 Propithecus coquereli | reverse complement strand
CTACGGAGTCTTCCCCCAGCCCCTCCCTGCGCCTCTCTTTGTCCTGAGGCTTCTCAAGCCCACCCCGAGATTCTGCCACCGCCCCTTGTCCTGCCCTCCATTCTGATCCACTCGACAGCTCTGAAGTTTCTCTCTCTTAATTTCTCTGTGTCTGCACTCCGCTGCAATGCTCTGGAACCTTCATCCTTTTTTATTTTTCACAGGGAGAGGGGAAGAGGTGAGGGAGGGACGATAAAGTGAGTCATTTTCATGCAATTTATTTTGCCACCTTCAACCTTGTCGTTAGAAAAGCTTTACATTTTCACCACGGACAACGTATACTAAATGGCTTCTGTGGTCTCGTCGTACTTGGAAGAAGTCTTTATAATTTACTGGCTGGAGAAAAAGATTTTCTTCAAGTGTGGGGAGATTTGAGTCCGTTTGCACTTGGGCTGGACGTGCAGCTGAAGTTAATTAGTGTTAAGCTACATCATTCCATGCCAGTTTGATGAGAGGATAAATGAGGAGAGTGGGGAACGTTTTGCCTGTTTCTAAGCAGGACCGAAGCTCTGGAATGGAGGACACAGTCAAGGAAGCGCTCTGGGTTCTAAGAGAAGCCGACTGACTTGTAAGGTAACTCCAGGTAAGGTTTGTGAATCAAGGTAAGAATCGAAGGCAACTGAGATCAAGGCCGGGAAGGCAAGGACCACGTCGTGCCGAGATATTAGATACTAGCTAAAAGACTTGCTACAGCGGCACCATATTTGAACACACTAAGTGCCGTGGGAGCTGGGTTTAACTCACGCTAGTTTTTGAGTTACACGAAGCACATGTAACTCACAGGTCTCTTCCCCTTGGGAGTGGCACGAACTATTTTCCAAGTTGCACATAACTCACCTGCAGAAAACAATAAAAATAAATTGTTCATTAGATTAGAAAGGACCATTTTGTTTTCAAGTTTTTATTCTATTTTCGTAACAAAACACCGCGGCTAAGAGGAAAAAACATTTTTTTTCTAGTGTGGCAATGTGTTAAATACGTTACTTAGTGGCGTTGGGAAAATCAGTTGGTTTCCACTTTGCGAAGGGTAGAAAGCGCGTTTAATTGCAACCGGAGAAATGAGAAGACGCTACTGCCACCTGGTGGTCATTCATCTAAATTGCTCCTTCAGGTCTTCTGGGGTTAAAATGGGTGATGTTGAATCCAGCTTAAACACACGAACGCTCTAACTCTCTCGACGGTTGGGGCTCGTTACCCTGCTCTTGAGCTGGGATCTGTACATTTCTGTTTTCAACTGATTATGAGCCGGATCAATTTGGTTTGGCCATATAAGTTCATGCTCTCAGGGACCATAACATGGCTCTCTAAAAATCACTTTCTGTGTTCTTTTCACCCTGTTAATCTCCTGTGTCCCCCAACAGAAGGTCAGCTCCAAGAGGGCAGGGACTCTGGTCTTGTGTTCCATGTCAGTGCCTGGTTCAGTGTCTGGCATATAGTAGATGTTCAATAATTCCTTGAAGAATGAAAATTTAACAAAAGGGTGAAAATAGAGTTTTAGGTTGCCTGAGTTGCATGTTTCAACTCTTTATCAAGCTGTAAAAATATTAGCCCGACTGCTGATAATTCCTTCTGTGTCTTCGATTTCTCCTCTCTGTGGCTGGAGCCCTGGGTTACAATCCAGCCCACCCAAGCTTGGCCTCTAATTTGCTCCAAGTAGTAACCCCTGCCCATAAATTTACCAAATCAGATTCATACAGACCCCATTGTCCCCAAACAAGGCCTCCAATCCGTCTACTAAACTATCCCAAAGATCTCTCTGCTTGACACACATGGGTCCCAACCTGCAAGCAAGAGATGGGTGAGTGTGCTGGTTTATGGGACAATTTTTTTTTCCACAGGGAAATAAGTGGTGGATAAGTACAATTTGCCCAAAGGGAAATGACTTCAAGCTGTGGTGGTGATCAGGCTAATCTGTAGGCAGTCCAGAAAGTACCCTATGATCCCAAATAATTACCACCACATGTTCCCATAGTGGTAGGATGGGTTTGAAGTGATCATTTGCTACCATTATGGAAATCACCTGTATGAAAGGAGCTCACTTGTTGACTAGTGACAATTTGAGTTTTAACTAATTTTCGTCATTTCCCACCACCTAAATAGCTGATCTGTTAAGATCTCCTGCCGTCCATTGTAATTCCTGCGGTCACTGTCGTCTTAGATTTTGTGTCGTTTGATGCTGGGATCCCAGTGGGCAGGGCCCTTCACTCCAACAGAGTCCTCCCATTCAGCTCACGTT
Organism: Propithecus coquereli; assembly: GCF_000956105.1. NCBI lineage: Eukaryota > Metazoa > Chordata > Mammalia > Primates > Indriidae > Propithecus > Propithecus coquereli. The sequence continues at coordinate 7,871,563 of NW_012148285.1, read as the reverse complement.
GTAGGGAAGGAAGAACTTTTCCTTTATCCTGTTAGCTTCTGTGGCTGGAGCCTGTGAATTAAACGGACAAAATATAGATTAATAGAAAAGGCATATAAATTTTAATATTTTTACATGCATGGGGGCTTCATATAAAAAAAAGTAAAAACCCAAAGAAGTGGTTAGACTTGGGGGCTTATATCCCGTTTTAACAAAGGACAATAAATTGTGAGGTAGTGACTAGACAAAGAAAGGTGGGTTTGGGCTCTCAGGAGTGGTAAATTGTGGGAGGGTAACTAGAAAATGGTGGATAAAGATGGTTTAGTAAAGGGTTTTTTTAGTTTGTTTGGGACGGGGTCTCACTGTATTGCCCAGGCTGCTCTTGAATGCTTGGGCTCAAGTGATCCTCCTGCCTCAGCCTCCTGAGTAGCTGGAACTCCAGTGTTTAATAAAGCTTGTTATGCCAACTCATAGTGCCATCTCTGGTCATCCTGGTACAAGAGACAGGAACATCTTTACAAAGGGAAATTTATGCTCTGCTTTTAGGCAGAAAGGGGGAGGGAAGAGAGCCCTTCCTGTGGCTCCTGTGTCTCAGCTGCCTGCAGCTCAGAATAATCCTTGTGCCAAAGAGGCACATTTTGGGGTGGCATTTCGGATCCCCTTCAGCATGGATAAAAAATTGAGGTAGCTTCACCCCCTCCCCAAAGTCTCATGGGGGTGAAAGGTCAGAGCTGACTGAATAGATTGGTCTGCATTATAGGGACTATTTCTGTTTTGTTTTTTTTTTTAAGTTCAAATCATCATGGATTTATGGTAATGGAAAATGTGTAAAATTGTTAGTCTGTCTCTAAGCTTTTGCCTCTTTGACCGCCATTTGGCACTTAAAGATGAGGCCTCGATCGTGACATGAGACATTAGGCACATCTCACTGAGGGAATACCCGGGGAGGTGACAGACAGGGCCGTGTAGCTTCCTAACTGGTGGGTTCAGCGTCTCCCAGCAAATGTGTCTGGGCGTATCCAGGAGCACCCACCTTCCTGGTGCAGGGGTAAGAGCACAGTGTCATTTTTTTTTTTTTTTTTAAGAAGTCATGGTTTCCAGT
>NW_012148285.1:7865543-7867127 GCF_000956105.1 Propithecus coquereli | reverse complement strand
CAATAAAGTTGGATCCCTACCTCACTCCTTATACAAAAATAAATTCAAGGAGGATAAAAAAATGGAAAAAAGTTTTGAAAAGATCACTTTAAAATTATAGTAGAAAAGGGCTTTCTAAATTTAAATGCTATCAGAGAAAGTGTGATAAAGTCATTTACATAATTGATTGCATGATAAAAACTGTAAAAGATAAATGACAAATTGAAACTGGATTTTGATATTTATAATACATATCACAATCGAAGGGCTAATTTCCTTAATATTTTTAGAACTCTGATAATGTGAGGTAAAATCCAACAGTTCAGTAGCAAAACGGGCATCAACCTGAAAGAATATAAGCAAAAATAAAAATGTTTCTTAGACATATGAAGGGATACTCAGCCTCATGCATAAGAAAAGAAATGCAAATTAAAGTCACGGTTAGTTACCTTTTGTTCACCAATCCATTGACAAAGACTGAAAAGAGTAATACAGTTGACCCTGGAACAACATGGGTTCGAACTGCGTGGGTTATATGTGAATCTTTTTTCAACCAAAGGGAGATCAAAAATACAGTACTCATACTTGCAGTATTCAAAATCTGCATATAGGAAGGGCCTATTTTTCCTGTAAGTGGGTTCTGCAGGGCCAACTGTGGGATTTGAGTATATGCGGATTTGGGTGATGGAACCAATCCCCCCAGCGTATACGGAGGGACGATGGACAAGGGCGTAGGGAAAGTCTCATATATAGTTGATGGAGAGTAGATGTTGGTACAACTCTATGAAGATGCCAAAATTTTGAAATGTGCATTCTCCTTGACTCAATTTCACTTTTAGGAATTTACCATGTACTTCTATGTGCAAAATAATATGAGAATATTCACTGCTGCATTGTTTGTACAGCAAAAGATTAGCAATAACCTGTATCCCCATCACTGGGGTTACATAGGTTATCCTGTTAAATTATGCTACATGCACACAATAGAAAGTTATGCAGCTATTACAAGAACGAGGCAGATCTCTACATGCTGCTATGTAATAATCTCTAAGATATACTGTTAAGTGATAAAAGCAAGGTGCAAAATAAGGAAAAGGAGAAGAAAAGAGAAACTCGCATTCAAAATGAGTCTCCAAGCCAAAATTCCAAAACACATGAAGAAAGTTAATAAGACACCCGCAAAACCAGTGGATGAAAGATGAATTCACTCTGGTTAAAATTAATATAATAGCACTATCTAAAAAAACTTTTTATAGTGTGTATGTTTGATCTCCTTGCAGAGAAAGCTAAAGGAATAATATTAAAAAACAAAAAAAGATTATTACATAGGAACAGGCAGAAATAAAATAAGACCATGTGGATATAAAAAAGAACCATTTATAAATATTGGAAATAAAAAATCTAGCCATTGAAATAAATAATTTAATAGATGGAGTTAACTCTAGCTTTAACAGAGTGGAAGATTCAGCTGGTTAATTAGAAGATAGCATCAAGGAATTTACCAAAAATAAACCCTGTGAGACAGAAGCTGAGATAGATAGATAGATAATAGAGATAGGTAGATAAAGATTTGTTTTTGTTTTGTGACAGGGCCTCACTATGTTG
>NW_012148285.1:7852074-7864475 GCF_000956105.1 Propithecus coquereli | reverse complement strand
ATCTCCAGAGTTCTAATGGGAATATTTAGCATATAAAAATGTATAATTCCAGAGTGAAGGGGGAATAAAGACATTTCAGACACACTCATAAAAGGAGAATTTACCACCAAGACCCCTAAATGAAAGAAAAAGAAAAGTGTGGGATGCAAGAAAAATGGCGAATACAGAAATGGATAAAATGCCAATAAATTAAACAATTATTGACTGGAATCAGTCATAATTAGCTCTTTTTTGTCTTTAAAAGGTGGGTCTAAAACTGGATAGAAATAACAAATAGGTGTGTATCTGGGTGGGGGACATGTAGTTAGGGCGTGGTAAGATCCTCTTCTTTTTTTAAATTTTTTATTTCAACAGATTCAGTGATAACAAATGTTTTTTGTTACATGGATGAATTGTATAATGCTGAGGTATCTTCTTGTTTGGAAGGATGATAGAGATAATGAAAAACCTTAAACTTTGTTGGAAAAAATAAAGTTTTGAATGTAGATATTAAAACATTACAAATGATGTATCACAGATCTGCATCACGATAATGCAGTGGCTGGCGGGGCCTGTGGGGTATGTGGGGTTTAGATGAAATAAGGTTGGCGTGAGTTGAAAACTGTTAAGGGTGGGTGATGGATATCACGACATTGAGCTTTCCCTGGGCCCTGTGCTTCTAGAAAACAGTGATGGTTAAGCAATCCCCACCTGCCCCAGAGGTGGCCCAGGAAATGGCTTATTGCAAAAAACCGCCCTTCCCTATGTGACTGAGATGAGACCCCTTGTTGACCTATGACAGGGCCAGTTACAGAGCCTCCAAATTCCTACTATTTGTCTCATAAATGACGAGGTGAACGGTGCGTCCCCACTGACCAATCTAGACAAGATGCCTGCTAACGTGACTGTATTGTAGTCAGGCACCTCGCCTTCCCCCAGGCCTCTGAACTTTGACCCGCCCTGGAACTTATGGGAGCAATGGAATGGGGAACACCCCCACCGTCTCCCTTCACAGCCCCTCCAAGTGTCCAGTGATTGAAACATTTTCTGTTCAATTGCTGGATCACCCCACTCCCCCGCACGGTTACGGCAAGTGTCACAGCGACCGGTCCCAGAGGAATAACCGAGCGGCACGCAGAGAGTTGGAGAGTCAGCAACTTTATTGCTGGTGGCCCAGAGGAGACAAGCCTCCAAATTCTGAGCACCTCTTCCTGGTTTTTGTCAAGTTTTATACTTTTTTTGGGTTAGTCTTATCCAATAACACACACACAAGCATAAATGGCTAACCAATTAGCAAAAGGATTCAAAGGTAGCCAATTGACAGTAACTATCACAGGCAGTACGATTATTATAGGCTTGTAACAAGCAGTACAGTGATGACAGGCCTATAACTTTATACTGTTTGCGGTTTTAGCTGACAGGTGCATACTTCTATTTAGCTGCTTTTGTGGTTTTAAGCAGAACTGGCATGGAAATTCCCTAACAGTATCAGTTATTTCTAGACTCGCTTTACTTCTCCCTGTAAAAGAAAAACCTTTCAGCCTTCATTCTGAGGTGCTCGCAGATCTTGTGTCCGGAGCATTCTCCCTATTACAGGAAGTCTTCTCAAATAATGTCTCTCCTTGCCTAGGGCCAGAATTGTTTTTGATCTGACAGATACTTGGAATTTTATTGTATTAATCTTTGTACTTTTGTATACGTTTAATAACTTCCATAACAAAAAGCTTTAAAGTAATATATGTTGACATTTGAGGGAAGTGACTGAAAGAACAGAAAAATAATCAAATTGCTGTCAAACAAGCAGAAGGAAGAAAGAGTTCAACAGAAGGAAGGGAAGAAGAAAAATAAGCAAACAAAAAAGCTAATGTAATAAACGGAAAAACACAAAATAAGTTGGTCCCTCTGCACATTTCTGTAGCCACTGTAAATATACTCACCGACGAGGGCAGAATCCGTCCAACTGAACTGAAATAAACAAACTGTGAAGCTGCCCGTAAGAACCTCACCCAAATCTTCCAGAGCTCTCAGATTCTTCCAACTCTGGTATAACTTGTGTGTTTTGGAATTTTTGACGGTCTGAGCTTAAAGGGACTTTGGCAATCTAAATGGCGTTTTAGTTGAGGAAGGAGAATCAGACAGGTAGAGTTACCTACTCAGGGCTACATATTCGTGAGGGCCAGGGAAACCGGGGAACTGTACCTCCTTTCAACCCAAGCATTTTTTTCCCATTCACTTGTGACTAATGATTTATTAACAGGACATGAGATTAGTCTAGAACAGACACAGGATTTCACCAGATTTAAAAATTTGCCTCACTTTATAGACAATAAAAAGCCAGTGTTGGTGGAAATGTGGAGTGGTGAAGGCCTGAGAGCAATTTGTCGGGCCCCTGTATACATGTTCACTGAGAAGTCCGGAAGGAAACATACCTAGACTGGTAAGAGTGATTCCCTCCTTAGTGGGCAGGGGGAGTTGAGTGGTGGTAAAAAGAGACTTTTGATTTTGTGTGTGTGTGCTGTCTTTATAATTTTCTGTGGGGAGTATGTTCATATATTATGATTTTGTTAAAAGAGATTTTTCTATCTCCATGGCCACCTCTGAGTGACATGCCATCTCTCTCTAGAGAGTAGCTAAAAACTCTAGCCCTGTTCTGACAGAGATCCAGAGGTGGCGGCCGTGGGTGTTGACAGCATGCCACTCATGGGATACTTCTTTATCCCAGTGGCGGGGGCCTAAGTGTCCAACCCAAGGTGAGGTGTTCCCCTCAGAGGAAACTTGTTTATCCTGGAAGGCACCCTTGTGGCTCGTCTCTGGCCTGTGTCCAGCTTATTCGTACCCAGAGAGCCACTCCCCAGGAGGGCCCTGACTGGGAGGAGAGTTGGGGTCAGGTGTTTGGATCAACAAAGTAGATGAAGTAGCAGAAGTGGTGTACTACCCACAGGTCCCAGAGAGAGGAGCAGTGACCACAAGGGCTGACGGGAAGTCCAGAGGCAGCAGGTGCTCGGCAGCAGGTGGGGAGAGACGGGAGAGGAGAGAGAGAGAGGGAGAGAGGGGGAGAGGGGAGAGGGAGAGAGAGAGAGAGAGAGAGAGAGAGAGAGAGAGAGAAGGATCTGCGGGACCAAAACCTTTATTGGAGCCCAGGACATTCCCCAGGCAGGCTTCCCATGGGGAATTCTAACTGGTGGGTGTAGAGCAGGCAGGCACCAGCTCCATGGGGGGACCCTGTGACTGAGACGTGGTCACTGACGGTGGCCTAGCTGCACAGTCCATGTAGGGTGCAGGGTTACGGAGGCAGGTCAAGTAGGTTCTATCTGGCTGCCCCATGTGGAGGTGGTCACCGGAAGGCAGTTGTATAGGGCTGATATCTGGATGGGCCACACCGAGGAACTGGGAGGAGAGGGAGAGCTGGAAACCGTTAAGCCCTGCTTCTGGTGTGGGAAGGTAACATTGAAAATGGAACCGAGGCAACATAAATTATAAGAATTTACTGCACTCATTAATTCCTTACAATGGCTCTGTATCTACTGGGCTTCTTGGGCTCATGTAGTATAACCAGTTAAATGTGGAAAGAGAAGAGGGGTGAGGGAGGAGGAGGGAGGGAAGACAGGAAGGACGACAGGCAGGCAGGCTGGCTATTATAAAATATAGGTCAGCACTTCCTTCACTTTACACAGAGAGAAAGGACACTCATGGAAAGAGTTGCCCAAATCAGTAAGTGTTGGAACTAACTTTCAGACCCAAGGGTGTGTTTGTGAAGTCTGCATTCCACGGCACAATGAACGGGATGTGCTGCTTTCCAGGACAGCCTGGCAAGCTACTGCCCTACTCAACTCTGTAGAGCAAGGCTGCTCTTCCCGGGTCTTGGGATTCCCCGTTGATGCTACAGAACAAGGAATTTTTTATGGGGCTAGACCTGGTCTAGTGTGACAGAGCAGGTGCAGAAGGCTGGGCAAACTGTGCCCTGTGTCTAGCATTGAGCACGGAGTCACCCTCGGTCAGCCAGGCTGGCTGTCGGGGAGGAAGGGCACACGTGGGAATCGTGCGCTGTGGGAAAAGCTTGCAGCAGCACATCTGTCCCCTGTGCTTGGGACAGGCTGGAGGTGGCCCTGGCAGCAGTTGTAGGAGCTGCAGGCCTGGGGACCAACAGATCAGATCAGCAACAGTGTGTACTGGCCGTCACCCTCTGATGTCTTGCATCAACCTTCAGATGTGGAACATGTGACGCTGCCTCACTTCTGCTTTCCAAATCTCAGGAAATGTCTTGTGATCAATGCTAACCTTGAACTAGCCAGGGAAGGAAATCCTGTGAAAGGTTTCAAAGTACACCTCTTACTAAAGATCAGAAATGCCAGAGGCTTGCTGCCCTAGTTCACCTTGTAGCTTAGACATGTGCCTTAGGATGAGCCAATCAGATTGTGTCTGTGGTTTCAATCTGGAGCCACAAAGCAGCAAGGAGAGTGGTGAATTCTTCCTGTTCTGTCAGTCCAGGTCCCACAGTTCACGTTGTATGTAGCATGGATCCAGGAACCATGGCTCTTTTCTGGTGTCATTGACAAGTTAACGGTTGAGAATCTTGCCCCTGCCTCTCCAAAAGGCAAGAAGCAGTGATGCTTTTTGATGCTTCTTGATTCGCCACCTCCAAGATGTCTGCAATCAGCCTTTCTTTCTCCCTCCTCTTGTGATGGTGAAGGTTCATCCGCTTGAGACTTGTGCACCCAACCTCCTTCCTGATGGCCTGCTGGTTGGGGATGTGGTTTCACCTTGGTGATGGGCACCAAAATCTTATTTCTGATGTCAGGTCAGGTCTTCGGGCTTCATTTGCCCACATCAACCCAAGGGTGAAATCCTTGCCCAGGCCGACTTCCTTGTTCTGCTGTAGGACACCCTTCACTGCTCTGAGCCTGAACTGAAACCTCACAGAGGGCAGTTCCTCTCATCAAACCCAGTTCAGAATCTGGCTTTCAGTCATGTTTTTTTATAAAGTAAAGACACAGGAGACTGTTGGGGGGGGGGGGAGCGGGGAGGGAGACTTTATTACTGAAGATGTGAAGGCATTTACAAAATACCAAGAAAAACCATGCCCTGAACATTCACTATGTACCAGGAAACAATGCTACTTTCAGTATTAGTTACCCAAGGTTTGCCTCTAGTGGGCCCTGACTTATCGAGTCTGTGCACATGTTCTGAGTTTCTTGAGCTGCTCATACTAGTCACAGCTTTACTTCGGTGTTCCCGCAGGTAGAGGTATGCATAAAATCCTTAGCATTATGTTCTCTGAGTACTGATGGCAGCTGGAAAATGAGCAAAGGGTAGTACCGAGGAATCGGCAAATTAAAGCCTTAAATCTAAGGCGGACAATTCCATTCTCCTCAACTGAAACGGGGTGGATAATGCTTTTATAAGAGATACTGTATGGTTTTGTGTACACAGCACACAATGTTTAACAAATTTTATGTCACCTAAGTCTACAAACAGATTTAGGGAAAACCTCCAGACTATTTCCCCAAATGACTGACATAGCAAAAAAATAAAAAAAAATAAAAAACCATAAAGAGAGCCCACTCAGAATTTGAACAGAAGGAAACATATTTTTACAAAATCTTGGTGGAGATGCACCCCAGGGATGATCTGGCCTCAGTAAAGAGCTCATTTTTCCTGTAGCTAAACTGACCACAAGCAGAAAAGCTGTCCACAGAGGAGACAGCGGCTGCTTGTATCCTAGGGCTTCTCATATAAGCAGCAATTCCATAGTCACCAAAGGTATTGTTCACAATGCACCTTAGTGACATGGGTCCATGATAATGTAGCTTTATAACATATCCATTGTAAATACATATTTAATACAAATCAGAAATTCATGAAACTATAAGCCATTTACAACACATAGGACTGTCCCTATACAAAGGGTTCACAATCTGAACTGGCCTTTTAAAATGGCACATAGTCTTAGAATAATATTGTAAACAAACGACTCCAATATAAAAAAAACAAAACATGTAGTACAATATATAAATTATTAAAGACTTTAGGTAAGATTTTCAGAAAACCCAGGGATAGATTTTATATCACAAAATGGCCCATACCGCCCAAAAATGTCTTTTGACTGGACAGTAAAGTAGTATTTGTTGGAAGCTAAAAATTGAGATAAAGTACATGCCATTGGGAGTGGTAAAGCTTTAATTTCTCCAATTTTCTTCCAAATCGGCTTATTATCAGGGATCTCATGACACAGGAAGAGGTGGTAGCTTTCCACAGGAGCACACTTGGGATTGATTTTGGTGATGTTCCAAGTCAGGGCAATGCCCCTGGGTCTCAAAACCCGTTTCACTTTGAGCTCAGGCTTCTGAGGAGGAAGCGTGTCTCGGATTTTGTCCACGAGTTCAGGCAGTAGTGGTGGTGGTTCTGGGAGAGGTGGCAGGTGCTCAAAGGATTCAAGAACCTAAAAAAACATTTGTAAAAAAGTTTAGCAAGCTGGCTTGGTGGGTACCAATTGTTTTAAAGTGGTCAACAGCAGTTGTGAAAGTATATATTTCCCATTCGTCAATTCTTTTGTCAAAATGATAAAAGGATATTTCAAGAATTATGTGAGGCTGGATCCTGTCTTTTAAACGTAAGCCTCTTTTGGGGTTAAGATTTCTACACTCTGGAACGTCACTAATCCAGAGTGGGTTAGGTTTCAGACATTCTGGATAAATATTCCATCACACTTCTAAATTGTGTTCTCAAACATTATACTAATTTACAGGAAAAGTGTGAGTACATGAGAGCATGTTTCCCTCTACTGTTACCAAAAATGGCTATTGCTTTTAAAATAAAAATGCTTATCCAATTTGTTGGATGAAAAAAAAATGTATTTGTTTTAATTTCTGTAGCTTCTGTAAAATTCAATTGAATTATTTTAATTGTGTAAGTAGATTCACAATAGCACATTTTAGAAAGTATATTGAAGTGTTTTTTAAGCTGAAATGTGACCCAAATATTTCTTCAGAGTAAAACAAGGTACTTCCCACTCAATTTGGAATGAATATCCCTTATAGAGCATTTCATATCAGTACCTGGGCTGCATTTTGTGCAGCTAGGGTTGTTTCTTTTAAGTTTAAAACAGCTTTTGAAGGTGACTCCAGGGTGCATACTGGATGTTCTGTGAACAATACAAAGTTTAAAAAGTAAAACTTATCTGTAATAATCAATTCCATAGCCTTTAAGCAAATAATTTATGTCTTGGGTAGTAATTAGATATGAACTAAATTTACAAGACTGTGAAATATAAAGATACACTTTTGATAAAAGTTCAAGGCCCAAAGGTACCAAATCCAGAACATTTTCCTTTAGGGTGACAGAAATTCCTGTCTTAAGGTAAACACTTTGGTCATTATGTGACTGGGAACTAGGTACATTTATACATAGGAGAGGGATCCCTGCTCAATGATCTTAGAGGCAAATTCTCTTCTGGTAGGCCAACGAGGATGTCCACAAACACAGAGCCATTTATAATCATGTATGAATATATGAGACACATAAGTCCCAAGAATTCAAACTAAGAATCATGCAGGCTAGAAGTTTTCTTTCTTTCTTTCTTTTTTTCTTTCCCCTCGCTCAACCCCCCAGAGTTAAAGAAACCTCCACTGATAGGGTCTGTGTTAATCTGGAGGGAATTAGGTATAAATTGTGAACTGAGGAAAAGGAGGGGGAGGAAGAAGGGACAGAAAGGAAAATGGAAGAGACGGTGAGAGGAAGAAAGGGGGTGGGCAGAAAAAAAGTGGGTGGGAGGGAGAGAAAGAAGGTGTAAGTAGGTGCAAGAATGGTTTAAAAACAACTGAGGAGAATAAATATGGTTAAGAAAAGGGGCTTCACGTTAGAAAGTATTAGAGTTGGATAGCTAAAAGTTCCAGAAATTTGAACATATCTAAGAAGCAGTAAAAACCATTTTAGGTCCATTGCATGACTAGTGATATAACTATTTAATGTACTTTATGAATTCCCAAATTAAATTATTTTTATTTGTATTTTTCTTTTGACTGACAAAAATGAACAAGATTCTGCATTGTGTTTCAAAGTTAAATTATTAGTCTATATACTGGTATTAAAAAAAATCTTTCCAGAAGAAGTAATGACTTTATGGTCTTAATTCTAAGAGAATCTGTACTGCCTTTTCATACTGGTTTAATTAATTAGAACTAGATTTGTAAAATCATAATCTGTAGGTTATGTAGATAACCTCCTTACCTCCCGAAGTGCTGGGATTACAACTGAGCTACAATGCCCAGGCAAAACATGTTTTTTTTTTGGTTTTTTTTTTTAAGAGAACTTTCAACAAAGAAAGCATGGCTTTTAAAGTCTGTATTTTTGAAATGCACTATTCAGACATAATTTACAATTTATACCCATATTAAGCAAGCAGTTCTTTGAGTTTTGACAAATACATACAACATTTGTGAAACCACCACCAAAATACAGACACAGAATATTGTTATTAACCCAAAAGTTCTTTAGTATCCGTTTCTCAACTCCTCTCTCACCCCATGAAATCACTGGTGTATTGTCACTAAAGATTACATTTGTCTTTTCTAAAATTTCACATAAATTGAATCACATAGCATGTACAATTCTTTTGCCCAGCATAATGTTTCTGAAACATATATGCAACGTGTAGTTGCATATATCAATATTTTGTTCATTTTTATTTAGTGATTAGTTGTATAGATATTCCACAATCTAGCCACTTGCCTGTTGATAGACATTTGGACTGTTTCTAGTTCTCGGTTATTATGAATAAAGCTGCTATGAACAATTGTGTAAAAGTCTGTGGTAGATGTAGGTTTTCATTTCTTTCTGGTAAATACTTAAAAGAGTAGAATATAAAGTCATATAGTAAAGGTATAGTTAATGTTTTAAGAAAACTACCAAACTACTTCAAAGGTGATTTTACCATTTTACATTCTTACCTGAATGAAAATCGTTGAGAATCTAAGGTTGCTCTACATACTCACCAACACTTCATATTTTCAGTAGTTTTCATTCTGGCCATTCTTTTGGGTATGTAGTAGTATCTCATTATAGTCTTAATTTCCCTAATTAATAATGATGTTGAGGATATGTTACTGTGCTTATTTGCCAACCCCTTAGATTTAATGAAGTGTCACCTACTTGCTTTGGGTCTAATTTACTCTTCTTTTCTTAGCATCATACAATAAAAGCTTAGATTGTTCATTTTAGACCTTCTACTTTTCTAATATAAACATTTAATGCTAGTAATTTCCCTCTAAGCACTGCTTTAGCTGCATTCCACAAAGTCTGATATGTTTGTTTTTATTTTCATTCAGTTCAGAGCATTTTCTAATTTCACTTTTAGATTTCTTCTTTGGCTCATGAGGTTATTGAGAAGTGTATTTCATTTCTAAATATTTAGGGATTTTCCAGCTATCTCTGTTATAGACTACTCATTTAATTCTGTTGTATCAGAGAATATAATCTGTATGATTACAATCCTTTTACATATACTGGGACTTGTTTTACAAGGACCTGATCTATTATGTTTGAGTTTAGTGTTCTATAAATGCCAATTAGGTTATGCTGGTTGATAGTGTTGCTTAGGCTTCTATAGCCTTACTGACTTTCTGTCTACAAATTGCATCAAGTACTGAGAAGGAGTGTTGGAATCCCTAATTATCAATTATAATTATGTATTTTTCTATTTATCATTTCATTCCTATCAGTTTTGCATCAAGCATTTTGAAGCTCTACTAGTAAGTGCATATGCATGTAGGTGTACTTTGTCTTCTTGATGAAATAACTGCTTTGTCATTATGAAACAGCCTTTCTTATTACTTACTTTGAAGTCTACTTGTCCAATAATAATACAGCCACTCTAACTTTCTTATGATTAGTGTTTGCATGGTTTATCTTCTATCCTCTTAATTTTAATGTATCTGCATATTTATATTTAAAGCACATCTCTTATACTTAATCATATAGTTGAGTCTTGCTTTGTTATCCAGTCTAACAATATCTGCTTTTTAATGGAGTGTTTAGACCATTTACATTTATTATCAGTATAGTGAGGTTTAACTCTATCATCTTGCCTTTTATTCTGTTAGTCTCATTTATTCTGTGTCTGCTTTTTTGTGGCTTCTCTTAGATTGAATATTTTTTAAATTCTGTTTTATCTCCACTATTGATTTATTAGCCCTACTTCCACTTGAAAGAAAATCTGTTGCCGTAGGCATTACCATATGTATCTTTTAACTTATCATAGTCTACCTTCAAATACCACTCCACTCACATACAATGTACAAGACCCTTAAAACAGCATACTTCTCTTCCTCTGACCATCTTTGGTACAACTATTGTCATACATTAACTTCTACACATAAACTCTATAATAAGGTGTTATATTCCTTTATGTAGATCCACTTTCCATCTTTTATCATTTTCCTATCACTTGAAGAACTTCCTTTATTTCTGATAGCAAAGGTTTGCTGGCAACAAATTTTGTTTATCTGAAAAAGTCTTAATTTTGCTTCCATTTTTGAAAGACATATTTGCTAGATATAGAATTCTAGGTTGTCAGTTATTTTCCCCCATCCTTTTAATGATGTCATTTGATTGCCTTTTGGTTTGCATTCTTCTAACCGAGAATTCTGTGAATTGTTTGTTCTCCTATCTATATTATATCTTCGTTTTTCTGTTTATCTCTGGTTTTCAGGAACTTGATTATGGTATTGTATCTTGGTATGGTTTTCCTTGTGTCTATCCTATTTGGAATTTATTGAACATCTTGGATATGTGGGTTTACATCTTTCATTAAATTTGGATGAGGCCTTATAACTGGTTCCCAGGCCCAGATGATTATATTTCACTTCTTTTGACGTAAATCTGAGAAAGAGGACACTGTTGTCACTTTCCCTCTACATTTTCATGTCATATCCTAGACCTGTTTCTGGGTGTATCCTCTCCTGCTGTTGTAATGGTTAGGGGAAAAAAGTGTGTACCACAAGAAGAAAAGAGATTACAATAGCCCCAAATAACCCAGATGTCTTTCAACGGGTGAACGGATTCTCAAAAAGGAGTGCAGGAAAAGAAAATTATTTTTTTTTTGAAGAAAAAAAAAAATCAGTGGGTGAATAGATAAACAAATTATAATATATCCACACCATGGGCTACTCTTGGCAATAAAAGGAAACACTACTGATATGCAATAACAACAATGTGGATGACCCTCAAGAAAATTATGCTGAGTGAAAGAAGCCAATCTCAGCAGGATACATATTGTATTATCACACTCCTATCACATTTGTGAAATAATGTAATTATAGTGATGATGAACAGATTAGTGGTTACCAGGGGTTAGGGATTAGGGGCAGGAGATAGGTGTGGCTATAAAGGGATAGCATAGGGGAGCCTTGTACTGATAGAATAGTTCTGTACTTTGATTATGGCGGCAGTTACACGAATCCACACATGATAAAATTACATAGAGCTATAAACACATGCATACTAACACACTAAAACTCCATAAGTGGGTCCAGTGAGTTTTGAGTTGTTACCCTTCCCTTTTTAAACAAACAGAAAAATTAAAAAATCTTTTACCTGTGTTATAGTTAGATAGGTCTTCCCTTGTCAAATCAATTACAGAAGCAAGTTTCTTCTGTACAGCCTGAAAAATTGTTTAAAAAATAAGGTTTGTGCATTAATAGCTAAAAATGTTTTTTAAAAATGAAACACATAACTTTATCATTTAGAAACAAGAGATTGAACATTCTCTAAATCTCTTATGGTTTACTTTACTATGAAACTCTACTATGAAAAAAATCTCTTATAAAAGACTATATAGTTTCTGAGAATATGACTAGGCAGAGTCTCAATGAATTTGATAAATGAGTATGGTTGTGAAATATGTTCATCATTAGCTGTCTGCTTTTCAATGTGTAAGCTGAACTGGAACCTGGTTAGGCTAACTAGTCAGACATTAATTTCTCAGAGAATGAATCCCCTAAAGAATGACTTAAGTCATCCAACATGTAGCAAACACTAAAGTTCCCAGAACTAACATATTTAAATAGTATTCAGAGACATTATTTATTACCCACCGTAACTTCAGTTTCAGCATTAGGTGGATCACTGGAATTTCCCGATATAATTTTTCTAATATCTGAAAGAAAATTATTAAAATATGAATACATCTGACAAGCTTATTAAACTATTAATTTATGGACTTCGTAATATATGAATGCTGAAACACATGGGATGCTAATTATATGATCATAAAAAGTAACTCTGCCAGGCGCGGTGGCTCACGCCTGCAATCCTAGCACTCTGGGAGGCCGAGGTGGGCGGATCGTTTGAGCTCAGGAGTTCGAAACCAGCCTGAGCAAGAGTGAGACCCCATCTCTACTAAAAAAAAAATAGAAAGAAATTATCTA
>NW_012148285.1:7847548-7850674 GCF_000956105.1 Propithecus coquereli | reverse complement strand
GATGATCATATTCTAATCAACTTAAGATACCTGTTGGATCTGATGTAATTGGAGTTGTCAAATTAGGACTTTCCACAGAAATCAACATAACATCATCATTGTTACTAAAATAAAAAAAATTAAAAACAAAAATAAACTAAACATGCATCATCAGGCTTAAACATGCAATTAGTGGTTAGAGTTCCTCTAGCTTAACATTTCATAACATGTTTACTGAACAATTTGGGAGGAAATGGCAATCATAAAACCAAATACCAAAGAAACCCCAGGTATTACCAATTCAACGATATGACCAAAAGTTCATGAAAATCCAATAGTAGACCCATAAAACTGAGTAGGGATCTATTCACAGTGAATCCAAATATATAATGTATACATTATATATTGTATAATTATATATTGTATAATATATAGTATATATTGTCTATACAATAGACAGAAATGTATAAAATACACAAATTATCACTTGAGCACAGAAACTTGCCTTCATAAAAATGAAACCTGTAACTGAAAGAAACCCATTAAGACACTTACAGATACTCTTAAAGATTGAAGACTGTAATAAACCTATTAAAAAAATAACTGACACTACTCTTTATTATACAGTGATATATACAATAGCAATATTACCATAAATTTTGTAAACTAAGGCAATGATGGTAAATGATGCTATGGTTATAGAATATTCTGAGCCAGATCATCTGCTGCTGCCCTTTTGACCCCGACTCCACTTTTATGATTTTGATATTTTAAGTTAGAATTTTGTGAGGAAAACCTTCAGACAAATTCAATTAAGCTCATTAAAATCCTATATGAATTTTCTACACAGCATAATTATACCATTTTCTTGTAGATGCTTTCTATTCTTAGTGTTTGTATTTAGGTCTACAACCCATTTTGAGTTAATTTTTGTATATGGTATGAAGTAAGGGCTGAGGTCCTCCTTTTCCCTCTAGTTAGTTCAGCGACATTTGTTGAAAACCTTTTGCCTATTAAATTACCATGGCATGCTTGTTGTAAACCAATGGACCACATGTGTATTCTTTAGTCTGTCCACTGATCTGTTATCTATCCTTATGTCAAAACCATTGTCTTTTACTACAGCTTTACAGTAAGTCTTGAACTCAGAGTCTTGAACCCAAATTTGCTCCTTTTATATATTATTTTCATCTTCTAGGTCGTTACATTTTCATATAAGTTTTTAATCAGTTTGTTACCTTTTTACCAAAAAGGCTGCTAGGATTTTGATTGGGACTGCATTAAACGTACAGAACAATTTGGGCTGAATTGACATCCCAACAACAATGAATTTTGATTCATTAAAGTTGCATATCTCACCATTTATTTAGGTCTGTTTTAATTTCTTCAGTAATACCTTGTTAGGTTTCATACATATTTTAGTTTTTCCTTAAGTACATCATGTTTTCTGTTATTATAAATACTGATTCTAAATTTCAAATTCCAATTGTTGCCTGTACACAGAAGTGCTAGAGAGAAATAGTAATGATATATATATATATATATATATTTTTAACTTTCAATCCTTTAAAGATACCTCTCCATCTCAATATTTTAGAGACGTCTTCTAGTTTGCATGGCGTACGGAAAGAAGTTTGCTGCCATTTTTATTTCTTGTTCCTTTCTATGTGATGTCTTTTCTCTCTCTGGTTACTTTTTAAGATTTTTGTACTCATCACCAACTTCCAGCAATCTGATATGATGTGGTTATGTATAGTTTTATGTTTCTATTGCTTGGGAGTTAACATTTTTTTTACATTTATGGGTTTCCACTTTGCAGCAAATATGGAAAAATTTCATTGTATCTTCAAATATTTTTTCTGCCCCTTAGTGATATTCCAATAATATATACTAGACTGCTTGATTCTGTTCCATAGGTTTCTGATGTGTTGTTTTTACAGTCTTTTTCCTCTCATGTTTTAGTTTGTACAGTTTCCGTTCCTATTTCACTGATTTTCTTTTTAAAGCACTAATTGCTCTGTTATTAATTGTATCCACTCAACTTTTCAATTTAGTTATCATCTTTTTTATTCCACAAGTTCATTTCATCTATTAATAAAGTTCAACTTGGGTCTTCTATAGTATCTTCCATTTCTCTCATGTTCATGTTTTCCTCTACACTGTTGGAACATAAGGTGTATGTTGACAATATCTCTGTTTGGGATCTCTCCATCACTACTCTTTGACCTGGAAAATGTCTCCAGGCAGCAGGCTGGGACAATGGTAGGGCTCATTTCATTTGTTTCCCTTCTCTCAGGGATCATAATACTGAGCTCCCTGTTTAACAGTATCTGGTCACAATTCATTTTCTTTAGCCCGATTTTTGAGTTGTTTACAGCAAAACATCAGTTCCTGTAGCTATTAATGCTTCATGGGCAGAAGCAGAAAATTTCTGCATATTTCTTTTGTGAAATCAACTGTTTTCCATGCACATTTAAAACAGATTTAATTCAATTTTTTTCATATCAAATTTATTGGTTGAGGTGGGAAGGGGGTGGATAACAGGAGGTTGCTTGGTCGGTACAATGTGCATTGCTTTAGTGATACATGCACTGAAGGCCCTGACTTCACCACAGTACAATATAACAAAATTGTACTTGTACTTCATGAATATATACAAATAAAAATTGAAAAAATAAATTTTAAAAAATTTCTCAATAATATTCTAACATTTAAAAAACATTCGCCATTATTTCTACCTAACAAAAATATTAAGATCTAAATTTGATTAAAAATTTTTGATTTTTCCATTCACTGTTAGCCTCTAACAAAACTTGCCACAAAAAGAGGGGGGCGGGGGGGGCAAAAAAAAAACTTGCCACATTTCTTTTGTACATATTTTTTCTACTAGAAACAGTAATCATGAATTGAACAAAAGATTGATAGCTACATTTTGTTGTTAAACTATAAGAAAATTTTAAGTAACTCTTTTCATATATTCATATTAGTCAAAATCCCTCATCAGGCTGGGCGCGGTGGCTCACGCCTGTAATCCTAGCACTCTGGGAGGCCGAGGCGGGTGGATGGTTTCAGCTCAGGAGTTCGAGACCAGCCTGAGCAAGAGCGAGACCCCGTCTCTACCAAAACTAGAAAGAAATTAATTGGACA
>NW_012148285.1:7842952-7847498 GCF_000956105.1 Propithecus coquereli | reverse complement strand
TTTTTAGTTGTCCGATTAATTTCTTTCTATTTTTAGTAGAGACGGGGTCTCGTTCTTGCTCAGGCTGGTTTCGAACTCCTGAGCTCAAACAATCCGCCCGCCTGGGCCTCCCAGAGTGCTAGGATTACAGGCATGAGCCACCACACGCGGCCTACAACTGATTTTGTATATATTTGAGTTCAGCAATCTTGTGTAATTCATAAATCCTAATATTTTATTGTAGGTTTCTTTGGATTTCCTACATACATACCCCAATCATCCAAGGATAGTAATTTTGTCCCTTCTTTGCTAATCCTTTATATTTTTCTTCCTCCCTCCCCACACAATTATTGGCATTCCTGCATTAGCTAAGACAAACAGTATGCCATATGAAGGGATGAGAGTAGGCATCTTTCTCCTGTTTTGTATCTCAAGAGGAACACTTCCAATATTTTACCATCAGATTTGTCTTAGGGTTTCCGTAGATAATCCGTCATGTTGAGGAAGTTACCTCCTATTCTGAGTTTACCAAGAATTTGTTTTAATCATAAATAAATACTTTACCAAGTCCTGCATCCATTGTGAGGTGATAATGATTTCTACCCTGGCAAATTACACTAATTGATTTTTAAATTGTTAAACTGACATTGCAGCACTCCTGAGTCAAACTCAATTTTTGCAGATAGTTGAACTTGGTTTACTAGAACCTTATTTAGGACAACTCCATCTATTTTGTGGGTTACAGTGGACTGTAGTTTTCCATTTCTATAAAATTTTAAAATTGACTTTAGTTTCAGGGTTATGCTAGCCTCATAAAATGAACTGAAGAATGTTTCTTCTTTTTCTTTTCTTTGGAAGAGTTTGTTTAAAGCTGCTGCTATTTCTTTCTTAAATGTTTCATAAACTCTCCATTGAAGCCATCAGAGACAAGTTACAGATTTGTTACAATTATTTGCAAACTCACTGCGGTCTGAGAGTGCTGCCTGAAACAGTTTCATAAATTGTAGGTTCTTCCTTCAGTACAGTGGATTTTTCAGATCAGAGACACAAGCCACTGCTAAATTGGACATATTTGTCTATGAAGTGCTATTTTAATGGTGTCTTCAACTTCTTCCCTTCCATCATCAGCACTTTATTTTTCCTTTTTTCACTTCATGAGTTTCAGTGCATGCATCAACACAGGGTAACAACAAAGAGTCACTGAAATGTGACTCTTACCTTCACCAACTAAAAGCTTTCTTGGCAGCAGCTTTCTGGCTCAAAACTAAAATGTAGGTCTCAATATCATGGAATACTAAGGTATTTCCTGAAGAGTCAAAACCACATGTTAAATCCTAAAATATCAGAAATCTACTGTAAATGGTGTAGATCTGAAATGCTTCTCCTTTGTTTTATAGCATCCTTGTGTATGCGTATTTATTTGCACGAAAGGGTGTTTGTTCTTCAAACAATGGCCATTGTTCAATTTTCTTATTTTTGGTTATATATTTTCTTCTTTTTAAATAACATTTTTTGGAGCTTTTTAAGATTATCACAAATGATAAGAAAAGAATTCATTAATCTCTCTCCCCTGCCCGCTCCCTTGAACATCAATTCAGCCCAGGACCACCAATCATGTTGCTCTGTTAAACTGAACTAGTTCTTCCCTACCAGGCTCAAATCGTTTGAACTAGACTGGAGATCACATGTCTTAGCTATTTTATTACTCAATTAGACAAATAAGTTAACCTATTCACTCCAATTTGAAGTTATTATGATACTACTTTCAACAGGCAGGGAACTAATTTTAGGCACTTCTTCCCTAGTCTTACCTACTTGTCTGTAATTTTGTTAGACAGGGTCTCACTATGTTGCTCAGGCTGGAGCGCAGTGGCTAGTCACAGGCACCAACATAGTGCACCATAGCTTCGAACTTCTGAGCTCAAGCGATCATCCTCCTGCCTCAGCCTCCCAAGTAGCTAGGATATAGGCACGTACCACCGCGTCCGGCTTCTGTGTTATTTTTTTAAAATCACTGTTTCATAACAACTTGATTTTTCCAAGTATATAACTGGAAACTACTGGGCTGACCCAACAAGTCACTCCAATCACTATACCAAAGATGGAAAGCATCACAACGAAAAACCTGATCACCTAATTCAAAATTTCGGTACTGTTCAAACAATAATGATTAAAGCTTTGGAGAATGAATTTCATTCCTTCATAATGGACAAAGATAGTGATCCTGTGAATATGATGAATATGAAGCTTTAAGCAAGTTTATGCTTGAGAAAAGGGCACATGTTTACAAACAGATTTAGATAACTAAGTTTATGCATTTTTATAGAAATGCCTACCTTTCAGAAACAGACTCATCCTGATCCAGTAACAAATTAATCTTTTCACTTGCTTTTTCTGAAGGTTCAGAGTTCACAGAAGTCATTCTTTCAACTGGACTATTAACTGACTTTGGATTCTTATTCAAAATCACAGTTTCTGAAGTTACAACCTGTTAAATGGGTGAGAAAAATGCAGCTGAAGTAAGGTTGCCAACTGTGTCCTTCCACACAAAATTAATGATAGGTAAAATTTCACTTAGAAAATATTATTACATACACGTGGCAAAACATATATATGTATTTCAATAGCTAACCACCATGATTGTGATTTGCCTGCCAAAAGGAATTTTTAAAAACTTAAAAGAGGCTGGGTGCAGTGGCTCATGCCTGTAATCCTAGCACTCTGGGAGGCTGAGACAGGAGGATTGCTTGAGCTCAGGAGTTCAAGACCAGCCGGAGCAAAAGTGAGACCCTATCTCTACTAAAAATAGAAAAAATTAGCTGGGCTTGGTGGCCTGTGCCTACAGTCCCAGCTACTCGAGAGGCTGAGGCAGGAGGATGGCTTGAGCCCAGGAGTTAGAGGTTGCTGTGAGCTAGGATGACGCCACAGCACTCTAGCCTGGGCAACAGAGTGAGACTCTGTCTCCAAAAAAAAAAAAAAAAAAAAAATCCCTTATCAGTATCAAAATTTTTCATTTAATTTTTCTTTTCTTTAGTTGCTGCTATAGTACTTCAAATGCAATGCTACATAGGAGTATAAAAAACTAAGCAGAAAGACTTTAAAAAGTAAAAGGGAATTTTTGGCAGTCTTATTGTATTTAGGAAGCAAGGATTAAGATTTGTGACCCACCAAGGTAGAGAAGCCCTGGTGAACACTCGAAGGTTTCAGATGGAATCCATGGAGGGCTATGTCTTAGGGGCCCAAAGTGAACTAGACATAGAAGGAGCCTTACCAAAATTACTATAAGCCTAAAGTTATGCTGTTCCCTGAGTAGATTAGGTTGTTGGACCCTACTCTATCTGCCAAGCAGAGGAAAATATGAACCTTGTCTATATAGTAAGATGGTATCTTTCAGAGCCTCAACAATTTTTTACAAATTATCAAGCATGCCAACAGACAGAATCAAATAAATAGAAACTGACAGAAAAACAAGAGAAACAGATGCATAGGTGAGCCAAATACTGGAGTTATAAAACAAGGGCATTAAAATAACAATGATTAATAGTTTTATAAATTTGGAAGACAGAGAAAATAGTAAAAACAAATGGAGCATTCATTAGAAAAGTAGAATCTGTGAAAAAAAGACTACACTGAAATTCACTGAAATTAAGTACAGTCAAGTTCATATAAAGACACCATTAGGGAAGCGAAAAAACATGGTGAGGAAAGATATTTATATTAAATATATCTGACAAAAAACTTAAGACAGGCAACCCAAAATGAAAAGAAGCAAAAATCTTAGACTTCATAAAAGATATCCAAATGACTAATAAACATGAAAATGTGCTTAATTTCATTATTAGAAGGAAATACAAATTAAGACCACAATATGATCCTATATACCAATATGGCATGAGATAGATAATACCAAGTGTTGGCAAGGATATGCAGTAATAAAACTCTTCATGCACTTGTAGTGGGAGTATAACTTGGTGCAACTTCTTTGGTAAACTGGTTGACAGTGTCTATTAAACCTGAAGATATACATATCCTATGACCTAGCAATTCCACTTCCAGGCATGTGTCCAACAGAAGTTTATATATATACATTCACCAAAAGACATGTAAAAGAATGTTTACAGCAGCACTATTTATAATTTCCCCAATCTGCAAACAACCCAAATAACCATAAACTGAATGGATTTAATCGTGGCATATCATATGATGGATAGTACACAGCAAATAATTAACAAACCATTGCTGCTAAGAACAGCATGGATGGAGTTCACAACATATAACGTGGGGTACAAGAAGCAAGACACACTGAGTATAATTCCATTTATAAAAAGGTGAAAAGCAAGCAAAAACAATTTATGGTGTTAGAACATAGGATGGTGTTTAAGTCAGCATGGTAGCAGAGGAGACTGGTGACTGGGAGAGAAGGCGTGAGGCAGGCTGCATACGATTAGTTATTTTTTTTTTGAGACAGAGTCTTGCTTTGTTGCCCTGGCTAGAGTGAGTGCCGTGGCATCAGCCTAGCTCACAGCAACCTCAAACTCCTGGGCTCAAGCAATCCTTCTGCCTCAGC
>NW_012148285.1:7837551-7842887 GCF_000956105.1 Propithecus coquereli | reverse complement strand
CTTGCTCAGGCTGGTTTCAAACTCCTGAGCTCAAACAATCCGCCCACCTCGGCCTCCCAGAGAGCTAGGATTACAGGCGTGAGCCACCGCTCCCGGCCTCAATTAGTATTTCTTGAACTGGGTGATTCTGAAAATTCGTCAAGCTATATGTTTACTATTTCTGTAGTTTTCAGTAGGTATTATAATTTTTAAAATAATGTTAATTGAATGAGTGTGTAAAACTGTTAATGCTTATCCTGAGAACTCCATCTATAAATCTGCAAACTAAGGGATGGTCTAACTGAAATTCCACTAGCATTCATTTAATGATATGTAACTTTCATGAAACTTGTTCTACTTACTGCTACCAATGATAGCTTTTTTTATGAACCACACCTGGAAAGAAAACTGATGAAACTGATGATTTTTGCAGTAGTCTGAATGTGCCTAACATGTTTTCTACTTATATTTTGCCTTGGAGAAAAATTTGTGTCTAAAATTATTAATTAATTTCTCCAGGCAATGTTATTATATAGTAGTTAAGAACAGAGATTCTGAAGACAGAATGTCTGGATCTAAGTTCTGCTCTGCCATTTACTAGTCGAATGTTTTCGGGCAAGGAATTCTGCTTCGGTTTCCTTATGTAAAAGACATATGTTTAAGATTAGTGAATTTTAATAAAGAATGAGTAGAAAAGAGCACATGCAAAACAATAAGATTTCCTAAAATACTGTGGCTGGTAACTCCTTTTTTCCTCTGTAAACATTTCTTCACACAAAATTCAATGCAAGACATAGGCAATATTAATGTTTCATTTGATCAATACTGGCAAAGTAGTCTGTTCTTTGGTGCCTTAGACCTTGATGCTTACTTTTCATCTTTAGAAATGACTGCACATAAAGGCATTTTCTTTCTATTTAAGAAAATTTCTTCATCAAATATATGTTCTGGTTCATAAACCTTCTCTTCTAGGAGCTTCTGCAGTCTGCTGTTACTGCCTTTCCCATTTTCTTCTCATTCTAAAAAGAAAAATGCTTAAACTTCTAAATCCAACTATTACTATAGACAGTTAGTAGTTGCAATAATTCCTTCAATAACTGAAGCATCAGAAAAAACAATAATAAAACCTCCTGGCATTCTCTAGAGCCAGGATAATAATGGGGGAGCAACACATTTCTTTTCTTTTTTTATTTCTTAAATCTTTTTCAAAATGTTAAAATAAGTTGTATGTATACAAAAGTACATTGATATGTAGAACAGCTATAATGGGATCTCTCACACTTGAACAATCTGAGAAGCTATATTTAAAAAATTGTTTTTAAGTAAAGAAAGAAAAAATAAAAATATCTACTTGAAGACATTAGAAAGCTGTGGTGGCAGCCAAGACTTGAGATACTAAGATCCCAGAGAAGAGGGTATAGAGACATGAACTAGACACTTGCCACTGTGTTCCCCTCAAGGCATTTGTCAGCCAAGCAGGAATGCTAAGAAGCCAAACAAAAAATGGCCGAAATCACAGTGGGCTGCTATTGAGGAGAAAAAAATTGGAATATAAGACCAGCAATAGAGGAGGAGCCATAGGACACACCCCAAGTTTTCAGGTGGAACTTAGAGGACTGTACCACAGGAATGGGGGAAAATCAAAGACTAAATCTTATAAAAAACTGCAGATCAACCTCAGTTCTGCTCAATTCTATTGTTATGTAACAATTTATCTAAAAATGTAATGGCTAAAAACTCACACATTTATTACCTTGGTTTCTGAGGGTAAATAAGTAGGGAGTGGTGCAGTTGAGGGATTCTGGCTCAGGGTCTCTCATGAGGTTGCAGTCAGGATGTCGGCTAGGGCTGCAGTCATCTGGTCTGGCCAGTGCTGGGGAATCTGCTTCCAAAATGGCTCATTCACGTAACTGTTGGGAGGATACCTCACCATGTGGAACTCTGCATAGCTTGCTTGATGTCCTCATGACATGGCAATTAACTTACCCCACCAGAGCAAGCGATCCGAGAGAGCAAGGAAGCTAACGTCTTTTATGATCTACTCAAAAAATGTCACTTTTGCCATATTCTATTCACTAGAAGTGAGTCACTAAGCATAGCCCAAGATGGAAAATAGGTTCCACCTTTTAAAGGGAGGAGTATCAAACTTTGTGGACACATTTAAAATCCATCATAGGTGCCGTGTTTCTCTGCTGTCTTCCAGAGTATAGGGTGAATCCAGTCATGGTAGACGTCACTTAGGGCCTTTACAATTTCCAACATACAACATCTAAGATTCAAACACAAAATTAGCAGGTATACTAAGATACAGGACAAAGATCAAAAACAACAAACAGAATAGAGCTTGAAGTGACCTAGATAAGAGAGTCATCAGAAATGGATCAAAAAATAAGTCACTAAAATGTTCAACACATGGATGGTAAGATGAAGAATTTCACCAGAGAACTTGAACCTAAAAGAATCCAATGGAAATGGGAGAATTGAAAAATACACAAACTGAAATTAAGAATTCAATGCATGGGTTTGACAGCCACGTGGATCCAGTGGAAAAGAGTTCCAACATAAGCTGGAACATATGTTAGCAGAAAGTATCCAGACCAAAGCATCAAGAGCAAAAAAGATGGACTACACAGAAAAGTATGTAACTGGAATATCAGAAAGTGAGAAGACAAAGAATGGCACAGAAGCAATATCTGAAGAGATAATGCCCAGAATTTTCCCAAGGTGACAAAAGACATCGAGCCACTAATTCAAGGGCTATAAGCCCCAATCAGTATAAATAAAAAAGAAATTACCCACCCCTGCTACCTAACGTTTTATAGTACATTGATGAAAAACCAAAGATAAGCAGAATATCTCAAAAGCAGCTAGAGATATTATTTTCAAAGACGCAATAAGACTGATGTTTAAAAACTTTCAACAGAAACGGAAGTCAGAAAACAATGTGATGACATCTTGCAAGCGCTGAAAGAAAATAACTGCCAACCTACGAATCTATACCCAGGTTAAAATATCCTTCAAAAATAAACACAAAATGAAGTTATTTCCAGATAAAAACTGACAGCATTTATACTGAGCAGAAGTATTAAATAAAAACATAATAAAATGGAGTTCTTACGCAGAAGAAAAATTATTTCAGATGGAAAGATGGAAATATAGGAAGAAATGAAGAGCAAGAAAGAGTAAATATGTGGGTAACTCTAAATGAACAATGACTGCACAGTGATAATATCATCTTGTGGGATTTAAAATAATGTAAAATTAAAATGAATGAAAACATAAAAGATGGAAAGAACAGTAAGCAAAGTGAAGGTATTCTGAGGTCAAGCATTGTCTACAAAACGTTAAAAGTAGTACTTCATATTAGACTTTAATGAGTAACTATCCATATCATAATCTTATGATAACTTCTAAAGGAACAATGGAAGATGTATAATTAACAAGGTAATGGGCAATGGAAAAAACAGATTAATCCAAAAAAAGGCTATATAAAGAGACAGATGGGCGAAGTGATCATAAAATAGATGGAACAAATAGAAAGCAAATAGTAAGATTGTAATTATAAACCCATATACATCAGTAAGATTACACTAAACAATTTCTAGTTGAGATCATTATTTTCACATTGAATTAAAAACATATGTTCCTTTTAATAAATAATTACAAAGCTAGCACACATGTACCCACTATTCAGATAAATAAATTTTAAATTACCAGCACTTCAGAAACCCATATTGCCTCTATCCTGCATCATAAACTTCCCCCTAAAATAGCATTTGTGGTATAATTTCCTTGTTTTATTCCTTAGAGTTACCATCTAGCTCTGAATCCCAAAATAATGTATTTTATTTTATGGCTATTTTTGATGTTCATTTAAATGGAATCATACTATTCTTTTGTGTCTGCTTTTCAATAATGCTTTGGTGGGAATAACTCATACTGTTGGCATGTTACTGCAGTTCCTTCACTTTAATTAATGCATAACTTTCCACTGTATGGATTTACCAGAATTTCCTTTTCAACTATAGACAGACATTTTTTTTCCTATTTGGCTATTATGGAGAATGCTAATTAATATACATACATCCTATCACACACATATACCTGTCTCTACCTAGGGTATATAGCAAGGACTGGGACTGCCAGGTCAAAGGAGATCCAGATCTTCAATACTTCTAGATAATGCCATTTTTTTCAAGAATACTATACGAATTTAGTCAACCAACAACAAAATATTCAATAAAAACAATTCCTTTTATTTCAAAACCTCACCAATACCCGGTATTGCCAGATTTTTAAATGTTTTATTTTTCCTTACCTGATATGAAATGATATCTCATTGTGGTTTTAATTTGCATTTCCCTGATTACTAACGAAGATGAACGCTTTTTCTTATGTTTATTGGCCATTTGGAATTCCTCTTTTGTGAAGTGAAGTGGACGTACAAGTCTTTTGCCCATTTTTCATTTGTATTATCTGGCTTTTACTCATTGATTTGTTGAAGTTCTTTATGTATGTTCTGGGTACTAGTCCTCTACAGGTTATATGTGCTGCCAGTATCTTCTCCCACTCGATGGCCTGTCTTCTCACTATCTTTATAGTTCCTTTTGAGAAAAGAAGTTTCTAAATTTAATGTGATAAAACAGACCAATTTTTCTTTTATGGCAAGGGCATTTGTTGTCTTAAGAAATCTTTCCCTATCCAAGTTTGTGAAGACATTCTATATTCTAAAAGCTTTATAATTTTCCTTTAGATATTTAGTTCCTTAATCCACACGAGATTTTTTTTGTACAGCATGACATGGGGTCTAATTTCATATTGTCCCGAACATAAACAGCAAATTAAGACGGCACCATTTACCGAAAGTCATACGATCTCCATCGCGTATCACATCATGTACATATTATGCATGGGTTTCTGAACTCTGTTACAATGATTTGTTGTTTGTCTAATACTTGCCAATATCACATTATCCTATTACTGTAGCTTTGTAATTTTCTGATTTCTGATGATGAATTCCCTCCATTTTGTTTCTCAACTTAAAGGGACTCTTGGCCTCTTAACCCATTGCATTTACATATACATTTTAGAATCAAAGAAGCTTACTCAGTTTCATGAAATTACACACTAGGATACCGATTGAATTGTACTCTACAAAATTAACTTGAATAAAAGTGAGAACATTTTACAATACTGCTTTGTCCAAACCATAAACATAGTACATCTTCTGTCCATTTAATTCTTCTTTAATATCTCTCAATGTTTTATGATTTTCTTCAGAGTTATTGCATACCTTGTTAAATGTATTCCTAGGTACTTGATGTATTTTGGTGCTGCTGTAATGGTATAGCTTTTTT
>NW_012148285.1:7830480-7836907 GCF_000956105.1 Propithecus coquereli | reverse complement strand
TTTTTAGTTGTCCGATTAATTTCTTTCTATTTTTAGTAGAGACGGGGTCTCGTTCTTGCTCAGGCTGGTTTCGAACTCCTGAGCTCAAACAATCCGCCCGCCTGGGCCTCCCAGAGTGCTAGGATTACAGGCATGAGCCACCACACGCGGCCTACAACTGATTTTGTATATATTTGAGTTCAGCAATCTTGTGTAATTCATAAATCCTAATATTTTATTGTAGGTTTCTTTGGATTTCCTACATACATACCCCAATCATCCAAGGATAGTAATTTTGTCCCTTCTTTGCTAATCCTTTATATTTTTCTTCCTCCCTCCCCACACAATTATTGGCATTCCTGCATTAGCTAAGACAAACAGTATGCCATATGAAGGGATGAGAGTAGGCATCTTTCTCCTGTTTTGTATCTCAAGAGGAACACTTCCAATATTTTACCATCAGATTTGTCTTAGGGTTTCCGTAGATAATCCGTCATGTTGAGGAAGTTACCTCCTATTCTGAGTTTACCAAGAATTTGTTTTAATCATAAATAAATACTTTACCAAGTCCTGCATCCATTGTGAGGTGATAATGATTTCTACCCTGGCAAATTACACTAATTGATTTTTAAATTGTTAAACTGACATTGCAGCACTCCTGAGTCAAACTCAATTTTTGCAGATAGTTGAACTTGGTTTACTAGAACCTTATTTAGGACAACTCCATCTATTTTGTGGGTTACAGTGGACTGTAGTTTTCCATTTCTATAAAATTTTAAAATTGACTTTAGTTTCAGGGTTATGCTAGCCTCATAAAATGAACTGAAGAATGTTTCTTCTTTTTCTTTTCTTTGGAAGAGTTTGTTTAAAGCTGCTGCTATTTCTTTCTTAAATGTTTCATAAACTCTCCATTGAAGCCATCAGAGACAAGTTACAGATTTGTTACAATTATTTGCAAACTCACTGCGGTCTGAGAGTGCTGCCTGAAACAGTTTCATAAATTGTAGGTTCTTCCTTCAGTACAGTGGATTTTTCAGATCAGAGACACAAGCCACTGCTAAATTGGACATATTTGTCTATGAAGTGCTATTTTAATGGTGTCTTCAACTTCTTCCCTTCCATCATCAGCACTTTATTTTTCCTTTTTTCACTTCATGAGTTTCAGTGCATGCATCAACACAGGGTAACAACAAAGAGTCACTGAAATGTGACTCTTACCTTCACCAACTAAAAGCTTTCTTGGCAGCAGCTTTCTGGCTCAAAACTAAAATGTAGGTCTCAATATCATGGAATACTAAGGTATTTCCTGAAGAGTCAAAACCACATGTTAAATCCTAAAATATCAGAAATCTACTGTAAATGGTGTAGATCTGAAATGCTTCTCCTTTGTTTTATAGCATCCTTGTGTATGCGTATTTATTTGCACGAAAGGGTGTTTGTTCTTCAAACAATGGCCATTGTTCAATTTTCTTATTTTTGGTTATATATTTTCTTCTTTTTAAATAACATTTTTTGGAGCTTTTTAAGATTATCACAAATGATAAGAAAAGAATTCATTAATCTCTCTCCCCTGCCCGCTCCCTTGAACATCAATTCAGCCCAGGACCACCAATCATGTTGCTCTGTTAAACTGAACTAGTTCTTCCCTACCAGGCTCAAATCGTTTGAACTAGACTGGAGATCACATGTCTTAGCTATTTTATTACTCAATTAGACAAATAAGTTAACCTATTCACTCCAATTTGAAGTTATTATGATACTACTTTCAACAGGCAGGGAACTAATTTTAGGCACTTCTTCCCTAGTCTTACCTACTTGTCTGTAATTTTGTTAGACAGGGTCTCACTATGTTGCTCAGGCTGGAGCGCAGTGGCTAGTCACAGGCACCAACATAGTGCACCATAGCTTCGAACTTCTGAGCTCAAGCGATCATCCTCCTGCCTCAGCCTCCCAAGTAGCTAGGATATAGGCACGTACCACCGCGTCCGGCTTCTGTGTTATTTTTTTAAAATCACTGTTTCATAACAACTTGATTTTTCCAAGTATATAACTGGAAACTACTGGGCTGACCCAACAAGTCACTCCAATCACTATACCAAAGATGGAAAGCATCACAACGAAAAACCTGATCACCTAATTCAAAATTTCGGTACTGTTCAAACAATAATGATTAAAGCTTTGGAGAATGAATTTCATTCCTTCATAATGGACAAAGATAGTGATCCTGTGAATATGATGAATATGAAGCTTTAAGCAAGTTTATGCTTGAGAAAAGGGCACATGTTTACAAACAGATTTAGATAACTAAGTTTATGCATTTTTATAGAAATGCCTACCTTTCAGAAACAGACTCATCCTGATCCAGTAACAAATTAATCTTTTCACTTGCTTTTTCTGAAGGTTCAGAGTTCACAGAAGTCATTCTTTCAACTGGACTATTAACTGACTTTGGATTCTTATTCAAAATCACAGTTTCTGAAGTTACAACCTGTTAAATGGGTGAGAAAAATGCAGCTGAAGTAAGGTTGCCAACTGTGTCCTTCCACACAAAATTAATGATAGGTAAAATTTCACTTAGAAAATATTATTACATACACGTGGCAAAACATATATATGTATTTCAATAGCTAACCACCATGATTGTGATTTGCCTGCCAAAAGGAATTTTTAAAAACTTAAAAGAGGCTGGGTGCAGTGGCTCATGCCTGTAATCCTAGCACTCTGGGAGGCTGAGACAGGAGGATTGCTTGAGCTCAGGAGTTCAAGACCAGCCGGAGCAAAAGTGAGACCCTATCTCTACTAAAAATAGAAAAAATTAGCTGGGCTTGGTGGCCTGTGCCTACAGTCCCAGCTACTCGAGAGGCTGAGGCAGGAGGATGGCTTGAGCCCAGGAGTTAGAGGTTGCTGTGAGCTAGGCTGAAGCCACAGCACGCTAGCCCAGCAACAGAGTGAGATTCTGTCTTCAAACAAAAAAAATAAAAACTTAAAAGAAATAAAAATGACAGGTCATCCTTCTGTAGTTCATAAGCAGGATTGGGTTTTCACATTTATGTGTGAGATACGCCTCCCTCAAACCTTGTTACGACTTCAGTTGGCACATTACCTGTCTGATGTGGAAAAAGAAATGATGGCATAAATCAACTTCCCAGCTTGGATGGAAACAAGGAAAAACAAATACCTAGGTACTTAGACAACATTTTATTCCTATTATACTTAGTTTTAGGAACAAACACTACACTTTAACAAAACTTTTTACTTTTGTCATACTTCTAATAAAGACCAAAAATAAATCACATTGCCAACTTGTTCTTCCAGTTGATGAGTTTATTTAAAACTTAGAGCTGGAGGATCGCCTGCACTCAGGAGTTCAAGACTAACCTCAGCAAGAGTGAGACTCCATCACTACTAAAAAAAAAACAGAAAACCCTCAGAGCTGAAATATTTAATCCACAACCGCCTTCCATAATCATTTCTTGACAATAACTACTCTGGAAAACAAACTGCCTTCCATTATGACTTTGCAATAACAACTTCTCTGCTCTTTAAAATTCCAATAAAAGCCCACCCTACTCATCCTCAGGGCCAGCATTTCTTCTTCTTTTCATGCCGTGCCCTTTTCTCCCTTAGAAAGGTTTTGAAGCAAAAAGTTTATTTTACTATCTAAATCTTTGAGTCAAGAATCCTTTCTCATGCCACAGTACGAGCACCCCTAATATATACATTAATTCAAAAGGATCAAATGATTGCCCAACTCATGGACTCTTCTAAGGGACAGCATGAAAAAAAATGCAGATACACAAAGGCAGAATTCTGAAATATTATCTTAAATTGAACAGATGTTATATGTAGAAATAGGTTTAAATAACATTGGAAAGCAATAGCAAAAAATATTTGGTATCCTTTCAGTTCCAAGACAAGGTGGTATAAAACTCACTTCTCCCTACTCCTCTCCTCTAACTGCAACATTAAGAAAAAATATTATTATAAAGCTCTAAAACTGTTGAGAACCACCAGGGATGAGAAAAGAATTCATTAATATCCCCCACACTCCCACCTTGAACATCAATCTAAGCCAAGGACTACCAATCATGATTCTTTGCTAAATTAAACTACTACTTCCCTACCAGCTCCAAATACTAATTAACTCTGAAAGTTACTTTATGTAAAGAAAAAGGTAGACTTTCTAAGTTTTTTTTTTTTTAATTCTCTATATATTCTTCACTGGGTGCCAAGGAAGCCAGGGACCCATCCTTCACCCCAAACCTGTAGCAGTGGTGGTCAACCCCTGACTCCATAGCTGCAGAATCAGGGGGCCCAATTTACCACAGCAGCACTGTCAGCTGGGTCCCCACCTGACACCTGAGGCAACGGAAGGCCCAATCCACCACTGACCATAGACCGTTTCCTGAACTTCCTACTCAACAGCAGCACCTGAATGAAAGAAAGTGGAGCCAGAAGCTGACCAGTATAGCACCAGAGAGTTCTTAAAAGTCAATTGTCATTGTAACTACAGCTCACAAGAGGTGGTCAGGATCTATACACTAAACCAAAACAGGTTTAGCCTGCATATGCTAAGAATCATAAGCCTAACCTCCTCAAAAAGCCCTCTGTGTGACTGAATACTGTGAACTTTTGACTAAACCTAAACAGGGTAACTGCCTGCTGAAATAGAGTCCTAGCCTAACCTCAAAGAACCCTCAGTGTGACTGAATCATGTGAACTTCTGAGCTTTCCAAGGCACTAGCAAAGAGCTATCCAGCAAAACCCTTGGCTTTCTCTACGGAGCATGCTTTTCTGACAGTGAACTTCCTAGAATCTTTTGCAATCTGGAGAGTGAGAATTTCCCAAATCATCAAGTCCTGGTTCTTTTTTACTGAACAGTTCCTCCTTCAATTCATCTCTTTCTTCTCACATCTTACTGTAAGAAGCAAGAAGAAAGTAAGCCAATTCTTCTATACTTTGCTTATAAATCTTGTCAGCCTGAAAAAATCCAAATTCATTGCTTACAAGTACTGCTTCCTACATAAACTGTAGGACTGAGGTCCCCAACCCCTGGGCAGACCAGTATGGTCCATGGCCTGTTAGGGAATGGGCTGCAGAGCTCTGCCCGCCGGCCCCCCAGACTTTGTCCCTGTCCGTGGAAAAATTATCTTCCATGACACTTAGGAAGAGGGGTAGGGGGCGCACGGCAGGAGGTGAGCAGTGAGCAAGGGAAGCTTCATTTGTATTTACAGCTACTCGGCATCGCCACCTGAGTTCCAGTCCCCGTCCCCCACCACCATCAGTGGAAAAATTGTCTTCCATGAAACCAGTCCCTAGTGCCAAAAAGCTTGGGGACCACTGCTGTAGGACACAATTCAGCTAAGCTTCCTACCACTAAATAACAATAATTTTATTTCCTTCAGTTTCCAATAACATGTTCCTCATTTATCTTTTTGAGTTCTCACCAACAGTGCTTTTAATATCCATTATTTCTACCAACAGTCTGTTTATGAAGATTTGGTATTCTCTAAGCCTACGTAGGTTTTCTCTACTGTGCTCATTTCCTTCTGCACTTTCACTGCAAGTCTTCAACTTCCATATTTTTACTAAAAGTCTATTCAAGGCAATCTAGGCTCTTTAAAAATCATGTCCCTCAAAATTCTTCCAGCCTCTACCCAGTACCCCATTCCAAAGCCACTTCCATATTTTTAGGTATTTGTTACAGCAGCACACCACACTTCCTGGTACCAAATTTTTATTAGTTTCCTGAGATTACCTTAACAAATTATCACAAACTGCCTGGCTTAACACAACAGTGATTTATTCTATCACAGTTCTAGAGGCCAGATGTTTGAAGTCGTTTTCACTAAGCTGAAATCAAGGTATTGGTATTCCTTCTGGAGGCTTTTCTCTAACTTCTAGAGGTGGCCGGCATTCCCTGGCTCAAGGTCCCTTCCTCCACCTTTAATGCACATCATTCCAACCTCTGTTTCCATTCTCCTTCTTCTGCCTTTGACTTTCTTACCTCTTCTTTTATAGGGACCCTTGGGAGTATACAGAGCCCACCTAGATTATCCAGGATAATCTCCCCATATCAAGGTATTTAATCTCATCACATCTACAAAGCCCATTTTACCATGTATTCATAGGTTCTGTGGACTAGGTCATGGACATCTTTTGGGGGCCACTATTTAGTCTTTCTCAGCTATAGAAGGTCTGAACAGCACTAACAAGCACCTTGGCACAATTAACAGACAAGTGACATTTACAGAACATTACAACCAACATTCTATGCAAGGAACATTCACCAAGTGAAATCATTTGCTGGCCTATAAGTGTCAATAACTCTTAAAATTTGTTTTACCTAGGATGTTCTCTGAATAAAATTACATATCAATAAAAATAAGAGCTACAGGCCAGGCGCGGTGGCTCAAGCCTGTAATCCTAGCACTCTGGGAGGCCGAGG
>NW_012148285.1:7818644-7829980 GCF_000956105.1 Propithecus coquereli | reverse complement strand
AAAAGAAATATAAAAGAGGCAAAATGAGAGAATAAAACTTTACCAAGATCAATTTTTTTAAAACCCATAGATTAACCATATCAGAAATGCAGTACAGTTTCTCACTATAGAATTATAAACAATAAAAGCATAAGGGAATTTTATGAATTACTTTATGTTAACAAATTCAATAATTTAGATAAAATGGACAAATTCCTCGCAAAGATAACGTACAAAACTAATACAAGATGAAAAAGAAAATTTAAATTGCCCTATACCTATTAAAGAGTTGAATTTTTTATTTTTTATTGAGACAGGGTCTTGCTGTCAGCCAGAATGAAGTTCAGTGGTGTGATCACAGCTCACTGCAACCTCCAACTCCCAGGCTCAAATGATCCTCCTGGCTCAGTCTCCTGAGTAGCTAGGACTACAGGTATACACCAACATGCCTGGCTAATTTTTTATCTTTTGTAGTGACAGGGTATCACTATATTGTCCAGGCTGGTCTCAAACTCCTGGCCTCAAGGGATCCTCCTGCCTCAGCCTCCCAAAGTGCTGGGATTAC
Organism: Propithecus coquereli; assembly: GCF_000956105.1. Classification (NCBI taxonomy): domain Eukaryota; kingdom Metazoa; phylum Chordata; class Mammalia; order Primates; family Indriidae; genus Propithecus; species Propithecus coquereli. The sequence goes on along the minus strand of NW_012148285.1, from coordinate 7,829,436 downwards.
AGAGAAGAGCCACCGCTCCCAGCCTGAAATTTCAAGTCAAAATCTGTCTACGAAGAAAGCTCCTTTGCACAGTTTTCTGAAGTAGATTCTACCAATATATACAAAAGTAATAAAAATCTCACACAAACATTCAGAAAACAGAAAAGAAAGTGCTTCCCAATTCATTTACTGGGGCTAGTATAAATCTGATACCAAAGCCTACTAAAGACATTAAGAAATTCAGTGAATGTACACTGGAGATTACATTTAAATTTTGTTCAAAAATACAAACATACTAAATAAAACTTAATGCATACTAAACCATTATAATATACACATAATATTCTCAACACGTACTTTGATACAAAACACATTAGTATTTTGAGTGTACCAAATATAAGATGGCTTGGGGGAGCGAACAGATTGACAGATAAATGACAAAAGTATAATAAAATATTAAAGGCAGACTCTAGGTGCTGAGTATATAGGTATTCACTACAAAATTCTTTCAACTTTGCTGTATGTTTAATACTTTCCATGATAAAATGAAGGCGGCAGGGAGACAGTCTAGGCAATCACTAATCCCCTACTTCCTTAACTAAAGAAATACAAGTGGCATTTACTACTTAAGGGTGTCTTCACCAGAGATAGATTCGTGGGAACATTCTAAGTATACACTTACTGTCCTTTAAGCCTCTGTCCTAACTTAGAAATATATTCGTTTCTTATAATTCAACTACATATAATGTTAGACTAGGTTATTAAAATTCCTGTGTGTTTATACCAACCTCACAGGTTGTATTACTGGATAACATGTTTGGTTCCAAACAATTCCTTTGAGATAATATTACTGTTTTAATACGTCTTTGAAGTTTTGCTATTTTTGCCTAGAAGGAAAAGAGAAAAACAAATAAACATAAAACCAGAGTACTAAATAATATATCATATAGAAATGGAGGGAAAATTATCTGCCAAAGTAGTTTGTGAGACTTAGACATTTACTCAAATGAGAAATTCTTATATAAGCAAAATATTTAAACCACATTTTATGCTTGTATGATATTCAAGAATGGAAGATAAAAACCTCAAACTTCTAATTAGTCCACAATAAAATTAATGTTCGTAGAAATGCCAATCAGCAAGTATCCCTAGAAGGGTAAAACAAAACAAAAAAGTCCAAAAAAGCTTGAAAACAGGTTCCATAAGCTCTAATAAAGGATATATTTAGAACGAAGAGAAATTGCCTATGGATTAAGTCTTTTAATTGACACAGAATGCCTAATATTTCTAAAAGTATTTCTCAAGAGCCAATATTGCTAAGATATAATAAATTCTATTGTCCATGGTATAGTCATACATTAGGCCTGTGGCCAGGAATCAGATTGGGGTCTCCTTTCCTAATATGAAAGATATCACCAAATTCTAGTTTTTAAAAGGACTCAAATAAAATCACATGAAATTAGAAACTTACGAAGAGTTCTTCAGCTATTGCTTCATGTTTATTCCTGCACTGTGTCTTCCCAATGCGTTCCTTCAATTCTTTCAGTTTATTATCAAATAGTTTGTAATTTATACTACAGATCTCCTGTCGAATCAAATGTCTGACCTAGAATTTTAAAATAAAAACCAAAACACCCCACGTTTCAAATTTAAAAGTCATTTTCTTTTCTACTTATTAAAAGTAGCTTTGTTCTTTTCTAGATTTACTATAACCAATAAAACATACTTTATTTATATTTGTATGTTTATATTACCATACCAATAAGTTTTATAAAACTTGAATATTAAATTCACAGAACACATTCAATATTTAAATATGCAGACACGCTAGAAATTAAATTTATTCTCGTAGTACAAATTTTAGTTCCTACAGTGCCAGCTGATTTCCATAATATACATTATAGGAATAACTTAAAGACTATGTCCCATTTATATTTTTTTAATAACCTTAACTAAAAGTTACTGTTTCATAAAAAGGAACTCCACTTATCTAAAAACCAGAGCTCAATGAAAATTGTTGGTTGGTCTGTAATAGATACGGAACAAATTATACAAATTTGAGCCTTGACCATACCATTAACAAGCTATATGACCTTTGGGAAGTTATATCATCTCTGGGCTTCATCTTCCTTGTCCACAAATGGGTAGATAATACAATAAATGTTTGTTGAACAAGTGATACTCAAAGGATTTTTATAAGAACACAATAAGGTAATGTGTGAAAGAGCTCCATAAAATAAAAAAAAACACTGAATTGATATGAGGGGAAATAAACATGCAATATAATCACCATTAGTTGCATGTTTTTAGAAGGTGGCTTTCTTATTGCTAAAATTGAAACATGCCAGGGACAATTACGTAGCGACTAATGCTACCCGGCATAATGCATGCTATTCTCACAGACTATAGTAGCTATCTCATAAAAAATGAATGTGTTTCATTATCTGGCTGTTTTCTTGAAAACAGAGTGGCCCGTTTTCAGGAAGAATAATTAATCTCAATGCCCACTGACATGAACAGCTCTGCTGGGTCATTCATTCAGAAACATTCACTGTAGTTTTCCTCTCATTGTGTATCCTCCCATAGCAACTTCATAACAGGGTAGGTCTGCTGCTCTTAATAATGACATCCATCATGATACATTTAAGGTATTTATTAGTAATATTTATATCTTTTTCCCTTAATAGCTTGCTTCATGGTGCTCAAAATTGGAACACATAGTTTCTATGTTAAGCTCTTTTATACTGATAGCACCTGATTAGTTATATTCTTTAATTTTATTTCATTATTCTCCAGGTTTTTCCTTCTTGTTTCCAGTTGTTCTCCTCTTCAATGTTGTCTACTTGATCTCTTCCATACTGCTTCGCTAACATTTCTTCCATGGTTTCACAATGTTATTAGACATGATTGTCGTTTTTACTTTTACACCTTTTAAATATTTGATCAAACAAGTGCTAAAAATATATTATTACGTAAACAAATGGTCAGAAACACATACTTTTTTACCTACAGCCATTATCTATTACCCATGTGTGGGTTTTATGGATCATCACATGCTTGTCAGTTCACTGGCTAGGGTCAATATGTGAAGCTCATACCCACATGAATCTTGAAAAACATATCTAAATGTTTTAAACATGGAGACACTGTTTTCTACAGTGTTCTTCAAACTTCCCTGGTGAGGAAGAATCACATGGGATACTTGTTAAAATCACAAATTCCTAGGTCCCATCCTGGATCTATCAAACGAATTTTCAGGAAAGGGGCTTGGAAAGTTGTATAATTAACAGGCACTACAAATGATTCTCATCAGGTAAGTCTGAGAAAACAGTAGCCTAAAACAACAGTCTTTGACTATTAGCTCAAGAAACCACAACTTAAATAGGTACTCCTGGTGATGCAGATAGAGTGAGATCCTTAAACTTGATTACTTTGGACTAAGTGTCCACCAAGGAGTGATTCCTTTTGGTTAGAGTGAACACTTTTTCTCATTTAATGGTAATGCTCCTTATAGAGAAGGAAAACACAATAACCTCCGTCAAATATGTCATAAATTTTTTCCAGTGGTAATGTGCCCAACATAATGGAGTTGGATGGAAGTCCAGATTTCAATTTGCAGACAGCAAACAGACTAGACTATAATTTGGAGAAGGTACAAACTTACGTATCTCCCCTATCTGTCCCAACTTTATAAGATGGTGGCTAAAGTGAATAACTTGGACTTTAGAGGAAAAACCCTTCCACTTCAGTAATTTAACTGGAATGAACTAGGCCAAGATCCTATGAAACCACAAAAGGTAAGACATAACAGCTCTAGGACTCTCAGGAGGGAAGAACAATTTCAGAATGGGGAGCCCTACCTCAGTGAGATTCAAACAAGGTGAACATACAAATGGGGTTTAGAGAGAGAATTGTTTGGACGTGAACTGTAACACGTGAAGAAAAGCCAGCTATTTAGAGATAGTATGTCCATTATCAGAATTTGTTTCCTAATGCAGCTACTAATCACTAGGAACAAGATGTAGATGGAATCCCTAAAGTTTTTCTTGGATAACTTGGCCTCAGGCTAGATTGATAATTCTACTACCCCCTCTCTGCCAGCAATAGAACATTTACTTTTTTATTATGTCTCTTTTGGTCTTCCTGGAAGAAAATCAAGAGATAGAAAGTGAAAAACTATTGACTCATCTTTTAAGCTGGTTCTGCATGAGTCTTTCAAAAAGATTTCCTTTTATAAAGTGAACACATTCATAGGATATATAACCATGTAATTGTAATGGTCTGTTTTAGAAAACAGTAGTGTTTGTGTTTCTGAAACAGTGTGCAGGATAGTTTGCACTGGGAAATTCTGGTCCATTACAGCTGAAAGACATTTATCTACCACATACTGACTTTTGGTAGTGGTGACATTGTAGTGATAGCGAAATAGTAAAACATGATTATCAAAACAGGTCCTGATTACAGCCATTCTAGTAGAACTGAAGCTCATTACACATTAACTCAGAATTGATCAAACATGTATTAAGACTATAGTACAATGAGATGAAATGAGGCCAAAATGAAAGTAAGAAGTGTGCTTAGTGATGTTGTAAAGCAAAATGTCAGATTTGCTTTACACGATTATCTGTGTCAAGTTTGGAAATTAGGGCAAGTAAATTTAAATGCAGGACTTCGCAATGGACTGCTGGGTTGTCTGAGTCTATGAAGTAGTGGTCAACTGTGATGAGGTCTACAATCAGATATAGCTGCAGATCACAGAGCTCCATGACTAGTGCAAAAGAACTCAGATTGTTTAGCGAAGCTAAAGGTCAAGCAGTGTCTGACTCACAGAGATATTCCAGTGTAACACTGAAAGTCCATTCCTACAACAGGACTGTACCTTCATATGATTTCCTAGGTTACTCTGCATGAGATCACTTTCAAGAAACTAGAGATGTTTTGGAAACGTACATAATTATCTTTCCCTGATCTTTCTGCTAATTTGGTTTTCACGCACCAGCTTTGCATCAAGGGAAAGGCATCAATATTTTGTCGTTGTGGACAGCAGTTACTTTTTACCATTTTTTACCAGTCAAAAATAAGTTTTTGAAGCAAATATTTAAGCCCCAATATTTTACCTGTTCCAGCAATGCTGTTTGCCTTTCCAGAGCTACACAAATATTTTCATTAATTTGCTCTGTTTTCATGCGCTTAACATTTTCTTTGTTTTCTGAAAACATCCTCTTCTTTTGATAATGGCCTTGGGGAGATGGAAAGATTAAAGATAAGAGGAATTCTCTAATTTAGAGAACCTCTAAGCAAATGGAAAAACTAAAATGTGACAATGGTAGCATTTTTAGAATATGTAACTGCACATGAATATTCCCAAAAACTATTCCTTTAACAAATAATGAATATCTTAGGTAGGGTTGTGGTCTCAGATACACTCCTCCTTCAATCTTATTTAATACACACACATACCCCAATAAAAATGTAATAAATTATATCAATTAATCCTCTATTTATAGTTATATAAGTAGATGTACATTATTTTTTATAAACAGTTAACTTAGGCAGACTTACATAATTTTAAGAGGTGATCGTATTATTTTTAAGCAATCTTAAATTCATCTTGTTAAATGATTGCTCTGTAGCCTAGACAAGAACACAAAATTTATCCTATCAAATCAGTTTTGACTTAAATACCCTACTTCTAATGAAATTTACTTTTACTATATTAATGATGTTATAACCCCAAACTTCATTTTTTAATCACTGTGTATTTCCATTAATCTCTCTCTCTCTCCACACACACAAATATGTATAGGCGTATATATTGTTATCTGTCATCTTATACTTAGCATGTGATTTACGGGTGACTCCTATGGAAAGAAATGGGTTCAACAATAATTTTTAAAGATCCACTCTCTTGGCCAGGTGCTGTGGCTCACACCTGTAATCCCAGCACTTTGGGAGGCCAAGGTGTGAGAATCACTGAGTTTAGAAGTTGTTGGAGGCTGCAGTGAGCTGTGATCACGCCACTACATTCCAGCTTGGGCAACACAGCAAGACCTCGTCTCTAAAAAAAACAAAAACCCATTCTCTTTTAACTAGCCTCCTTCTTAATCCAATAAATAAAACTTCAAAATAAGAGATGTAGATAAAATGAACCAAACAATCACTATAAGCCACCTTTTGATTTTTTTTTTTTGGTACTGTAAACAGAAAGATTGATTCCTTCTTTGTCAGGATTAACTTCCCTTTTGATATGGTGGATACCTTTCCCCCTCCCCACCAAAAATGGTTCAGGAATAAGATACTCTGAAATACTGTTGTCATTTACTTTTTTCCTGTCTATATGTACGTTACCTATTTGTATATTTGAAACTTTAAAATCTCCCCAAAGTGACTATTTTAATTTGTCCAAAATACGCGTAAGTATACACTTACTGTTGTTATCACCATCAGGTGATGACTGCCCCTTTGAGTCTGTACTTTCACAATTTGAAATGCTGGAATGACAGGTTCTACTAGAGTCTTCATTTTTCAAAACATCAGCAGCACAGGTGTTGGAATTGATCGAATTCACCAAGATGGGTGTTTTCTCATCAGGCATAAAATTTGAGTAGGAACTTAAAATATTGTCATTTTGCCTTTTATCATGTGACTCTGAATTGGAATTTGTTTCTAAATGAGAAGCCATCTTGTCAATTCTCTTATCATCCAAGGTATTGGTTCCTGTAGACTTTAGCATTTGAATTATATCACTCAATATACTAGGTTGAGAGCAAATGGAGTTTAGATTACAAGCCCCTTCATGTTCAAAAAAGGATCTTGTTACATTTGCCTGATATTCAAAATGATTTTCAGAAGTGTTTTGTGAAACTTTTGCCTCTTGTATAAAGAGTTTGCTGGGAGAATCTATTATTTTGCTTGGACACACAACTTGTTCAGCAACATAGTCCAATCTTGTCTCTGAATTCACAATTTCTTCTACTGGTTTTATTAAATTCTGAGGGAATATTTTATTTTTCTGTAGGAATACTGAATTTTTGTTAGAGTCCAATGAAGAAGCAATGTTTTCAGAATGTCTACATTTGCTAGTTATGACACCAGTACTTAAATTCTGATTACTATATGGAACATTACTCCCAATCGCTGTTATTTTCAGTGCTTCAACATTCTTTGACTTATTAAGCATCTCTGCTTGCTTCCGGCAACTTGTAGGCATTGTTTTTTTGGCTTTTAATATCTTCCGTTTACTTTTATCTGGACTTGCCATCTTTCATATCCTGGAATTTAAGATATCATATTTAAATCCAATTCTCCAGGGAAGTTGTTTATTTACAATATTAAAATAATGTTGACACTATCTCTCCAGATTTAGATAATCACTTCATTGGAAATTATATCCATTTTCATGTCACTGAAAACATACAAATAATTCCAATTTTTTTCTATAAACCTAAACTACATAAATTCAAATTTTATACTGCTAATAAGCCTCTACTTCATACTAAGCCTGATAATTATTTGACCACTTTTTATTATATCACCTCAGCGCTATAACCATTCACTTTTGATATAATCATCCAAATAGGCCATAGTTTAAATGCTTGAAATGATTAAATTGCACTTCTTCATAAAAACAAAACTTTCAATAAAATATTCCCTTTACTACACATAGTGGTACCTTTTTAAGCTTTCCTAATTTTCAAATCTCCAAAACAAATGGTGCTACAGGAGTAATTTCCAATAGTCATGAGTATAAAACAAGCACTAAGATACATGACATGATGCCAGTTCAAAGAAACAACCCAATTTTTAAATTTATCTTAAAGAATAGTTCATTCTTAATCATTTCTCATAATTTAAGAGGAATCTACTACACAGCAGAGAAAAATATGTTAGTGTTTATTCCTTAGTATTCACATCACCTTTGATCTGAACTGTGAGTAAATGGTTTAAAAGAATGCTGCCAGATTACAAGCCAATCAAAGGCCTAACATAAGCAAACAAAGTGAATTATGTTCACACATGATAGACCAGTTATCTATATTTTCATTTACCGTTATCTATTTTCTTACTCGAAGTTTTCTTTTACTAGATTCTTTTTATTCAATATATCATTTGATCAAGTACAGTTTAGGTTTTGTGAGACCTGAAGGTTGAGGTGAATATTTAAAATTAGAAAAAAAATTACAACAAATTACAAGTTTTTAAAACCTAACATGTGTAAACATCACAAAATCCAGAAAAACAGCATAATACTTCCATTAAGGGCCTACTGATATATACCTATAGAAATTCTACTTTTCCTCTATGACTGCATATTATTTGATCGCCTTTTGATGAATATAATTTTTGTGTTATTTCCATCAGAGAATGGACAAAGCAAATCTTTCCTCTAGCTTAGTGAATAATATATATATATTTAGTTTGGTAATCAGGATGCATAAAATAAGCAGCTTCACCTAAAGACACACTTCTTGTTGATACTGCTACAGCTTTGTGCCCTGTAAACACTAACATTCTTTTGTTTATTTCAAAGGCAGAATTCCTATCAAAAAAGAAAATAAATATGTGTTGTGTTATTATTTCTCACAAGAGAAAAGTTCTACTTTGACTGGAAATCTATGAGAACTAAATCCAATACTTACAAGTTTATACATCTGGTAATTACAGATTTTTTTCCTGAGTACCTTCTGGCTTCATACATTTCAAACTTGTTTTTCTACCACTCACGTATTTCCGGTACCGGGCATCAAGGACCACATTCCCATCACAATCAGGCTGACAGGCAATATTACCTATGCCCAGAAACGGTTGTGAACCACACATACATCCCACTAAACCCATACTGAGTGTATCCCCAATCACAAAAATGCCTGAAGCCACTCTACTGCCAAGTGACACAAAAAAAGAAATCAAAGTGAAGAAAGACAGCAGACTTAAATGGCAATAGTTAAAATATCTTACTTCTAGTAAATCTTAAAAAAACATCCCATCATGTGAACACAGTATTGCTATGGTCCTTCTAAAGGCCTTTGGAAAAAGATCAAACTAGTGAAAAGCCCTGAAAATTAAGATTTGTGGGAAAACTCTCTACATTTGATGCATACAAAAGACATGTAATACGTATTAATTATGAAGTATAATATACTGGAGATCTTTCAACCACTCACACTCAACCAAAAAGGTAGAATGCTAATAACTTGCATTTACCTATGTCCCTCCTTCGCCATCCTGATATAACGTATCCTAAATTTTGAGTTTATAATTCTATTACTTTTTGTAGTTTCATTAAAAATATTGTATGTAACAAATATACTGTTTAATTTTGTTTTTGAGCAAACTACACAGTTTTCTAATACTTGTTTCTTTCTTCACGTATATGTCCAAAATTCACCCACGTGGTTGTGTATAACAACTTATTTTCATGGCAGTGTAATAATCCATTGCGTCAATATACCAAAATTTGTTTATCTAGTCATCTATGAAGGATCTTTGGGTAATTTTTAGTTTTTGTTGCCGTTCTTACATTAACATTGATTGCTGTTTTGAACCTTTTTGGCTCAAGATACTTATGTGTAAGCATTTCTTGAGTGTGTTTGTTGAGTGGTGATAAGGTATACAAGTTCAACTTTTCAGGACAACCAAATTTTCTGAAGCAGTTTTACCAAGTTATTAATACATCCATACAGGCAGCGTGCAAGAGTTACCACTAATCCACATCCTCTTGAAACTCTGGTATTGCCAGATTTGATTTTTAGCAATCTACTCGGATACAGAATTATATCTGTCTTAATTTGCCTTTCCCTAATTAATACCATCTTTTCATATACTTATTATGCAATTTATGTTTCCTCATCTGTAAAAATTCCTGATTATGTCTTATCTTTTCTTGGGTTGTCTTTTCTCATCTATTTTTAAGATGTACTTAACATACTATAAACAATACTCCTTTGTAATCTGAGGACATGGTGCTGTACCACAGCTGTGCAATGCTAAAAATATACAATAGAAATGAAGAATGCCTGCTCAAGTGAACTACTGTTAGATTAAAATTCATAAACAACATGAGATAATCATTAACATTATATACTTGATAGTTGATTAAACTTAGGGCACTGAGAAGCGATACTTCACCTGGAAAACCTCTGCATGAGAATGTTTACGGAAGATAAGTAAAACTGCCAGTAAACACTCAGGGAAGTTAAATACTGGTAACCGTCTAAAAGGCACAGTTTATGTGTTGTAGAATAGTTTAGTGAAATCCAATTTATTGCCGGAAGAATAAAAAGCAACACTCAACCTAAATCGGGGATCCTCACCATCACCTAGAAAGAACTCATAACTCTCTTCAGTCAACTTAAATACTTTGTGGTCAAATAAACTCACCTCACAAAGATCTTTGGAATAATAATAGTGTCCTGTGGAACATGGTAAGAAAGATAAATTACCTATATTTTATCCTCAAACTTAAGTCCTTAATCCATCTTGAATTGATTTTAGCATATAGAAAGAGATAGGGAATCTATTTTCATTTTCCCCTCAGATGTATAATTATTTGGGTGATTCTCACTATTAACTTTAAATTTTGAAAACATAATCAAATCTGCACTTCCATTCTCTTATATATGATGATATAACTACTGCTTTACCTTTAGCATTTCTATGATTTGTCTTAAAAGTCTCTTGTAATACTCAAAAATATTTTAACCTGGCCGGGCGTGGTGGCTCACACCTATAATCCTAGCACTCTGGGAGGCAGAGGTGGGAGGATCGCTCAAGGTCAAGAGTTTAAGACCAGCCTGAGCAAGAGTGAGACCCT
>NW_012148285.1:7805816-7818594 GCF_000956105.1 Propithecus coquereli | reverse complement strand
AGTTTGAGGTTGCTATGAGCTAGCCTGATGCCACGGCACTCTAGCCCGGGCAACAGAGTGAGACTCTGTCACAAAAAAAAAAAAAAAAAAATTTAACCTAATGTGTGTCTTTTTACAGAATTTAATCCATTTACATTCATTATAATGACATATTAAAGCCTTAATTTACATTTGATTTTATGCCTTCTGGGTATTACACATTGTGTTGCTGATTTAGTTTTACTTTTTATTATTATTTGTATTATCTCTGTACTATTTAATATGAAGATGTCATTTATTTAAAGTCTAAATCTGCTTCGCAATTCCATGAATTTGACTACATTTAAAGATTTCCAAAAAGAATTATTTGGCCAACATTTCACCAACCACTGAGGTCAAGAGTGAAAGGGTATCATTTAAGTATATCTTACCTGAAAAAAGGCTAGCTTTTCCTTCCTTTCATCATTATCTCTTTTTGTGTCTGTTCATTTAATTTAGAATTTTACATCCCAGATCTTACCTTACGTATATATTATATATACTGTCAAGAATAACTTAGTTATTACGTTCTGCTGTAGAGCCAAGTTTGCAATAATCATTTTGGTATGTTTTAACTGGTTTCAGGGAAAACTGTCAAGGATTTTCTTTTACTTTTTTATTGAAATAATCACACATATCGAAAAAGTACACATCCTAATTGTAGTTTGATAACTTCATAGAACTAAATGCATTCATGAAACCAGCACCTACATCAAGAAACAAATATACTCAGAACCCCCAAAGTCTAACTGGTTCTCTTTCCACTCACTACTCTAATTCCCATCCAAGTACTAAGCAGGCCCGACTCTGCTTAGCTTCCAAGATCGGGCGCATTCAGGGTGGTATGGCCATAGACCACTACTCTAACTCAAAGGATAACAACCATCATGATTTTTAACACAATCCATTAGTGTTGACTGTTTTTGATCTTTATAAAAATGGAATTGGACAGCACATACTTTTTTGGTCTAGCTTCTTTATACTCTGTGCTTTTGAGACTCATACTGTTACATGTAGTAAAAGTGCAATCTCTTTTCTTATAGATTATATTCCATTGCATAAATACATTACAATTTATCACTTGATTGTACTAATGACTGGCAGGCAGATAATATCTACTTTTTGGATATTATAATGTTACTAAAGAAAATTCTCACACTTGATTTTTGGTGAACATACGAACACATTTCTATTCAGCATTACCTAGCAGTGAAAATGTGTATATATGCGTATACACACACACACACACACACACACACACACTCTCAGCTTTCGATTTATGCTCCCACCAGTAATTTAGGAAAGTTCCAGTTGCTCCATGTCTTCAAGTCTTGGTTTTTTTTTCCATTTTTAGTAATTTTTTTTTTTTTTTTTTGAGACACAGTCTCACTATGTTGCCCTGGCTAGAGTGCCGTGGCATCAGCCTTGCTCACAGCAACCTCAAACTCCTGGGCTCAAGCAATCCTACTGCCTCAGCCTCCCAAGTAGCTGGGACTACAGGCATGCGCCACCATGCCCGGCTAATTTTTTCTATATATATTTTTAGTTGTCCAGATCATTTCTTTCTATTTTTTTTTAGTAGAGACGGGGTCTCACTCTTGCTCAGGCTGGTCTCGAACTCCTGACCTTGAGCAATCCACCCGCCTCGGCCTCCCAGAGTGCTAGGATTACAGGCGTGAGCCACCACGCCCAGCCCATTGATAGTAATTTTGCTAGGTATTGATAGAAACATCTCATTCATAATTATCTGACAAATGAAGTGGCACACCTATTCATATATACATTCATCATTTCATTTCTTCTTTTGTGAAATGCTTGTTCAAATGTTTTGTCAATTTTCTATCTTTCTCCTTCTGATTTGCAGTTCTTCAGATATTGTAGATACAAAATATATGTAACGAAACCTTTCTCTGCCCATAATGTGGCCTGCTTTTCATTTTTTAAAAGGTGTCATTCCATAAAAAAGGCTCTTAATATTGCCCACAATTTTTATTGCTTTGTGCCTTAGAGCTTTTTAGAAAGATTGGCCCACTGCAAAGTCATTAAGATACGCTAAAATTTTCTCTTAAAAACTTTGTTGTACCATTCACATCTAAATATGCGGGCAATCGAGTTGATTTAGAGATACAAGGTGAGGTACTGAGATTAAGGTTCAGTTTTCCCATATACCTATTCAGTAGACCCAGCATCATATATTGATAAGACCATACTTTTGCCAACCGTACCACAACATCACCTTCTCACAAGTCAGGTGACTTGTGTGCGAGGCTGTTTCTGGATTTGCATCCTGTTCTACTGATCCCGTTGCATTAGTTACTACCACCTATTTAAAAGTTTTGATATATAATAAGTCCTCTTCTTTTGTTGTCCTTCTTCAAGATTATCTTAATTATCTTGGCCCTTTGTATTTCCGTATAAATTTTAAAATAAGTTTGTAAATGTACACAAAACAAACCAGCCAGGCACAGTGGCACAGGCCTGTAACCCCAGCATTTTGGAAGGCTGAGATGGGAGAATCACTTGAGGCCAGGAATAGAGACCACCGTGGGCAACATAGCCACACCCCATCAATGCAAAAAAAAATTTTAGGAGGCTGAGGTGGAAGGATCACGTGAGCCCAAGAGTTGGGGGTTTGATATGGAATGTGGCAAAAGAAGAAGACAAAAGTAAGAGTTCCAAGTTGCAGTGAGCGATGATTGTGGCCACTGTGCTCCAGCCTGGGTAAAAAAGAATAGCAAACCCTCCCCCAAACCTGCTGGTATTAAAAAAGGGGGAAAAAAAATACATATGTTTATATATAAACAGTATATAAAGTATGATGTGTGTACAAATATACAAAGCTTGGTAATTTACATACTATACAACTCACCCATTTATGATGGTCTTCAGAATATTCACGGATTTAAGCAACCATTACCACATCAATTTTAGAACAATTTTCATATTAAATCCAAGCCCTTAAGCAGTCACACCTTTATTCTCCTCCACCCCGCTCAAGCTCTACATAACCACTATTTTGCATCTCTATAAAATTTGTCTATTCAGGACATTCCCTGTAAGTGGAATTATACAATACAAAGTCTTTCTGACTGGCATCTTAGAATGTTTTCAAGGTTCATTAATATTGTAGCATGTAACGGAACTACGTTACTAAATGATATTTTACCATATGGATACATAACATTTCATTTATGCATTCATTAACTAATGGATATTTTAGTTATTTCAACTTTTTGGCTATTGTAAATAATGCTGCTATGAACATTCATGCACAGGTTTTTGTGTGGACACATGTTTTCATTTTTCTTTGTACAACTTACACCTAGGGGTGGAATTGCATGGTCACATGGTATCTCTATTATTTTAACCTTTAAGGAACTGCCAGATCATTTTCCAAAGTGTCTGGACCAATTGCCATTCACCAACAGTGGATGAAGGTTCCAATTTTAATACCTCTTCACAAACGCTTGTTATTATCTGTTTAAGTATAGCCAACCTGGTGCAAGGGATGTGGTGCCTCACTGTCATTTTGATTTGGATTTCCCTGATGGCTAATAATGTTGAGCATCTCTTCGTGTGCCTCTTAGAGACTTCTATATCTTCTTTGAAGAAATGTCTATTCAGATTCTTTGCCCATTTAAAAGTTAGGTTATTTGTAGTTCTTTGTATCTTTTAGATTAAGTCCTTTATAAGAGAGGATTTACAATTCCCCCCCCCCATTCTGTGGATTGTCTTTTCAATTCCTAGATGGTATGCTTTCAAAAACTGAAATATTAAATTTTGATAGAGTCCAATTTATTTTTTCATTTGTTGCTTGTGTTTTTGGTGTCATAGCTAAGAAATCACTACCCAATCCAAGGTCATGAAGATTTATCCTTTCCTGGCCGGGCGCGGTGGCTCACGCCTGTAATCCTAGCACTCTGGGAGGCCGAGGCGGGCGGATTGTTTGAGCTCAGGAGTTCGAAACCAGCCTGAGCAAGAATGAGACCCCATCTCTACTAAAAATAGAAAGAAATTAATCGGACAGCTAAAAATATATAGAAAAAATTAGCCGGGCATGGTGGTGCATGCCTGTAGTCCCAGCTACTCGGGAGGCTGAGGCAGAAGGATCGCTTGAGCCCAGGAGTTTGAGGTTGCTGTGAGCTAGGCTGATGCCACGGCACTCTAGCCCGGGCAACAGAGTGAGACTCTGTCTCAAAAAAAAAAAAAAAAAAAAAAAAGATTTATCCTTTCCTAAAAGTTTCATAGTTTTATTAGCTCTTATGTTTAGGTTTTTGATACATTCCCCCTCCCAGTCATGGTAACCATCAGTCTTATCTTTGCTTAAATGAGTTCAACTTTTTTAAATGCCAAAAACAAGTGAGACCATGTGGTATTTGTCCTTCTGTGCATAGATTTTTTTCACTTAAATGTCCTCTGGGTTCATTCATGTTGTAAAAAAAAAAAAAAAATAGCAGGATTTTCTTTTTTAAGGCTGAGTGGTATTCCATTGTATCTATATACCACATTTTCACTATCCATTCATCTGTTGATGGGCACTTAGGTTGATTCCCTATCTTGGCTATTGTGAATAATGCTGCAATAAACATGGGAGTGCAGGTATCTCTTTAACATAATGATTTCATATCCTTTGGATATATACACAGGAGTAAAATTGCTGGATCATTTAGTAATTCTATTTTTAATATTTTGAGGAACCTCCCTACTTGTTTTCCATAATGGCTGTACTACTTTCAATTCCTGCCAAATGTGTACAAGTGTAACCTTTTCTCTACATCCTTGCCAACACTTGTTATCTTTTACCTTTTAGATAAAAGTCATTCTAACAAGCGGGAGGTAGTATCTCATTTTGGTTTTAATTTGCAGGTTCCCTGATTATTAGTGACTTGAGTACTTTAGCCATTTGTATTTCTTTTTTTGAAAAATGAACATACAGGTCTTTTGCCTTTTTTCATAGAGTAATTTGCCTTCTTGTCATTGAGTTGTTTGAGTTCCTTATGTATTTTGGAAGACTTAGTATCACTAAAATGGTCATACTACCTAAGGCAATCTACCAATTTAACCAATTTAATGTAATCTCTAATTCCAATGACATTTTTCCCAGAGGGGGAAAAATCCTATCATGGATCATTAGTATATTAGTATGGAACCGCAAAAGACCCCAAATAGAGCAATTGTGAGCATAAAGAACAAAGCTGGAGGCATCACTCTAGCCAATTTCAAAATATACTACAAAGCTATAGTCATCAAAAAAGCATTGTACTTGCATTAAAAACAGACACATACACCAATGGATCAGACTAGAGAACCGAAAAATAAATCCACACATTTACAGTCAACTGATTTTCAACAAAACGTCAAAAACACACAAGGCGGAAAGGACAGTCTCTTCTATAAATGGTGCTGGGAAAACTGGATATCCACAATAGAAAAACTAGACCTCTGTCTCAAACCATATACAAGAAATCAACTTAAAATGCATTAAAAACTTAAATGTAAGACACGAAACCATAAAACTACTAAAAGAAAACATAGGAGAAAATTGCCCTATGAAATTTATCTGGGCAATTATTTTGGGGGGATATGGCCCCAAAAGTACAGGCAACAAAAGCAAAAACAGACAAATGCAATTACAACAAACTAGGAGGCACAGCAAAGAAAATCAACAGAGTGATGAGACAAAATGGGAAATGAGAGAAAATATTTGCAAACTATGAATTTGATGAGGTTAATACCCAATATATATATAAGGGAGTATTATCTTAATACTATGAAGTCCTCTGATCCATGAACATGGGATGTCTATTCTTTTTTTATCTTAAATTTCTTTCAATAACATTTTCTAATTTTCAGAGTGAGTTTTGTACTTCTCTTTTGGATACTATTATAAATCAAACTGTTTTCTTTTTTTTCAAAAGTTGTTTATATTCATTTAATGCTAAGAACACAGATGTTCTAAAGAGATAAACAAGAAAGTTTTGTTTTCCTAAACAGGATTTTGATCACAAAAACAGTGGTGATCTGGCCAGGCACGGTGGCTCATGCCTGTAATTCTAGCACTCTGGGAGGCCGAAGTGGGCGGATTGTTCGAGCTCAAGAGTTCGAGACCAGCCTGAGCAAGAGCGAGACCCCGTCTCTACTAAAAATAGAAAGAAATTAATCGGACAACTAAAAATATATAGAAAAGGCTGGGCGCAGTGGCTCACGCCTGTAATCCTAGCACTCTGGGTGGCCGAGGCAGGAGGATTGTTTGAGCTCAGGAGTTCGAAACCAGCCTGAGCAAGAGTGAGACCCCGTCTCTACTAAAATTAGAAAGAAATTAATCGGACAACTAAAAATATATAGAAAAAATTAGCAGAGCATGGTGGCGCATGCCTGTAGTCCCAGCTACTTGGGAGGCTGAGGCAGCAGGATTGCTCGAGCCCAGGAATTTGAGGTTACTGTGAGCTAGGCTGATGCCACGGCACTCTAGCCCGGGCAACACAGTGAGACTCTGTCTCTCAAAAAAAAAAAAAAAAAAAACAAACAGTGGTGATCCAAACCTCTGAAACTGAACAGCACACAAATTAAGAAAAATGCAAAACATATTTCTTACCTGAATTGACCTTAGAACACCTAAACATTCTGTTTAAGAGATATCAATACAGTCACATGTCACTCAATGACAGTGATACATTCTGAGAAATGCATCTTAGGCAATTTCATCATTGTATGATGAGTGTATTTACACAAATCTAGACAGTATAACACCCTACACATCTAGGGTATATGATATAGCCTATTGCTACTAGGCTACAAACCTGTATAGCATGTTACTGTACTGAATACTATAGGCCAAATTGTTTTAATTTTTGGGTTATCTAAGTATATGGAAATAAAATAGATTTTTACATACTGATCTTGTATCCATCATAGCTTACTGCAGCCTTGAACTCCTAGACTCAAGTGATCTTCCTGCCTCAGCCTTCCGGGTAGCTGACACTACAGGTACACAGTCCCGAACTTAATTATTTTTTCTTTTTAGAGATGGGGTCTCGCTATGTTGCCCAGACTGGTCTCAAACTCCTGGGCTCAAGTGATCCTCCTTCTTCCTCAGCCTACCAAAGACCTGGGATTACAAGCATGAGCCACCACCGCCATGCTACTGAACTTATTTTTATCTTTGATAGTTTTTTGTGGATTCCTTAGGATTTTCCACTTACTAGATGTCATCTGTGTACAGATGTCTTCTTTCTTTCCAATCTCGATTTAATTTTCTTACCTTATTTTCCTGACTAGATCTTTCAGAACAATGTTGAATAGAAGTGGTAAGAGTGGTCATCTTGTTCCTGATTTAGGAAGTTTTTCACCACAGCATGGCATTAGCTGTGGGTTTTTCACATACGCATTTTATCAGATTAACAAAGTTCCAAACTTTCCCTACTTTGTTGAATTTTTTTTTTACCATGAAGGGGCACTGAATTTTGTCAGAAAATGCTTTTCAGCATCTCTTAAGTCAAGCATGTGGCTTTGTTCTCTACTCAATTTATATGGTACGAAACCAACCTTGCACTTCTAATTCCCATGTGGTAATGATGTATAATCCTTTATGTTTCCTCATTAGTATAGTGGTTAACGAATAAAAACAAAGTGAAAAATAAATTTAAAATTTTAAACAAAAAAATCCTTTTCTAATTGTTAGTATTTGGTTGACGATTTTCATGTTTACATCCATAAGAGACATTGTTCTGTAGTTTCCTTATGATGTCCTTATCTACTTTTGGTATCGGGAAAATACTGGTCTCACAGATTTATTTGGGAAATGTTCTTTTCTCTTCCATTTCTTGAAGAATATTTGTGAAGAATTGGTATCTTTAAGTGTTTGGTATCATTCGCCAATAAAGCCAACAGATTTGAGGCTTTTCTTTGCGTCCTAATTCAATGTCTTTACTTGTCATAGGTCTGTTCAGATCTTGAATCAGTTCCGGTAGTGTCTTTTTAGGAAATCTGTCTGTTTCATCTATTTAGTGGAGTCATACAATTAGGATTTTTCTATGGTAGTCCCTTATAATTGTTTTAACTTCTGGAAGGCCAATCGTAACATTCACTCATTCCTCATTTTAGTAATTTGAATCTTCCATTCTTTTTCTTCATCAGTCTAACTCATTGATCTTTTCAAAAACCAACTTTTGGTTTCCTCAATTTTCTTCATTTTTGTCAATTTCCACTTTTTTTTTTTTTGAGACAGAGTCTCACTCTGTTGCCTGGGCTAGAGTGCCATGGCATCACCCTAGCTCACAGCAACCTCAAACTCCTGGGCTCAAGTGATTCTCCTGCCTCTGCCTCCTGAGTAGATGGAATTAACAGGCACCCACCACCACGCCCAGCTAACTTTTTCTATTTTTAGTAAAGACGGGGTCTCATTCTCGCTCAGGCTGGCCTTGAACTCCTGAACTCAAGTGATTCTCCTGCCTCGGCCTCCCAGAGTGCTAGGATTATGAGCGTGAGACACTGCACTCAGCCTATGTTTTCCTTCATTCTGCTGACTTTAGGTTCGTTTTGCTTTTCTGTTTCTAATTTCTTAAGATCAAGGTCTAAGTTACTGATTTGAGGTCTCTCTTATAGCATTTATCACTATAAATTTCCACCTAAAAGTTGCTTTAATTGTACTCTCAAAATTTTTGGTATGTTTTGTCTTCATTTTCATTCATTTCAAAGTATTTTCTAATTTCTCTTCTGATTTCCTCTTTGACCTATTAGTTATTGAGGAGTGTGCTAATTTTCACATATTTGTAAATTTCTCAAATTTCCTTTTGGTATTGATTTCTAACTTCATTCCACTGTAGTCTGATAATGCTTTTTATTATTTCAGTCCTTTCTAATTTGCTGGTTTGTTTTACGGCCCAGCACGTCTATACCGCAGAAAGGTCTACGTATATTTAAGAAATGTACATAGTATATTCTGCTGTTTTGGGGTGGAGTGTTCAAAAGATGTCTCTTAAGTCTAGTTGTTTAATACTTCGAGACTTCTCTTATCTTGCTTATCTGCTTAGTTTTCTATCCATTATGAAAGTGGTATATAAAGTCTTGAAACATTATTGAATTGTCTATTTCTCCCTTCAATTTTGTCATCAGTAGCTTCATATACTTTGGTGCTCTATTATTACATGCATCTTTATAATTGTTATACCTTCCTGAAGGACTAACCCTTAACATCATTCTAGACTGTCCCTTTTTATCTCTAGCTGTATTGTTTTAGTCTATTTTGTCTGATACCAATACAGGCACTCTAGGTTTCTTACGGTGTTTTGCTGTTTGCATGACGTATCTTCTCCCATTCTTTTATTTTCAACTTATTTGTCTCTTTGAATCCATAGTGTGTCCCCTGTAGACAGCCTATAGTTGAACGCTTTTTTCTCCTTCCAGTTTGACATTCTCTGCTATTTGACTGGATTGTTTAATACATTCACATTTGACATTCATTCATTCATTCATTTAGACAGAGTCTTGCTCTCGTGCTTGGGCATCCTCAAAGCTCACAACCTCAAACTCCTGAGCTCAAGCAATTCTCCTGCCTCAGTCCCCCAAGGAGCTGGGACTATAGGCCCGCACCACCATGCCCAGCTAATTTTTTTCTATTTTTTGTAGAGAAGGAGTCTTGCTGTTGCTTAGGCTGGTCTCAAACTCCTGGCCTCAAGCAATCTTCTCACCTCGGCCTCCCAGAGTGCTAGGGTTATAGGCGTGAGCCACCACACCTGGCCCGACACTACTATTAATAAACAGATGCTCCCTGACTCACGATGAGGTTCCATCCCAGTAAGCCCATTGTAAATTGAAAATATCATTGAGAGATGCATTTAATACAGGTACACTTAAACTACTGAACATCATAGCTTAACCAATGCCTAACTTAAACATGCTCAGAACACTTACATTAGTTCTCTACAGTTGGGCAAAATCATCTAACCCAAAGCCTATTTCATAAGTGTTGAATATCTCATGTTAATGTACTGATATTCTACTGAATACCTATCCCTTTCACACCATTACAAAGTGCAAAAATTCTAAGTCAAATCATCATAATTTGAGGTTTGATTCATGTCTGCCATTTTATTTTTTGGTTTATATGTCTCATGTCTTGTTCTAGTCCTTTACTGTATTAGATACTAGATTTTTTTTAATGCCCTGTAAATGGTGTTTTGTTTTTTTTTTTTTTTTGAGACAGTGTTTGCTCCGTCAACCAGACTGGAGTGCAGTGCTGCCATCATGGCTGACTGTAACCTTCAACTCCTGGGGAGAAGTGGTTGTCCCGCCTTAGCCTCCCGAGCAGCTAGGACTACAGGAACACAGTACCACACCTTACCAACTTTTTTGTTATTGTAGAGATGGGGTCTATGTGGCCCAGGCTGAACTTGAACTTCTGGCCTCAAGCAATACTCCCACCTTGACCTCCCGAAGAGTGAGGATTTATAGGTGTTAGCCACTGCACTTGGCCTGTAAATGGTGTCATTTTTAAAAACTCCATTTTTTCTATTACACAGAAGTACATTTTTATTTCCAATGAATTAAGTTTACTTATTAAATCTAACAAATTATAGATTCTTTTGAACTCTAAAGATAATGTTTTTAATTGCCAAGCCTCCATTTATTTTTCTTGTCTTATTGTATTAGTTAGAATCTCTAGTATAGCATGAGTAGGTATGGTATTAGTGGGGATCCTCTCATTGCCAATCATGGATGGGATGTGGAGTTTCACTACTTCACCATTAAATATGTTGTTTGCTATAGTTTTTTTGTACACATTATGTATTAGTGAATTATCCTTCTATTTCTAGGTATTATACTTATATTTCTAACTATTCATGAATTTGTCATGAATGCATGTTCAATTTGATCAAAGGCCTTTTCATATCTACTGAAATGATGACATCTCATTTTTTCCACTAATTCATATTATATTGATTTGAAAATATTAAACCTAGTTTATTCCTGAAATTCACTTGGTCATAATACGTCTTTTTATGTTTCACAATTCAATGTGCTAACATTCTGTTTAGGATTTTTTTTCTTTCTTTTTTTTGGTCACCCTTGTTTAGGATTTTTTATTCAACTGTTAATATGAGATCAGTCTATAATTTTTATCAGGTTTTGATAACAAAGTTATGCTGGCCTCATAAAACAAACCAGAAAGTCTTCTCCTATTCTCTGACTAGTTTGTATATTAATGGTGTTATTTCTTCCCTAAATGGTAGAATAATTCACCACTCATTTTTGACATCTTTTTAATGTCAATTTTAGTTGTTTTTCCATTTCAACACAATTTCAAATTTATCAGCACAAAGTATCTGTAATATCTGTAGTGCTGTCCCTCTTTTCATTCTTGATATTGGTGATACGGTTTTCTTCATTTTCTTGGTTATTCATATTTGAAATTTATAAATTTATCAAGATTTTCAAAGCATTACTTTTAACTTAGTTGGCTTGCTATTTTACAGTGTTCCATTTCATCATTTCCTGCTGGTATTATATAATTACTTCCTTCCACTTTCTTTAGTTTTCATTTGCTGTTCTTATTCCAGCTTGAGATTAAAAACTCAGATCTTTTCAGTCCCTTTTTTCCCTAACTGCATATTTAAAGCTATAAATGTTCCTCTAAAACCTGCTTTAGTTGAGCCCACATCTTATTTGGTTCAAAATATTTCCTAACTTTTGCAATTATAATTTAATTGATCTACAGATTAATAAATATATTAATTTCCAAGCAACTGCAGATTTCCTAATTATATTTTTATTGTTGAATATTGGCTTAATTCCACTGGATCAGAGAATAACCTCTGAGTGAGTTCAATCTTGTGATATTTGTTGAGGCTAACTGCATGGTCAATTTTGGTAAAATTTTCATGTGTACTTGTATCAATGAGGTTAAATTCTTAATTGTGTTTTCCTAATCTTCCAGCTATTAAAACAGAAGTGGAATACTATGATTGTGGAATTGTCTGTTTCTTCTAATTTACTCATTGTCTTTTTTTCCTTATAGAGTTTGAAGCCATGGATGCGTTCTGATTGTTTTTTTTCCCCCCCTATATTCCTGGGTAGATTGGGTCTCCCCATTATGAAACATCTATATCTCTAGTAATGTTTCTTGCCAAGACAGTATGTTAATACATTATAAACACTGAATAAAGGGCAATTCTTCTCTTTACTCTTTTTTACGAAGTAAAAACTTAATCTATTCTTGTTTAAAGTCATACAGTTCAGAGGCAGAATTTGAACCCAACATCTTACGATTCAAAGAAATCTAATATCAGAAGCACAAATCAGATACGGTATTATAAAGAAACAGGGCTGCAGTAACAGGTATATCACAGTCAACAAAATGACAAAAACTCTTACTAGTGATCCAGCTTGGGCCAGGTGATAGTTAATCTCATTATGAACATGAACTAATCCCAAGTGTGGTCCAAGGACGCACATCATCGGCATCACGTGAGTGCCAAAAGAATTTTGCCCTTACTTTTTAAATTTTTATCAATGTAACAGTACATAATGAAGCAATATAAAATGCTTATAATGAAATAAGAAACAACTGCTTGCCAGCACTCCTTAAGGCTTAATGGCAATCATTTTTAAACTAAGTTAGCATTTTTTTAAGTATTAGTATTTTTAAGTAGTTTCCCACTAGTATTTCTAGAGTTGTAAATTTTAGCCATATATACCAGTTTTCCATAATTACAGATGACTATTCAGTTCATACAATTTTTTTTTTTTTTTTTGAGACAGA
>NW_012148285.1:7804257-7805570 GCF_000956105.1 Propithecus coquereli | reverse complement strand
CTCCTGAGCTCAAACAATCTGCCCGCCTCGGCCTCCCAGAGAGCTAGGATTACAGGCGTGAGCCACCGTGCCCGACCAGTTCATATACTTTTTACAGCTCATATTTTCAATTAAATCAATACTTAAGTTGTTACAGGTAAATATTCTCTAGACAGCCAGAGTATCATGGCTGCATTATCTACCTTAAACAATATTTTGTTTTCCCTGGTGCTATCAAATCTAACATTCCTATAAACCTAACCTTCACTTTTTTTCAAATTGACCAGAACTATCAAACATTTCCCCCATTCTATACTCCTTCAAGATCAAGTTTAAAGATCACCTCTTCAAGAAGGCCTTCTGCCAAGAGAACTACTTCCTTATCTGAATTTCCCATCACAAACATACATTTCAAGTTATGAAATTTGAGGACAGAGATGCATCTTACTTATTTTTATATCATCAGTGAAATGCCTTTCATATAGAAGTTTTAAGAAATGCTGTACGATGGCTCACTACTTTGTGAGGCTAAGGCGGGAGAACCACTTGAGGCCAGGAGTCCAAGACCAGCCTGGGCAACCGACTGAGACTCGGCCTCTACAAAAAGATTTTAAAAATTAGCCAGGCATGGTGGTTCATGCCTTTAGTCCCAGCTACTCAGAGGCTGAGGTTCGAAGATCACTTGAGCCCAAGAGATGGAGGCTACAGTGAGCTATGATGATGCCACTGCACCCTAGCCAGGGCAACAAAAAGAATACTGAAAATCCACTCAGGGTTATTGTCTCTTTAACATAAAGAGTACCAGAAACAGGCCTCAGCAACTTTTGTCACAACCATCTCATAAGCTACTTCATATCAGCAACACAATACACAGTAGCTCCTCAGTGGTATGCTAAAGGGAATTACCACATTTAGTAGATACATATAATGCCTCTATATAATTAGTGACTAAATTTACTAATATCTATATAAATATCTTATACCCCTATGAGCCTAATCGTGAGTTCAAAAAGTCATATTATATCTCATTATCTCCCCTCCCTCCAGAAAGTCAGTTATTTCTCTCTAGATATTACCTGACTACAATCTGTCCTACCCAGATTGGTAAAGATAAAGGATAAAAAGTTAGCCAAGTTTAATATAATGTACTTTAAAAATCAGGTTTAAGAATAAGTATTTAAAAGATTAAGAACAGGCCAGGCGCGGTGGCTCATGCCTGTAATCCCAGCACTTTGGGAGGCCGAGGTGGGAGGATCGCTTGAGCTCAGGAGTTCGAGATCAGCCTGAGCAAGAGCGAGACCCCGTCTCTACTAAAAATAGAAAGAAATTAGCTA
>NW_012148285.1:7800315-7803897 GCF_000956105.1 Propithecus coquereli | reverse complement strand
GCCGAGGTGGGAGGATCGCTTGAGCTCAGGAGTTCGAGATCAGCCTGAGCAAGAGCGAGACCCCGTCTCTACTAAAAATAGAAAGAAATTAGCTAGACAACTAAAAACATATATAGAAAAAATTAGTCGGGCATGGTGGCACATGCCTGCAGTCCCAGCTACTCAGGACGCTGAGGCAGTAGGATCGCTTGAGCCCAGGAGTTTGAGGTTGCTGTGAGCTAGGCTGACGCCACGGCACTCTAGCCAGGGCAACACAGTGAGACTCTATCTCAAAAAAAAAAAAGAATAGGAGACAGAATGAGATAGAAGAATACAGTTCTTTGTATATTGTATTATTTCACTCAACTTAATGAGAACTAATACTCTTGTGCACTTAAAGTTATAAAGTTTTTATTTTTAACAACTATCCAATATATTAGTTAAAATTTGGTTATCAAATGAAACACATCCGTACACACCCACTATAAGAGAACTATGAAACATGCATAGGCAAAGATGCAGGAATCAGGCAATAGGTTATATCAAACTTCAAGATATTAAGTAGCAAGGAAATACAATGGAATTGAAGGCTGAGATGAATGAATTACAGAGTTGATAAGGCAAGCATAGCAGAAAATTCAAGATGTACCTAGATACACCAATTCTTAAAACACGCAAATTGTTTCCAATAAGGTACTGCTCATGCATTTCTGTTGAGGCAGAAGTCAATCTTAGGATGTGTCCTGTACATTTCTGCAGATAAGACTGAGAATGAAGTAGATTAATTTGATTAAGATCAGAGTAGATACTTCTAAAAAAAAAAACAAAAACAAAAAACAAACTGAGGGATAAACAAGCTAAGAAGAAAAGCATACTTCACAAAAGCTGAATTCAGCATAATTAGTCTTTCATTCAGATGCTTCATTTTTCAGTAACTTTCCTGTGATATAAATTATCTTTTATCTTGAATGTTCTTCCCCATTTGTTTTGCAAATAGTTATGTCGAAGGTCATTTATTGGGCTGGGTGTGGTTGCTCACGCCTGTAATCGTAGCACTCTGAGAGGCCGAGGCGGGAGGATCGCTTGAGCTCAGGAGTTCGAGACCAGCCTGAGCAAGAGCGAGACCCCGTCTCTACTAAAAATAGAAAGAAATTAGCTAGACAACTAAAAACATATATAGAAAAAATTAGCCAGGCACAGTGGAGCGTGCCCGTAGTCCCAGCTACTCGGGAGGCTGAGGCAGGAGGATCGCTTGAGCCCAGGAGTTTGAGGTTGCTGTGAGCTAGGCTAATGCCACGGCACTCTAGCCAGGGCAACAGAGCCAGACTCTGTCTCAAAAAAAAAAAAAAAAAAAAAAAAGGCATTTTTTGGGCAAAAAAAAAAAAAAAAAAAAAGAAGGTCATTTACTGGCTACAAGTAAATATGACAAAATCACAATGAAAAAAGTATTAAGTCCCAATCGAGAAAAACAGCCTAAGTGGATCTAACATAAGTCTTCGGGGCAGAAAAAGCTATGTCATAAAGCGAGCAACATGCGTTGGCTTATATTAGAAGGTTCATCTTCAATAGTCAGTTTTCTAGGCGCAGCAGAGTTTTAACGGAGAAAGCAAAATCCTTATTCTTCGGTTTAGACATTCTTGAACTTGCTGAAACTGGAGAAAGCAGGTGGGGGAGGGGCCACAGGAAGGAAATAGTTTGATTTTTTAAAAAGATATTCCTAACAATGAACTTCTATATTAAAAGAGTCATTCAATCATAGATCCCTACACCGGTAAACTCAGCTGAGGTGCACACAGTATTTCAGCACTTTACTCAGACTTTTGTATTATCCCTAATGGTCTAGAGCCTACAACGTATATCAAGGCCACTTGGCAGGATTCAGTTAACCGTTCTGGCATTAGGTTTCTTCAGATAAAGATGCCTAAAACATCTCACGGAAATTTGGCAACAGGATACTAAAGTCGGAGGAGGTGGGAACTAAATCTCATCCGTTAACTTGCGAAAGCACTGCGGGCCAAGACTACGCTTTGTCTTACTTAGTAGTCAAGAGAGAAAAAAAACCAAAAAACAAAAAACACTGAGGCCACTTCCCTTCCGCAGCCCTAGCCCGGTGCCGCCTCAACGGGAGGGCTCAAGCGACTCCTACTTCGCCAGCGCTCCGCTCGGAAAGCGGTGTAGACGCGACCTTCCGCTCCTCACGGCGTCTTCCCGGCAGGTCCGAGCCCCAGCGCCCCCGCGGACGCCTTTCAGTCAGTCAGACCCGCCGCGACCGCCCGGCTCGCCCGGTACTCCGAGGACTCCGCGGCTGTACCTCAGAAGAGCGCGCGACGCCCGCGAAACCGCCGCTCGGCCAACCGCCGCTCGTCCGGCCCCAAACGTACCTACAGCGGCGCCGCGCCAGCAGCTCCTCCGCCCGCAACCGATCCGGACCGCAACCGCTGCGCACAATGGTGGTTCAGCCAGGACCGGCTGAGGTAAGTCTCCCGCCGCCCACCCCGGCTGACTCCGAGCCAATGGCAGCGCGAACGGGCCGTAGCCCAGCCAATCAGACACGACCGTAGGGAGTGGGCGGGGAGAAATGCAGCTGGCGGAAGTGGAAGTCGGCTGAGGGCCGCCAGCTGTTCGCCTCGAAGAACGCTTCTTCCCTGCAGTCTCTGGGGCAGCTTCTTCCATCCCATTACTCCCCCTCCCCCACCCGAGGCGCGGATGGCAGCGCTTGACTAGGCCTTTTTTTTTTATTTGAGTGACTCATGTGAAAATTTGGATAGTTTTTCAAAAATTACTAATAAAATGTATTTTCAAAAACAACCCCCCCATAATCTACACTTTACCGATTTGAATTTTTCAATATTGTATTAAAATATTTATCGTGATGACTGTTTTTGAAGACCCCTTACATTTTGTGACTTAGGAGAGTGGCCCTCACAGTTGTCTTTTTCTTCAGTTCCCTAAATTGTCCCAGATGCCTGCCACCCTAGGTTGCGTCAGATTTCGGGAGGCCTGCTGCTAGAGAATCGCCCTCTTGGTGGTTATCATGCGTTCACCCAATAGGTCGTCATGGCGTCCCCTCTCTGGGGGAAGTGCGGGAAATCTAACTGTCAACTAGATCGATAAAGCTCCCTTTGTCACAGAGGGTAGAGCTGCCTACCTCACTTCTGGCTACCAGAAAAACGAGACAAAGCCAATCTGGAAGGCTGAGTCATTAACAGAATCTTGATCCTTAAAACCTCAAGGATGGGGGGAGGCGGGGCAAGGGCAACATACGTAACCTGACCATCTGTACCCCCATAATACGCTGAAATAAAAACAAACAAAAAACCTTAAGGATCCTTAAAACCAGCGGGTTCCCCAAATATGGTCCAGGGATTTCAGGACCTTAAATGTCAGTACAATTTTACAATAATATGAAGATGTTATTCACTTTTTTTCATTCTTTCAGTCAGAAGAATTCAATGGAATTTTCCAGAAGCTTTTAGAAAATTGACATGAGAGATTAGAACAGATTGAATGCAGAAGCAGGCAAGAGACTCTGTCTTATCTTAGACATTAAGGAAATTGGCAAAAATGTAAAACAATTCTTATCTTTGCACAAATTTTTTTTTT
>NW_012148285.1:7797772-7799705 GCF_000956105.1 Propithecus coquereli | reverse complement strand
GCTTGAGGTGGGGAGTTCGAGACTAGCCTGAACAAAAGTGAGACTCCATCTCTACTAAAAATAGAAAAAAGTAGCTGGGCATGGGGGTGCTCACCTGCAGTACCAGCTAATCGGAAGGCTGAGGCAGGAGGATCACTTGACCCCAGGAGTTTGAGGTTGCTGTGAGCTATGATCATGCCACTGCACTCTAGCCCAGGTGACAGAGTGAGACTCTGTCCCCCGTCCCCCACCCTCCCACCAAAAAAAGTCTCAAAGAATGATTTTGAAAATAATTGAAGGGTATAGACAGGGCTGCTGAGAGAGTAGGTGTGGGAGGGAGTGGGAGGTACATAAGCTGTAGCCGGGTAAGGAATTTGGACTTAATTCAGTCAAGAATGAGTAACTAGCTTTTAGAAATGTTATATCTTTTTAGGGTAATAGGATATCTTGTATGTTATTTTAATAATAATGATAATAATTGATATTTACTGGATGCTATGTTAATCAAGTTCAATGCATACAATATTTTCCATTTATTTCCGCTCTCCAAGTTGGACAATCTGTATTCAAAGCCATGCTGGGTCACTTATTAGCCATGTGGTCTTGGGCAAGTTAGTTCACTTTCCAGGTACACAATTATCTTACCTCTAAATAGAAATAACAACAACAGCAATAACAAATGACTCATTGAGTTCTTAATTGTCTCAGGCACTGCACTCAAAACTCACTCATATTACTTAAATTAATTCTCATAACACACACTACATAAAGTACTGCAAAGTCTCTCAATTTGCTATTTGACTTTCTAAAAGAAATACATGAGATAACAGAGATACAGTTCCTTATACATCTCCTGACTTGTAGTAGACACTTGATGTATAGTAACTATTATTATTAAAATTGTTAAAACTGAGAACATGAATGATCTTGAGCAAATCTTCTAGCCTTTTGTGTTAGAATTTTTCTTGTTCGCTCATTTTCTTCCAATGAGGATTGTGGTAGGCAAAATTTGAACCCCATGATCTTTGTGCCTTACTATTCCTCTTATGGTTAAATTACATTACATGGCAAATGGCCTTTAAAAATATAATTAAAGTTATAATCATCTGACCTTAAGATGCAGGGATTAGCTGGGATTTTCCAGGTGAGTACAATGTAATCACATGAACTCCTAAAGGCAAAAAGACAAGTCGGATAGATGCAGCAGAAAGGGAATTCACAGAGATTCAAAGCTTGGGGAGGACTCAACCCATGAGTCCTGGCTTGAAGATGAAAGGGACCACATGGAAACCATGAGAAGAAAAGTAATTCTGCCAACAACATGAAAATGACCCTGGAAGAAGATTCTCCTCCAAAGCCTTGGCTGGCTGACGCTTTGATTTCAGCCTCAAAAAGACCCTAAGCAGAGTTCCCAGCTGAGTCCACTGTACTTCTGGTTTATAGAACTGTGAGATAATATGTGGGTGTTGTTTTAAGCCATGACATTTGTGGTAATTTGTTACGGCAACAATAGAAATCTAACATGAGCGTTCATTCTATACCCTTCTCAGCTCTCCCTAAGGCAAGGCTGAAATCCTGAAAACTACATTTCCCAGATGCCTTTGCTTCCTGTGTTCTGGATTCACCAAGTGGGATGCACTTCCTGACGTTTGGAAACTGCAAGAAAGACATGTTATCGCTGTGAATTTTTGCTTGGGCTTTGTCTCTTTTCCTTGCCAGTCCCTGTCTCAGTAATATAAGGCAGCTGTGACAATTAACAGTGGTTTTATAAACTCTTCTGGCCTTTGGGCAGCCATAGCAGTAACTTCTTTATTCTCTGGACCACAGATGCAGTGGCACAAATGAAAACCAATGTGACAGTAGCTCCTCCAGGTGCTTCTAAGCATCTAAGTCTCTGTACTAAATACCATTATGTTTGAAATATCTGGAGTGGTTTCATTTTTCCATAACTGAA
>NW_012148285.1:7795627-7796987 GCF_000956105.1 Propithecus coquereli | reverse complement strand
CCAGAATGAAGTCCTAAGAAGCAGTTTCAGAAGCAAAAGTTTTTCTCTGGCCTTCTCTTGCCCTCCTGCTTCTCAGTCCCATTCTCCCCTGAGGCTAGCCATGGAAACTAGAATCCCTCCTCTCCAAGGTGGGTCACAGAAACCAGAACCCCCCATACCCCAAAGCCAACCACAAAACCTAAAAATATTACTCGAACTTTCCCTCCACCTTTCTGTGTAAAAACTGGCCATAAAGAAATTATCTGACCTACCTTGTTTGACTACAGATCACAAGACCCCCTTTCCAGAGAGGGTCCTGCCCCAGACCCAAAAGAAAGGAATGCATGCTCAGAGAGGCCAAGAAGAATCTAGATGGACAGGCCTTGCTGGGTTTTCCCCACTCAGTCTATTAGCATTATATCATACCCTTTTTGTCCAATCATATTTCTACATGGCTGTCCATACTTTGTTGCACATAAGTATACAAATAGATGATTTCCCCTGTATCTTTGGGTCTTCATCCTGAAGGCTCTTGTGTCATGTAAAACTATGATCACATAAATTTGCATGTCTTTTGTCCTGTGAATCTGCCTCTTGTCCATGATTCTCAGTGAAGCTTCAGAGGGTAAAAGGGAAGTTTTCCCTTGGCCCCTACAATACTAGGTGAAACAATATGGGTAAAGCACTTAAAAGAGTGCCTGATCTATGGTAAGTATTTAGTAAAAGTTTACAAATACTATTACAAATATAATCATCATCACTACTCTCATCATCATTGTATATTTTTGTTTCCATTATCTGATACATAATAGATGCTCAATATAAGTTCATAAAATGATAGTAAATAAATGAATTGATTCAGAAACAGTATTCAATGTATCATTTATAGTATCATCTCCACTAGCATATGTCAAAGTAGAACAATTGGAATTTATTTAAGGGAAAATTACAGATAACAACATAATCATTGATTACAAATGTAACATTAAATTATAGGATAGAAATACTATTAATATTATTGTGAATATGTTTTTTTAAGTATGATTATTGTGATGGCTAAATTTTATGTGTTGGTTTAGCAAGACTATGGTGCCCAGTTGTTTGGTCAAACATGAGTCTAGACATTGTTGTGAAGGTATTTTGTAGATGTGACTAGCATCTACAATCAGTTGACTTTAAAGATTGCCCTCGATAATATGGGTGAGCCTAATCCAATTAGTTTAAGGCCTTAAGAACGAAAGCAGAAGTTTCCCAGAGAAGGAGGAGTTCTGCCTCAAGATTGTAACATAGAAATCCTACCTGAGTTTCTAGCTTACTAGCCTGTCCAACAGATTTCAGAGTTAAGACTATAGCATCAATTTCTGTCTGAGTTTCTAGCCTG
>NW_012148285.1:7793212-7795323 GCF_000956105.1 Propithecus coquereli | reverse complement strand
AGAGAGGGTCCTGCCCCAGACCCAAAAGAAAGGAATGCATGCTCAGAGAGGCCAAGAAGAATCTAGATGGACAGGCCTTGCTGGGTTTTCCCCACTCAGTCTATTAGCATTATATCATACCCTTTTTGTCCAATCATATTTCTACATGGCTGTCCATACTTTGTTGCACATAAGTATACAAATAGATGATTTCCCCTGTATCTTTGGGTCTTCATCCTGAAGGCTCTTGTGTCATGTAAAACTATGATCACATAAATTTGCATGTCTTTTGTCCTGTGAATCTGCCTCTTGTCCATGATTCTCAGTGAAGCTTCAGAGGGTAAAAGGGAAGTTTTCCCTTGGCCCCTACAATACTAGGTGAAACAATATGGGTAAAGCACTTAAAAGAGTGCCTGATCTATGGTAAGTATTTAGTAAAAGTTTACAAATACTATTACAAATATAATCATCATCACTACTCTCATCATCATTGTATATTTTTGTTTCCATTATCTGATACATAATAGATGCTCAATATAAGTTCATAAAATGATAGTAAATAAATGAATTGATTCAGAAACAGTATTCAATGTATCATTTATAGTATCATCTCCACTAGCATATGTCAAAGTAGAACAATTGGAATTTATTTAAGGGAAAATTACAGATAACAACATAATCATTGATTACAAATGTAACATTAAATTATAGGATAGAAATACTATTAATATTATTGTGAATATGTTTTTTTAAGTATGATTATTGTGATGGCTAAATTTTATGTGTTGGTTTAGCAAGACTATGGTGCCCAGTTGTTTGGTCAAACATGAGTCTAGACATTGTTGTGAAGGTATTTTGTAGATGTGACTAGCATCTACAATCAGTTGACTTTAAAGATTGCCCTCGATAATATGGGTGAGCCTAATCCAATTAGTTTAAGGCCTTAAGAACGAAAGCAGAAGTTTCCCAGAGAAGGAGGAGTTCTGCCTCAAGATTGTAACATAGAAATCCTACCTGAGTTTCTAGCTTACTAGCCTGTCCAGCAGATTTCAGAGTTAAGACTATAGCATGAAACGAATGAAACAGATAAAGACAGATAAAGATAAAAACAGATAAAGACAAGCATTTTTAAATGATTCTGCTTAATAAGGTCAAGGAAGTAGAGGGGAAATGGTAAATAAAATAGATAAAATAATAGAGGACATCACCAGAGAATTTGAATCTGTTTAAAAAAATCAAATGTACATACAGAAATAAAAAATACGGTGTTGGATATTAAGAACTCAGTGGGTGAGTTTAACTGCAGAATGTACGTGCAGAAGACAGGATTAATAAACTGAGAGACAGATCAATAGGGAATACCCCAAATGAAGCATACAGAGAAGAAAAGAATGTTTTTAAAAGTGTAAAAGGGTGTGCGCAAAAAGTGTCACAGAATGAAGCGTTGATAAAGGCACAGCTATGGGAAGCAATATGAATTCTAAGCTGGATAAATACAAGGAGTACACCTGGAACATGATATTAAGCTCCTGAACACCTGGCACATTTGATTAAAACTGCTGAAAACTAAAGACAATAACTCTTAAAGAGTTATTGAAAAAAACATACTTTCTTCAAAAGAGATTACTAGCAGATCTGACATTTCAACAGAAACAACGGAAGTCAGGAGTTAATGGAAAGAGATCTTTAAATAAAAGCAAACGAACAAAAAGAGCAACGAAAACTTGCCAACCTAGAATCCTGTTCTCAGAGAAATATTCCTGAAAAATAGAGGTGAAATGAAGATGTTTACAGATAAAAGCAAGACAAATAAAAATGAAAGAATTTGTTTTCGGGAGGACTGCACTAAAAGAAGTAATAAAGGGAATTGTTTGGGTAGGAGGAAGATGATTCTAGGTGAAAGCATGGCAACATAGGAGAAAATAAATAACAATGAAAAAGATAAATGTATAATTAAATTTAAAGGATACTAACTGTACAAAATAATAATTTGAGTCTTATGTGGTTTAAAAGGCAGACCAGAGGACATGGAGTTTAAGAGCTCTAAGGTTCAAATAGTATCAGGAAGTGAAAAAAGTAAACATTTGCACTAAAATGAAACATCAAGAATGTATGTTTTTGCAGGGTGACAT
>NW_012148285.1:7786364-7792357 GCF_000956105.1 Propithecus coquereli | reverse complement strand
GGGAATTTAGAAAGCAACACACTTGCCCAGGGCATGGTAAATACTCATAAAATACCTGAGAAAACCCTGTAATTTTACCTCTGGCTGATTGTTAGAGAAAAAAGGAAGTGAAGGCTAAGGCAGAGATGTAAACAGCTTGGCTAATTGTTGAAGGAGTGCCCCAAACAGTGCAAAGACTAAGAGGTTTTTGGGGTTTTGCAATTTCTTTTCTTTTTGCTCTATGTCCTCTGTCAAAATACTAGCTGACCAAAAATTAAAGGGAAAGAGATTTCGGAGACCATACACAACAAAGAATACAGTCTTCACAAAATTTTTAATAAAAGTCACTAAACAAACAAACAACTACAATCTACAGCAACAATGAAAACAAACCCTGAGGAGGGACATGATTCTGATTTCCAGGGCTACTGCATTATAATAATCCAAATGTCCAAAAGTATGGCCAGTTCATAAGAGAAATGCATAAGAATCGTCTTTGAAGAAGCACAGCCGTTGGACTTAACACATGAAGACTTTAAACCATCTTAAATACGCTCAAAGAGCTAAAAGAAATCGTGAGCAATGAGCTAAAGCAAAACCCAGAGAATGTTGTCTTAACAAATAGAGACTATCAATAGAGAGATAAAAACTACAGAAAGAAACCAAATGGAAATTCTGGAGCTAAAGAGTACAGTAAATAAAATAAAAAATTCACCAGAGGCTTTAACAACAGATTTGACCAGGTAGAAGTAAGAGTCAGCAAACTTCAATATAGGTCATATGAAATATCCCAATCTGAGGAATAGAAAGAAGAAAGAATGAAGAAAAATGAACATAGCCTATGGGATACCATCAAACATACCAATAAACACATAATGGGAGTCCCAGATGGAGAAAAGGGGGCAGAAAGAATATTTGAAGAAATAAGAGCTACAAACTTCACAAATTTGACCAAAGACATGAATCTATATATCCAAGAATCTTAAAGAACTACAAGAAAGATAACTGCAGAGAGCTCCACACTAACATATTATGATCAAACTGTCAAAAACCAAAGACACAGAGAGAATCTTGAAAATAGCAAGAGAGAAGCAACTCATCGCACAAAGGTCCTTCAAAACTTCATCAAGATGTACATTTATCACATGAAGACCCTTCTCTCTACATATATTTGTGGTAGATTGCTGCAGTAATGACTCCCCAATTTGTTCACATCTCCCTGTATTCATATGCTTGGCTAGACCCTTCCTATACTGACTCTGGACTTGGCCATGTGTTTTGCTTTGGCTCATGAGACAATAGCAAATGTGATGTAACAGGTCCCTGAAAAATGCTTGTACATTGGGACCTGCCTTCTCTTGCCATTCCTGGAAATTCTGCTACCACGTGAACAAGTCCAGGCTAGCCTGCTGGAGAATGAGAGAGCACATGGAGGGAGCATTCAGTTATCCCAGCCATTTCATCCTTCCAGCCAAGTGCCCTGGTATGTCTGTTGGGGAAATTTCAATCTAATTCCGCTTAAAACCACAAAAGCAGCTAAGTAGAATTATGCACCTGTTAGCTAAAACCACAAAACAGTTAAGCAAAGTTGTAAGCCTGTTATAACTATACTGCTTGTAAAAATTGCTGCTAATTGGCTATCTTTTAAATCCTATTGCTAATTGGTTAACCATTTAGGCTTGTATGCTATTGGATATGTCTAACCCAAAAAAAAGTATAAAACCTGACAAAAATAAGGAAGCGGTGCTCAGAATTTGGAGACAAGTCTCCTCTGGGCCCGCCGGCGAGATTAAATGCTGACTCTCCAACTCTCTTTGTGCCGCTCGGTTATTCCTTTGGGACCGGTCGCTGTAACACTTGCTGTAACATTTGGTTCCCTGACCGGGAAACCGAACGTGCTGGCCCTTTGAAGCCACCGGATCGGGGATGGGCGCGGCGGACGGCGGGACCTCTGCGACTGCAGCGAGCCGGCGCCAACCGCCTCTTTGCGGAGTCCTCGCTCCTCGGGAGTCCCCGCCGGCCGCGGGCCCAAACTCACCCGGATGCGGTAGAGAGAAGGACCAGTCAGACCGGCCAGGACGTCAACGAAAAGGTAAGGTCCCAGGACCCTGTCAGGCCCGCTAATAAATGGAAGAGTGGCTTCCTAGGCAGAAGAGGAGCTCGATCACCTCCTAAGGTTAGGGACTCCCCTGGGTGGGAATGTGCTAACCTCTTGTCTGTTTGAATCTGTCTGAAAGTTTGAATGAGTGAAGCTCGGTGACTGCTTGTGGTTATCGTGCCTGTAGTCCCATGGCTTCGGCTACGGGATTTGAGTGGGTCCTAACCTGCGGTTTCCTGGCGGCGTCCTACGGCATAACGGCGATTTGCTCCCCGTAATGGGGAGCGACCGAGCCCGGGGTTTATGCGGGTACGTCTTAGCCAAGACGCGCCTAAGCTCCCGCCAGGGACGCAGCCAGGCGGACACCTGAAAGCCCTAACCCTTGTTTATCTTGCGGCGCCATTCATGACAAAAGGGGGAGATCAGGAGGAAAAAAAAAAACCCAAAACAAGTCAAAAGGGAGTGTTGCCGGTGGTGTAAAGAGAGGGACCGCTAGTGCAGAGATGGGCGGGTCAGAGTCCAAACCAACGGTCCTAAGGTGCATGCTGAAAAACTTCAAAAAGAGCTTTAATGGAGGTTACGGGGTCACCATGACGCCGCCGAGTAGATTAAAAGCCCTGTGTGAGCTAAAGTGGCCGACGTTTAGAGTAAGCTGGCTGCCAAAGGGAACCCTTAACCCCTCCACTGTAGCTGTCTGGAGAGTAGTAACAGAAACCCCTTGCCCCCATGAGTCCGGTTCTGTGCAGAGAAGGGACAGAGTAAAGTGCTGGAGGCCCAAGGAACTAGAGGCTCCAAACCCAAGCCCATCCATCAAGAAGCATCTACGGAGGAACTGCCGCCACCTTACGAAAGGGGGGAGTCACCGGCCCACTACCAAAAGGAGGACTTAAGCAACGAGTATCTTTAGCACCAGATCAGTGTGCCAATTGTAAGGGATACAGGCACTGGAAAAACAAGTGCCCTCATAAGAATCAACACCCAGGGGCACCACAAGGGGCATATCCAGTGGTTCCAAACCCGTACACCCTCCTGGGCCTCATTCCCCCGTCCCCCATGCAGCTTGATTTAAAATTCACCAACTCTGTTCAGGGAAGCTTTAGCTACAGATCTTGCCTCTTTTCCACGAAAAGAAACCCGCTGCACACTACTACAATATGTTGATCACCTCCTCTTAGCAGAGGCAACCAAAGTAAATTGCAAGCAGGGGACCTGGTGCCTCCTCCAGCTGCTCACGGACAGGGGATATAAGGTCTCCCGGAAGAAGGCGCAGATTTGTAGATAAGGCCCTGCGCGGGCCGACAACAAAGAACTAGAATGAACTGAAAATCAAGAAAAGGCCTTTCAAGAAATAAAAGACTTGCTTAAGAGGGCCCCCGGCCCCAGGCCTGCCAGATCTCACCAAGGACTTCAACCTGTTCGTGCATGAAAAAAACAGGTAGCAATGAGAGTCTTAACACAGCCTATGGGACCCTAACAGAGACCAGTGGCCTACGTGTCAAAGCAATTAGACCCAGTAGCATCAGGCTGGCCCCCTTGCCTTCGGGTGCTAGCGGCCACCATCCTGCTAGTCAAAGAGGCAAACAAGCTCAAGCTTAGGCAAAACATCCACGTGTGGGTCCCTCATGCAGTGGTCACCCTGATGAACGCTTCAGGGCATCGGTAGCTCTCCAGCAGTTGGCTGGCACAGTATCAGGGACTATTGTGTAAAAACCCACGAGTCACCATTAAGGCTGTGCGGACTCTGAATCCTGCCAACTTTCTGCCTACTGAGCTGGGACCCCAGGTGCCGAAGCCATAAAAGAGGTCTATGCGAGTTGGCCAGATCTGACGGGACCCCTGGGAGACAAACCGATATGGACACCAGACAGATAATAACAGCGTTGTCCAAAAAAGCAAAGTGGCTAGCAGGCTATGCTGTCACCACGGTAGACAAGGTCAGTACGCCAGCTCCTCTGCCCCAGGGCTGGTCAACAAAAAGGGCAAAGCAATAGGCCCTCATCCGAGCTCTCAGGTGCGCCCAGGGGCAGCAGCGGGCCTTGCAGAAAAAACGACCGTGGGTTAAGAAGGCAGAGCGGCGGCTGCAACAGGCCAAGGTAAAAGGGGCACGCTAGGGTAGCCCTGGAAGACAGCCCAGTATAGCACCGAGGTAGACCCGCAGAGCAAGCGCGCCTCCTTCACAGAAAAGACTGTGCAGCCGAAGGCGCTCTGCAGGAAAGCAAAACAGCAGGCGCAACAAGCAGAGGCCCGGCGCGCCCACAAGGAAGCAGAACGCGAGCTGGAGCACTGGCAGCTAAGGGCCAATGGGGCGCCGAGGCTACGACTGCGGGCAGAAGAGCCTGGCACGGACTAAGGCTGGAAACTAAAGAAAGGGGGGGGCGGGGTCTGGGCCTCAGTCGGGCTGTGGGCCCCCGCCCCTGCCAGGCCTTAACAGCGGCTCCAGACGCACCCGCGCTGAGAAACACGCTGGGAATCTGTGGGAGCCGAGGGTGCTCAAAAAAAGGCTAAAGTGGCATAGCAATGGTTAAAAACTCTGCTGGGAGCAAACAGCCTCTGGCGGCATAAGGACTTGTGGACTTAGCACTACCGTAGAGACACGAAGCCCCAGTCACTGCAGCTAGTACTAGAAGAGCAAGTGCGGACACTACAACAGCAGAATAAAAGCAGCAAAACAGGCAAAAAATGCTTTGCAGGTGGACCTAGCAGAGATAGAGAAGAGCAGGGAAGCCCTGTGGAAAAAGAAAACTCACCTAGAGGCTCAGCTGCAAAAAGTAAAAAAAACTGAAGCTGAGCTGCAGGCAGAACTCAGGGGCTTCCAAAAAAAAAAAAAAAAAATAAAGAAAAACTAAGCGAGACATGCCACCAGTGGGAAACAACAACAGCTCAACTGGAGCAGCTGCATCAGGAGGCCAAGCAGCAGTAGCAGCAAGCCAAAAAAGACACAACGCGGCAGCAGACTGAGGTAGAGCGTGTGCTTAAGAGGTCATCCCCGGTACTAAGCTGCACGGCAGTCCTCTCTAAGGCACTGGAAATCCAATAAAAGCTACATACAGCTTGCAGGCCACAGAGCTCAGGAAAAGTAAAGCATGTGAACCGGACCCTCAAAATCACACTAACCAAGCTCTGTCAAAAAACACAGTTACCCTAGATAGATATGTTAAGCCTAGCTCTACTAAGAGCCAGGTGCGCCCCCAGCCCCACCGGGTATACACCTTTTAAAATCTTGTATGGTAGACCACCCCTTCTTATTAAGCAATTAAAGGGAGATATTAGACAACTAGGAGAACTAAACCTAAACAAACACGTCCAGGCTCTATCCAAAACCATAGCCCACATTCATCGGTCTGTCCTAGAGAGAAGCCGAACCCCACTGGGACTCCCTGTTCATCCCCACCAACCCAGGGACCTAGTCTGGGTAAAAAACTGGAAAAAGACACCTCTGGAACCTACCTGGACAGGACCCCACACCATAGTACTAGTCACCCCCACTGCTGTTAAAGTTACAGGTCTAATACCGTGGATTCACCACTCCCGGGTAAAAAAAAAAAGCAAAACCAGACAGAACAACTGACCATTGGACAGTGCAACCAGATCCACAAAACCCACTAAAGATCCAGATCAAGCGCCAGCCCAACAAGACCAACGGCAACCAACAAACACCATCAAAAACGCCAGACTGAATGAGCCCACTAACCTGGACTTTCATTGGACTAATAACAACTTTACTAAAAATTAGACTCGGGGCCTCAGCCCCAAAAGACTAAACTATAATTCAAAGATTGTTTTTAACTGTACTTTACTAGGTCCTAACAAGATGTCTCTTCCTATACTGGTCATGGCTGGGGTTTTTAAAACCCTCACCCTCAAAACAAAAAAAATCCAAAAATAAACGTCCCTAGCCGGGGTAGCACTCCAAAAC
>NW_012148285.1:7780805-7782278 GCF_000956105.1 Propithecus coquereli | reverse complement strand
AAAAAAAAAAAAAAAAAAAATTTGTTGAAAGTTGAATAAGTGCAAAAATAAACAATAACAAAAGTCCTCATAGGCTTTTTTTCACATACATGGAAGATTATTTAAGGATTCAGAGAGTTAAAACTATGAAATTTGAAAATTAAAGCTGGTGAAGGCTATTGGACCATAAAGATTACCCTTGTTTACACTTTCCTATTGACTTTGCAGACAATGTGGTGTACATATTTCAAGTTTAATCTTGATAAAGGATGATCTGTTTAGCAACTAAAATGAACGAGCTCATATACGTTCAGAATGTACTCGGCCTATGTGGAAACAAAAGTGACTCCATCTTTGATGCTAACCCTCCATGTTGACTTCTGATTAACCCCAATACCAGGAATGCCTCCCGATTTCTACTTTATTTAATGTCCCAGGCGTCAGAACACGAACTCACCATAAATTCTGCTCTAGGTCAAAGCAACTCTGATGTTATCGCACAAATTGTAAGCTATGACGCACACGGCATTCTTGCCTGTTCTGGAAGATTGCCTTTAATTACCCTACACATTTCGCGTACGCTTTCTCTACGGTATATAAGCCCTGGGTCTGGGGGTAACCGTGTGGAGATGTACCTGTCTTGCTGCTGCCAAGACTGCGCTTCTGTCCTTAAGTTCCCCTGTAAATCACCCACAAACTGCACATCTGCCTCCTTCTTTGGTTTCTCACCTTCTTCTACATTTGGGGGTCACTTTGCATATATGGCCCTTCCCGAAATAGCCTGCAAACTCAGAAACTATTCTACTCTTGTCAAAGCTTTAATTTGGGGGAATTCACAACACTTGGGTATCTGAGCTGGGGACAATAATTTGGTTAAAAGAAAGGTGCCTGCCCAAGATAGTATTACAGAATGTAAGGTGTCTTTGATGGCATAGGTTATGAAAACATCCACAGGGTGATAATTATGCAAACAGGGAAAGGCGCCAGTTTTTTAGTCCCCTGGTTCCCCACTACATGGTTGTATCGCTGCCAAAGATAAGGCCCAAATAGAGTAAGAATCCTGGTAGGCTACAGCTGCTTCCCTCTTCCTGATTTGAGAGAGTCTTTATACGTTTATGGTCCCTCTCTGCAGGGAAGACTTAGGTTATATATCCATCTGTTTACCATATGTTTGTCATGAGTCTCTGGTCTCCAATGTATTGATGGAAAATCACTACAGCACAGCCCCAAACATTTACATTACTTAATGCTTGTTAGTCTGGTAACAAGCACAAACCAACCCAGCATATTCCTGACCATGTATTTAAAGGTTAGCCTCAAAGGTGTGCTTTTATTACAATTAGGCTCTAGATCTGAAGTCAGTTTTTGCCTGGATTATTTCGAATGTTGTACTAAAGTGAGACTTTGCTTTAATATTTGTTGCCATTGCATAAGTTCAAGTTTTATTCATTCTAGTTTTTTTTCTTTTTTACTTAACTTTATGGATGTACAATT
>NW_012148285.1:7778024-7780755 GCF_000956105.1 Propithecus coquereli | reverse complement strand
AAAAGCTAACTGATAAAAGATAATATTTCAATAAAAACTGCTTTTTAGGGAAAAAAGAAGTAATGGAGGGGGTAGCCTTCCTGAATTGAAAGTAAGTCTGCATCTTCGTCAACCTTCTGTATTGTAATTGAACGTGCTCCACATGGTAGAGACACCTGGAAGCTGTACCCCACGTGCTGCAAGACCTCACGAGATAACCATATTTACCTGCACTATTCTACAGAGTTTTCTTTGTATCCTTAAAGCTAAGTAAACTGGTGTCAGGCATATCTTAGGAGTCTTTTTGTCAACACTGAAGCAAGGACCGAGTGATAATTGAGTCAGTGGCTGGGTACACAGTGCTATCAAAGAGCGGTCTGCAGAATTGCACCAGTCTACAAACTGTTACTGGTTTGCTGTGAGATAAGGACAGAAAGTGGCAATAAGAGTTTGGTGTCTTAGCAGCAATTTAACATTGCTAAGAAAAGTTTATTGTATTTTACAGAAGTAGTGTGGCCCGCAACAGATGGGGGCAAACACCTCAACTGATCTTTTCACTGAACATAGCTTCAGAAGTATTATTTAGCTCCCTACCTTATTCTTATGTTATCTTTACCTATCAGATGGATTTTGTTGTTTCTCTTTGTTGTTCCCATTGCACTTTTTCTTCTCTCCACATTTTATGACTTCTCTAGGCTTCTGTTACCATGTGGATGGAATGGAAGACAAGAAATGATAGAATAGAATTGGCCTTTTTCTTCTTGAAGACCAGAGGTTTTCTATCTAGACTGTACATTAAATCACCTAATGCAAAAAAAAAGAAGAAAATCTCCAAATCCAATTAATGTATGTCAATTATACCTTAATAAAACTGTTTAATTTTTTCAATCCTTGAATTTGTTCTATATTCTAGATATTCATATTTTGTTGGTCTGGGTGGGATTTGGGCATTGGGCTTATTTTAAAAAGCTCCTCAGCTAGATCTAATATGCAGTCAGCATTTAGAACTACTGCCCAGTTTGTAGTCTCTATCAGAATAAAGATTGGATGTTAAATGACTTTTTGTACTCATATAGCATAAACTGGGCTTCTCAAACTGGAGTATGTAGGAATATGCAGTGCTAAGTCAAGGGATATTCCCAGCCAGACCAGAAACACGGTACCTGTTTACAGAAGGTAGACTTTCCTTGAAGATTTAGGGGGTCTGGTCTATAACTTCTAAGATGGGTTCCAATGATCCCCACCTGGGAATCACACCCTATTTCATTCCCTTCTCATTGAGTGTGGCCGGACTTGCAACTGCTTCTAACAGACAGAATATGGCAGAAGTTATTGGATGTCACGTTTGAGATTCGGTTATAACAAGAACATGAATTTCTCAACTAACACTGGAAGCTAGGAGACAATAAAGAGGAAATCCTGAGGGGAAATTAATTTCAATCCAGAATTCTATACCTAGCTAAATTATTGCATGATGAGAAAATAATAAAGACATTCCAGATGCATAAACTTGCCTAAGATTTACCTTGCATGCCTCTGTGTCAGGAAGCTAAAGATGGGCTCCAGGAAAATGAGGAAGTAAACCAGGAAAGAGGAAGTCACAGGATCCAGGTATCAGGTGCTATAATAGGAGAAGAATGAAGGGAATTCCCAAGACCATGGAGACAGAAATCTCAAGCCTACAAATTTGCAGAAGATTTAGAGGAGAGTCCCGTTAGGAATAGGTCAAAGGGCTCTGAGAGAGATTTCCTTAAGAAGAGGTAATTGATAGCAATTTATAACGTTTGTACATACCATTGGGAGAGAGAGGAAGTTGAATTTGAGATAAG
This sequence comes from Propithecus coquereli, assembly GCF_000956105.1. NCBI lineage: Eukaryota > Metazoa > Chordata > Mammalia > Primates > Indriidae > Propithecus > Propithecus coquereli. The sequence goes on along the minus strand of NW_012148285.1, from coordinate 7,778,947 downwards.
TACATCTGAAACTAAACAAATCTAAGAACGGTTATTAATGAGATGGAAAATAAAATCAGCAGAAAAAAGGTGATCGCGGTATACTCCATGCCCAAACTATTCATTGCTATAATAATTTTTACATTATAGTTACACTAAAGATTGATCCAAAATTGTGATACAACTATACAGAGAAGATGAAGGAATAGCAAATATATGTGGCTGAGGTCCTGGGACAGGGGGAATATGATCAAAGAGAAGTAATTTTTATCTTTCATAATGGGAAGTCAATATGATAATATTCCAGACAAAAAGTTCAAGACTAGGCCGGGCGCGGTGGCTCACGCCTGTAATCCTAGCTCTCTGGGAGGCCGAGGGCGGATTGTTTGAGCTCAGGAGTTTGAAACCAGCCTGAGCAAGAGCGAGACCCCGTCTCTACCAAAATTAGAAAGAAATTAATTGGACAACTAAAAATATATAGAAAATATCAGCCAGGCATGGTGACGCATGCCTGTAGTCCCAGCTACTCGGGAGGCTGAGGCAGTGCTGTGAGCTAGGCTAATGCCACGGCACTCACTCTAGCCAGGGCAACAGAGTGAGACTCTGTCTCAAAAAAAAAAAAAAAAACAAAGCTGACCCTTATAAGAATAGCTTAAACTCTCTTTATGAGAGAAATACGTGATAACAGACAATGGACTAAATACAGGTATGAAAAAGGGAAGGATTCCCCAGTCTTCGAGGACAGTCTGCACACACACACCTGCCCTGGCAGTTGGTCCTCTGACCCCTGACTGTGTCCAGCCGGAACCACCAGTTGCTCCTGCTGTCTGTTTTGTCAGGGTGCTGCGGGGATAAGCCACTTCAGTGTGAGACGGCATCTAAGACTCTAAGTAAAGTTTTTTTTTTTGAGACAGAGTCTCACTGTGTTGCCCGGGCTAGAGTGC
>NW_012148285.1:7774362-7776539 GCF_000956105.1 Propithecus coquereli | reverse complement strand
GCCCGGCCAACAGGGTTAACTTTAGTGGGGCAGAGTCCTAAGCTACTTCAGGGCTTGGTACGCTAATTGCTACAGGTGATTTATGAGGGCGCAGCTGCTGGAGAAAGGTTGCAGGGGAGGAAACCCGGTAGTGGAATTTACCAGTTTTCCACTTCATTTCAAGTAGGCCTCAACTTTTGGACTTCCGTGTTCCTCTCGGCATTGTCCAATTTTAGTAAGAATCCTGCTAAGTCGGTTTAACCCAAATCCCCCTGTTAGGGCCTAGGGACCATAGGCAGCAAATAACCAACCATTAGCTTCTGTATTATGCTTGCTTGCTTAGGAGAGTGGAAAATTTTCAGCTGACCCTTATCTGACTCCAAACCTACCATCTCACTTCTGTTAGTATGCTTAAGAAAGTACGGGGGAAGGCGGTGCATTACACACAGCTGTCCACAACATAAAATAGCAGCTAGGCCAGACGGTCGAAACGCTCCGGAGCACTGAGATGCCCAACAGTGCCTCATGTACCCAGATAGCAAGGAGTGGAATGTGCACTGGCTTAGATAACGGGATGTAGAATATATTTTAACCAAGATTAATGTTGTCATACTTGCTTCAGAGTTAAATTGTAGCTGTAACCTGTAACTCCTACGAAACCCACCTAAAAGCTATGGAAAATTCCCAGACCCTGTCGACCCAAGATAAGATTGTACCATGGTTAGGACTAACGCTTTTTTTGCTTCTGTAACTGTGCTTGCGCAATTAGATAATTTTTCAGAGTGTGGTTTTTGCCTTAAAAAGAGTCGGCCTCTCCTGGCTCGGGGCTGCTCTCTGTACTGCTGCCTCTTAGCGGTGCAGCGGTAGTCGCTGGCCAGCCAATAAAGACTCACAATTTACCTCAGTTTCGGTCTTAAGTGGTCTTTTCTCGCACTCGGGACCATAACACGCCCACCTTTGATATCTGATCACTCTTCATCTCTGACTGGGTTCCTCACCTCCTCCATCCCCCAGGTGATGTCTGAATACCCTGGCTCACATGCCCCAAGAATCAAAAATTGTATTATTCGGCCGGGCGTGGTGGCTCACGCCTGTAATTCTAGCACTCCGGGAGACCAAGGCGGGAGGATAGTTTGAGCTCAGGAGTTCGAGACCAGCCTGAGCAAGAGCAAGACCCTGTCTCTACTAAAAATAGAAAGAAATTAATCGGACAACTAAAACCATATAGAAAAAAATTATCCAGGCATGGTGGCACATGCCTGTAGTCCCAGCTACTCGGGAGGCTGAGGCAGAAGGATTGCTCGAGCCCAGGAGTTTGAGGTTGCTGTGAGCTAGGCTGACGCCATGGCACTCTAGCCCAGGCAACACAGTGAGACTCTGTCTCGAAAAAAAAAAAAAAAGAATCGTATTATGCCTTATTTTCCAGCCACCGATCCCCTCCCTGCTCCTTGGCTATAAATTTCCACTTGCCTGCCCATGCTGTGTTTGGAGTTGAGTACAACCTCTCTCCCTTGCTGCAGAGTTCCATCACAGTGGTCCCTACACCCATCGTGATGCCCCTGCCCCTTGAATAAAATCTTTCTTACTATGCGCAGTACACTATAAGAGACATATCATGACTATAAGATCGACACTAATGTCTACCAAGAAGAGGCAAAAGACCAGACTGCAAAACAGTAAGATAAGGTGTTTACAGGGGTCTTTGAAATTGCAATTTGGGAGACACAGACTTGGCTAGAAACCAAATAGTGTTTTGAAGAGAGGAAGTGGAGTAGGGGTTTTTAAAAGAAAGCCAAGGGTGATGACACAAGTTATTTTGAAAGAATTGTCATTGGTGAAGGCAGCTGGCTTAGTGCATGAGTTCACAGTTCATTGGCTGTTGCTTTTCAGGAGTTGCAGCACTGGCGAAATCGAGCTGTTTTCCAGGATGTTGTGGTTGTGGTGGTTTGGCACAGCTCAAAGCATCAAGGCAAGTTCCTCTTTTTCTTTCTTTCTTTCTTTTCTTTTCTTTTCTTTTCCCTTGCATTTTTGCAGGTTGTGCAGGCAGTCACGACTGCATCTTAGAGCTCCGAACCAGAGTGACACCATTTCGTATATTACATCTCGCAGCGGCCATAAGCCCGACTTAAGCATCTCACACAGAGCCGATACGACCATCACTTAGCAGTATGGCCTGGGATTTCTAGGAGGCAAGGCCA
>NW_012148285.1:7771352-7774312 GCF_000956105.1 Propithecus coquereli | reverse complement strand
GGGGACTTGCTTTTGCTCAGTCTGGTCTGAACTCCTGAACTTAAGCAATCTTCCTGCCTCAGCCTCCCAAAATGCTGAGCCTCTGCTCCGACCAAATAATTACCTCTTGAAGCCACTCACTATGTAGGCTCTAGACAGATCCAAGTATCCATAAAATGCCACACACCTGATAGTTCAACAATGTACAGCCAATCACTAACCAGTGTTATTTCTGTAAACCAATGAGAATTCCCGATGAACTTTTGAAATCCCCTTTCTCCTGATTTTCTTTAAAAACGGAAGCCTCTTTTGTTCTCGAGGGCACTCCCCAAGGCAACTTGGTGTGTCCTGGCTTGCAGTCCTCAACTTTGTCCAAACAAACTGTGCTATGCCCCAGCTTCCTCCTTTCGGGTCAACAGGCCACCTATCAATCGCCGACTGTGCTAAAGGCTTCCACTTGTGCAAACTTGCAGGAAGCTTTCACGAGCCCCTGCCCAGCCTCACCTGGATGGAAACTGATTGAGGTGCTCGCTAGACTCGTGTCTCCTGAGTTGCAATTCTGAAAAACACCTTCTCTTTTGTTTGTGAAGGGTTGGTTTTATGTCTTATTAGTTGACCCTCCTTAATTCCTCCTGAACTTCGGTGACGTTTTCTACACCCACAATTGGCTCAGGTGAATCTCTCCATTCCGGGCCAGGGGTGGAAGCACTGGGAGAATTTAGCAGGGCAGGTGCCAGTGGGGCAGAGTCAGGTTGAAAGGGTGAAGCTTCCTTTGTTTCTTGAAGGGGAGGGAGGTGATTGTCTCCTCCCCACTCCTCCTAGGGTGTCCCCTTGAAAACATAACAGACCCCACAAGAAGTTGAAGGAGTGAAGGATGTGCCGTTCCAAAATGTGCCAGAGTGGTATACTGATTATTTTAAGTTGAAAATATTGGAGAAATTGTAGTTTCAGAAAAGGTGAGCTGCCCTGTCTCTTCCTGCATGCAGCAAGCCAGCGGTAACAGGAGGGGGGCCCTTGCCTTACCAGGGAGAGAAAATAGCCCTCATCACCAGCGACTGGGAATCGCCGCGTATAAAGGGCCGGAAAAAATACAGCTAACGAAGTGACCCTTGTCTTCCACTAGTTTTACAGCCCCCGATATATCTCCTGGTGACACCCCTAGAAATTTACTGCCCCTAGCCAGATCCCTGCAAACTAAAATCTTAAGCCTCCCAGCTAACTGAATGGACCCCCACTTGGCCAAGGGGACCCCAGAAAAACCTTCAAGCTGAGTTGCTGGCCACGAGGACACGCCTAGTTATGCCCCATCCCTTTTGGAGATATTCTTTGTCACAAGAAGATACTAAATCATTAACAGGCCTAAGGCCATGCAAGACAAAGCTTAAACCACACCTGCGGCCTTCAATTTACTAAACAGATCACTTGAGTTTCCATTAACAGACATCCTGAAAACATTCCAGACCTTTACGAAAACCTTCATTTATTTAACCAATTGCAAATCAAAAATCTTTAAACCAACCTATAACCCCCGCACCCCCCACTCGAGGTGTCCAGCCTTTTCGGGCCAGACCAATATATGCCTTCCACATACTGATTTATGATCTTACATGTAATACCTGTCTCCCTAAAATGTATAAAACCAAACTGTAATCCAACCACTGAGGGATCACTTGCTCAAAGCTTCTTGGACTCGGCTCTCTGGGCCATGGTCACACACATTTGGCTCAGAATAAACCTCTTTAAATTATTTTACAGAGTTTGGATTCTCTTCCTTAACATCCCCTTTGTCATGTCATTTCTTCTCAAATTTATCATTCTTTGTCTAAAAAGAATAACAGCGTCTTGCTTTGGCTACTTCTGGAGACTTCACTCTCTTGTGCACAGGTAAAACTAATAAAACTACATACAAGTAAACCTAATAAAATGGGCATGTTTTCTTTTATTAGTCTGCCTGGTGTCAATTGGATTTCTAGATCCAGCCAAAGAACCCACATAACAGCTTAAAGAGGGGGCTTGGCAGTGATCTCTGGCTCCCGTATAAGGTTCAAACTGTTGATTTTACAGTGCAAAATTGTGGGCTTTCTGATCCTTGGAATTGTAAACACATACCTCCAAGGCTGACATAGAAATCCCTCACAAGGCATATAGAAGGCAATTATAGAGATAAGATGTTTTAATTATTCTCTCTTCTACTTTTCTCTGTAAGTTTGTGTGAAATTCTATCCAGACTTTGTCCAGACTGTTAACCCTAAAAAAAAAAAAAAAAAAAAGGAGGAGGCATGAAAAGGTCGGAGGCAGATGAACATTTGTCAGGAATGGGGGTTGCAATGCAGGTAGCAGAGACTGTACCACCCAAGAGTGGTGAGGGGGCTTGCATTTATAGGAACTTATTTAGGTTACATAAATTGTCACATTATTTCATTGTAGGATTAAACAAAGAAATCTTTCCTCATTGGTAGAAAGATGCATTTGTGTCAGTTAGTCAGGAAAAATCTATATGCAGAGTGTTCATAAAGATTAGGACCAGTTTCCTTGTATTGTATATTATTGGGAACATGGTTGTTTGTAAAGGAATTGTTTCTCACAGTTTCTTTGGGTCTCAAAGTTTGTCAGCAGTTCAACATGGAGCCAATAGCCCAAGATGGAGTCACTGATGTCAAACCTGGAACATTGCTGAGCTCAATGACCCGAGACAAAGATTCTCTCCTTGACCAAACTCTGCTCAGGCTCTCCTGAAACTCTTTTTCTGTTGCAGTAGAGTTGAGCAGGAAGAGACCGAGGCACGTGGAGGTATAGCCAAAACAGGTTTTATTCACGCCAGCTGGCAAGGCTTAGAGGGGGCTTTGCTCTCCCCAAATTCTGAGCGCCAAAGAACGTAGCAGTCTTTTATACACTTTGCTTAAGGAGGAAGAGGGGTACGGTTACAATAGGGTTAACTTTATTTTTTTTATTTTATTTTTTTCGAGACAGAGTCTCACTCT
>NW_012148285.1:7769120-7771270 GCF_000956105.1 Propithecus coquereli | reverse complement strand
AAAGAATCTTTAAACCCACCTGTTAGGTTTGTTCCAGGTGGGATAGAAGGCAGTTAATGGAAAACTTAGGCTTGTAAAACAATAGCCACAGAGTCTGGAGAGTCACCAGACCGGACTGACGTTGTAAATCTAACAGACAGCTGCAGCCAGCATTCCTTCCCCCCACCAAGGGACGAAGTTTATCCCTCCCTATCTCCCCAGAGCTGAGCCAAGGATGGATGCGACTGGGGCAGGGGCCCTAGGAGCTGGTTGTTTGAAAAAGAGTTATTACAAGCGGCTGTTCTGACACACTTACTCCTCCTACTGGAAAACCCTCCATAAAACCCAAGGCTTTCCCCTCCCTCGTCATAGCCTCCCCTCATGTGCACCCAGATGCTCAAAATAAACAGCATTTTGGGACACATGAGGCTTCGTGTATCTCTCGCTGGGCTCCAGACCTCACACCATCCATAACCTGAAAGCTCCCCTCCTGCTTTGAGATGTTTCACCTTTTCAGGCCAAACCAATGTATGTCCTCCACATATTGACTCAGGGTCTTACAATTTCTGTCTTCCTGAGTATATGAAACCGAACTATAACCCAGCCACCGCAGGCACATTGTCTCGGGACCTCCTGAGGCCACGTGCTCTGGGCCAGTCACACACATTCAGCACAGAATAAACCTCTTTAACTTATTTTACAGAGTTTACGGTTTTTTCCATTAACACAAGTAAGATCAGGAAATCAAAATTCAGTTTCTGTCTGGACAGCAGGGTGGCGACCGGCCCCACTGATGCTAAGAGAGCACAGGATGCTCTTGGCTATAGGGTAGGATGCAGGGGAGAGCTGTGGGCGTCCTTCCCAGGAAGGTGCAATTGAAGCTCTGGAATGGGTGAGAAGGAAGAATGTTTCTAGCGAGAAGAAAAGGTGGATGGGAAAGTGAGGAAGGGGGATGAGGAGGTACCACTAGAATAGTCTTAATCAGATTGTTCCTTCCTCGCAGATCTTCTCCATCCGCTGATGCAGTTGTTGAGGTTTAGGTCTGGCAAGGGTCGACTTTCAGACAAAGGTTCTTATAAGTAAATAAGAATCCTTAGACAATAGATGGCCTTCCATGCCCTAAGGACTTTGGTTTGAGGGAGGTGGCAATCTTTCAGGTGCTAAACACTCAGGAAGTCAGGGATTCCTACCCAACCGGTCAGACCACTTCCGTCTTTGTTTCTTGAAATGTATTTTAAAAGGTCAACGCCTCATTTCTGAAGGGAGTAGCAGGGGTGGAGGGTGGGCTGTGGGTGGGGGGTTTCTGGAATATGGTACAGGAACATATTCAGGTATTGCTTCGGTGACCATATAAAGACGCATGTCATATAAAAGATGTTTTAGCAATTTTCCTACCATTTGTTCTATAGCATGATTAGTAACAGTTGCTACTGCGATAATTACTGCTATATTTTGACTCACAGTACGGTGAAAAGAAATCCGACGTGGAGACGATTTCGTCAGAGGTCCGGAGACAGGATCGGGAGGGCGTGAGGAGTCGCACGCCGGTTGCAATCGCGTGCACAGCCACGCTCAATCAGACCTTTTGAACTGGGCCAAATCAAAAAACGCCCCGAAGCAGCAGCTGCGTTCCGTTAGAACTGTTTGCACCGGGCCTGATCGCAAACCTTCTGAGGAGACAAATGCGCTAAATTAAGCAGATCATCTCCTGGAGACATCCTCAAATGTCGATCAGCCTGTAGGGGGAATAAAACAACTTCGTATCTGAGGAACAGGAGCCCCTTTAAATTGTCAGGCACAGAGAGGCACTGGAATGAAACAGCAGTCATGACACTTGCCCTAGAGCTAAATAATTACCTTTTTTTGAGACAGTCTCCCTCTGTGCCCTGGGTAGAGTGCCATGGCATCATCACAGCTCACTGCAACCTCTCACTCCTGGGCTCAAGCGATCCTCCTGCCTCAGCCTCCCGAGTAGCTGGGACTACGCTCGTGCAGGACTACACTTGTGCAACACCATGCCCGGCTTATTTTTTCTGTTTTTTGTAGAGACGGGGTCTCACTCTTCCTCAGGCTGGTCTTAAACTCTTGGGTTCAAGCGAGCCTGCCGCGTAGCTGGGACTACAGATGCCCACCACCACACCTGGCTAATTTTTTTCTATTTTTAGTAGAGA
>NW_012148285.1:7767021-7769070 GCF_000956105.1 Propithecus coquereli | reverse complement strand
TATCACCCACCCCCCAAAATTTCCTTGTACCCTTTGTAGTCACCTCCGTAACCCCAAGATCTGCTTTCAAAATATATTAGTTGTGCCTGTTCTACAATTTATTATAAGTGAAATTATACAGTATTATATTTAATCTTTTATTTTTTTGTTCAGCATAAAGTTTTTGAGATTCATCCATGTTGCTCTGTGTTCAGCTTTTTTGTTTTTAATGGGGAGTAGCATTCTATTGTATGGATGAACCACACTTTGTTTATCCATTCCCTATTGATGGGCCTTTGGGTTGTTTCCAGTTTTGTCAATTGTGAATAAAGTTGCTCTGAACCTTTGCGTATAAATCTTTCAGCAAACATATGTTTCTTGTTCACCTGGCAGTGCAATTACTAGGCCATATGATAAGTATATGCTTAACTTCAGGGGTCAGCAAAAGTTTTTTCTGAGGATCAGAAAGTAAATGTTTTAGGCTTTGCAGGCCATGCAGTCTCTGTTGCAACTTCTCAAGGATGCTATTGTAGTAGGAAAGCAGTCATAGGCAATACATAATTGAACGAGTCTGTCTTGTGTCCCAATAAAACTTTATAAAGACAGGCAGTGGGCCAGATTTGGTTCACCAGTCTATAGTAAGACACGCGAGCTCCGCCCACTCAGCATCAGCCAAGGAGCTGCGCGGATCTGGGACTCGGGGTGACCTTTTCAGTCCCGGTTGGATGAAACAACGACCACAGACAAAGGCCTTCAGGGCCCGCAAGTGAGCGGGGCCCAGGCAAGGATGGTTCAAACTGTCAGCAGCCCCAGGGCCGTTGGTCTTGACTGGAAGCCAGAAATGGTAGAATAACCTATGGCCCTGGGCCAACAAAAAGTGCCCTCCACCCTCGAGGAAGATTCACTGGCCACTGTAGAAGACCTGCGCATATAATACGAGTAACGTGCTTTCTACTCCTTTACACACACGTATGATAAAGTAGAGCTAGAAAATAGCATGGCTTGTAAATCATCATTTGCTTTTTAAAAATTGTAGAAAAGGAATATCTTTTGGAAATGACTTTTTAAATGGAATTTTTAGACCACCTGTAGAAGCGACACCAGGAACAGCAAACGTTCATGTCCATGTTCGATCTGTGGTTTAGAGCTGTGGTCCCCAACCCCGGGAGACCAGGCTGCAGAACTCTGCTGCCACCCCCTACCCCCTCCCCAGAAAAGTTGCCTTGTAGTGGCAGCTTTTCGCTCCAGAGTTCAGTGGCAAAGGAATAATTACTCGAAACACACAGAGTTCAGAGAGAAGGGGAGAGACCAAAGTCTGAAGGAAAAAATGGTCTCCTGAGCTAAGTTCCTTCCCATATTTATTACCAAGGGTACGTGCAAGAGGTCGGGGAATACACAAGAATGCGGAAACTTAAGCAAGCATAACTCTTTGCAGATAAGGAACAAGATGTGTAGATATCAGCTAATAGTTCTTAGAACAAAGAACTTGGCTGGAGGACAAAGGTCTGGGCCGTTTTCCAACTTCTTTAACGACACCCGTACACATCAGTTGTTTTCAGCTGACCTTTGCACATGACAAACAAGCAGCTTCAGGTGGGCGTTTTTGTCTGTCCCTTCATTCACCCTGCTCACATTCTTTCATCCATTCATCCTTTCTTCTAGGCCCAGCCCCAACATGGTCTTCCATGAAACCAGTCCCTAGTGCCAAAAAGGTTGGGGACCACTGGTTTAGAGGACCGGGAGCAGAAGGCCCAGAGCAGGAAGAGGAGAAGCTTCTAGGCTAGTCTGGTCATATTTAGAAGACGTCTTCATATTATAACCATGTTCTCTGTGTGCATGTTATTCCTCACTGTATATGCAGTTGACAATGCTAAGTACTTTTTTGGAATATCTAGTCTTTTTAGATGTTCTATTGCATTTCAGTTAACATCGCTGTGTATTAGAGGACAAACATGTCCTAATGTCCAAAGTAGGTTAAAAGTACAGGAAGTAAGATAAACCATTTCTAAATGTCTTTTTTTTTTTTTTTGGTTTACAGGGAAGACTATCTTTGGAGGGTGACTTACTAAT
>NW_012148285.1:7731768-7754791 GCF_000956105.1 Propithecus coquereli | reverse complement strand
TACCCCCCTCCATAGATTTTCTGGGTACTATTAAAATCTTAAGAGAATGTAACCATCCGCCTCACTAGCCATCCTCCTCTTCCTGCAGGCCTTTTCCCCTTTAAAGAAATGCGTAAATACTGAGCCGCCTGAAAACCTCTCTGAAGAGCACAGACCACAGATGTGTCCCTGACTTGTGCTTTCCCGGGCACACCCTCAAAGCTCTGCCTCAACAAACCTCGACTGATTGAGACTCTTGCCTCAGTCTCTCATCTGGGTCGACAATAGAAACAGGTGGATTATTGACTAAGCTGTCCGGATCAGTAGCCTGGGAACCTCCTCTCTTGTCTAGTTTGGGATCCCTTGGTCCGTGGTTTTGGGACGGGCTCCAGGTACTACTTATGGCCTTTCTTTTCCTACCCATTATTCTAACCATCCTCCATTATCTCCAAGAGCACAGCCAGAGACTAGCCTCACAGTCCCTATGGGTTCATACCAACAGGAGCTGGTCCAGGCACACGTTTGCTGATGGAGTAGAACATGACACGCAGAAGCTATGCGTTGAAATCAGGGGTTGGACTGAGAGGTCAGGGTTAACACGTCTGAGCACTGCTCTCCTGTTGACTGGCCTCTTGGCTAGGGGGGAGTTGGCTTCCTGTGGAGTCTGTTTGGGTTACAGAAACTGGTAAAAGCTGAGAGTGAGAGAGTAAACATCCTGGCAGAATGCTGATGTGATGGAACGGGGCTATAGTGGTGTGTTTTATCAAATGGACCGCAGCCCAAGGTCATATCATGGGGAGGCTGGTACATCCTCAACCCCAGAGCTGGTAAACCAGAGGCCAGGCTTCACCTCCTGGAGTCTGATCTGGTTCTACTAAGTCTGTGTTCTGTCCTGTATGGCAATGAGCATAGGGGTAGGGGGGCACACACCTGACCTTGCCATCTCCTTTATCCCTCCAAGTAAACATTGTTCTCGACTTGGTGTATGTGCTGTCAGTCCTCCACCCTTACTTGCTCAATAATCCCCATGAAATCTTTCCTCACCTTCATCCTGAATTCGTGGCATCCTGGAACTTGCCAAGACCCATCTAACTTTCTTATGAGTCAGAAAAATCTGAGATGTTTTCTCAAATAAAATGAGTAGAAAAACAGTGAAGAGAGCCTGGCCACTGGCATTTCACAGAGGAAAAGGGTGCAGGTGGCTGGATCATTCAATGAGTTGGTAGAAAAAAAGACTTTTATTATTTTCGTATTCTAGGGGGATATGAGAGGTGGTATATGATAAATATAAGCACAGCATTTCTCCCTTATGCATACGAGTTACAGAAGTACTTTTGCAAAGCTTTCCACCAATAGTTACCCTTGAACAACTCAAGGGCTGGGTTGCTGCCCCTGTACAGTGGAAGATCTGTGTAACTTTTAAAGCCTCACCAATAACATAAAGTCTATTAACACATATTTTATGTTACATGTATTATATACTATATGCTCACCATAAAGCCAGAGAAAAATGTTAAGAAAATCATAAGAAAAAATACATTTATAGGACTGTACAATATTTATAGATACCATAAGTTCATGTTGTCTGTTTACAAGATGAATCGTATCTGAAAAGGCAGCAACTGCCGCTGCAGACCTCGATCTACAGCACATACCAAGCAATTCAGCTTTTTCTTGTAATGTCGTGACTTTTCTCTGCTTCTTGGGAGCACTTCGTATAGGTCCCATGGTGTTATTCAAGGTTTACGGGATTGTACTAAACATGACGAAAAATACACAAGAACCATTAAAGATCACTTTTTACTGTGATACAAAATTTCCTGGAGGCCAGGCTCACGCTTGTAATCCTAGCACTCTGGGAGACCAAGGTAGGAGGATCCTTTGAGCTTAGGAGTTCGAGACCGGCCTGAGCAAGAGTGAGACCCCCCCATCTCCACTAAAAATAGAAAAATTACCCGGATGTTGTGGTGGGTGCCTGTAGTCCCTTGGGAGGCTGAGGCAGGAGGATCGCTTGAGCCCAGGAGTCTTGGGCTGTGGTACACTAAGCCCGTCAACGTCTGCACTAAGCTCAGCATCAGTATGGTGACCTTCTGGGAGCAGGGGACCACCAGGTTGCCTAAGGAGGAATGAACTGGCCCAGGTTGGAAACGGAGAAGGTGAAAACTCCCATGCTGGTTGGTAGTGGGATCACACTTGTGAACAGCCACTGCACTCCAGCCTCGGCAACATAACAAGACCCTGTCTCTAAAATAAATTAAATTAAATTGAGTGAAATTAAATTAAAACAGATCAAGAAAAATCTAGAAAGGCAAGGAAATTATGATTCAAATTTCGATGTGCGCTGTTATATCTGTTTGGTGTTACAGTCAAAAAAACGCCACAAACAGGGTTGTTTGGTAGGAAAGATTTAACTGTATACATCAGGTGCTCAACAGACGTTTAATTTTTACCATGGTATATTTATCTAGGAAGCCAGGATGTCAAAAGAAATATGGGCTGAGAAGAGAAAAAGTGTCCAAAATTTGAGAAAAGGCCAAGTTACATTATCCAGATACCGATAACAACTTGAGCAATCTGTCGATAGAAGTGGAATCTTGTTGTTTGATGTCGTCATTAATTGGTGATATATCTGATTCACAGCTTTGTTTGTGAAGTTACAATTTAACCCAAACAATTAATAAAGTCATTAAAATTTTGCAGACCAACAATCTTTAACCAGCTTTGTGATTAGCCTAACAATCCTTAACCAGCTGTTTCTTTCTGGAACCTAATCTTGCAGTCTAGTTGCTCCACCTCTGCCCTTTTCCTGTTATGACTTCTCTCTCTAAAAGCACACTTGGTGTCAGCTTCTTTTGCTTTTGCTCATTCCTTTGTTAACAAATTCAACGTAATGGTTTTTGTTTTTTTTATTTTAAAGGGCCATGCTCATCTTCTCTGTAACGTTCCAATTTTAGTATATGTGCTGCCGAAGTGAGCACTCAATGTAATGTTGACACATGATTTGTGGTAGTGTGTAACGTGGCTGCGACAGTTCTTCCCCTCCCTGCATACATGCACGTGTACAATATGACACTCTTTGCATCTAAAGGTAGAGTCTATTTCTCCACCCCGGAACTTGGACTGGCCTATGACTTGCCTTGATCGACCCAATGTGGTGGAAGTGACGTTGACAGCTTCCAAGCTGAGGCCTCAAGAGGTCTTGCAGCTTCTGCCTTGTTGCCTTGGAACGCTGCCCTGAGACCGCCACGCCTACAGGAAGATGAAAGGCCACACGGATGCCCTAGCCAACAGTAGCATAATTGCCAGACATGTGAGTCAGGCCAACTTAGTTCATCCTGCGCAACTGATCTTCCAGCTAAATGCAGCTTCGTGAATGACCCTCGGTGAGACCAGCCAAGGAATCACCTAACCACCTCACATAATCATGAAAAATCATAAATCGTTGATGTTTCGGCCACTAGGTTTTGGGTTGGTTTATTAGGCAATGCAGGGATGAGAAGGTGTGACACCTTTCCTTGCCCATCATAGGGGTCGTGGCTGACACTCAAAACAAAAGACAAATTAACAAGAGAAAAGAATAACAGATTTACTTAACCAAAGTTTTATACACAGGGGCCTTCAGAAATAAAGACCTGGTTGGTGCGGTGGCTCACGCCTGCAATCCTAGCACTTTGGAAGGCTGAGGCGGGAGGATCGTTTGAGACCAGGAGTTCGAGACCAGCCTGAGCAAGAGCAAGACTCTGCTGTCTGCAAAAAAATAGAAAAAATTAGCCAGGTGTTGTGGTGCGTGCCTACAGTCCCAGCTACTGGGGAGGCTGAGGCAGGGGGATCGTTTGAGCCCAGGAGTTTGAGGTTGCTGTGATGAAAGACAGGAATTGATAGTAGGAGAATGTACTTTGTTTTGTGTGAAACAAATTGTCTGAGATTAAAAAAGTGTTCTCGTTGATTCTAACTGATGCCATTTGCTTCTGTAACCATGCTTGCTTTTAGTTGTTTGTTAAATATAGGAGTAAGAGCAGGAGTGACTCCATGACAAGCTGAATTTCCTGGAGTAGGCCTAAGTTTCAGTTTCCCCGAAACCGAAACGCGGACCACAACTGGCGCCGGCGCGAAAATTGAAAATCCTGGGGCTTGGAGCCAACCAATCAGGAGTCAAAACAATCAGCCACTTTCAAAAGAACCAATGGACTAAGGGGGCAGGGGGGATGGTGTGCCCAACATGTCGTGTGGAACCTGCGTGTCGTGTGCCACCGGTGTGTCGTGTGCAAAAGAAAGTATAAAAGCTTCACTTTTACCCCAGGGCGGGGTCCTGGTTCATAGGGAGGCCACTGCGTTGGTGCTCTGGGACTTGGACCCGAGCTCGAGCTAGCCAATAAACTCCTTTGCCATTTGCAGCCTCAGTGACTCTGCCTCTCTGTTCCTGGGGCCGAGGGGAACCGATTCTAACAGAAAGTCCCTTCTTGACCAAACTTTAGTGAAATTCCTCTGAGTCCTCTTCCCAGTTAGGTCTCACCTTTTGGGCTTCGGTGTCCTTCTTTGTGTCGCTTTTTTTTTTTTTTTAAAGATAGGGTCTCTGTCATTCCAGGCAGGTGCTCGCTATGTTGCCAAGGCTGGTCTCAAACTCCTGGCCTCAAGCGATCCTCCTGCCTCAGCCTCCCGAAGTGCTGGGATCACAGACTGTGTCGCCCAATTTTAGCAAGAATCCTGCTAAGGAACGCAGTTTAGCCAGAATCCCCCACCCTAGACATCCGATCACATTCCTCACCCTGCACCATCCCCCCTCAGGGGGTGTCAGACCTTGGCATGCCTGCAGCAAGAATCTTGTTCGGTCAGTTTAACCAGAACCCCTACCCCCACCCCTAACGTTTCCTGTTAGTAATTTCCCAATCATTGACCCCCTACCCTGTTTCTGGGCTGTGAATTGCTATTCACCTTTGTTGTATTTGGAATCCAGCCCATTTCTATACTAAGGTCTCTTTTCTGCTATTGCAATAGTTGCTGAATAAAATCTGGTTTTGTTTCTTTGTTTTTGCCACGGTAGAGGCCAAGGGAAAGCTTCCCCTTTGCCCTCCAGTTTGCTGAAAAATTAAACTCACAAAAGGAGGTTAATAGCAGAAATGGCA
The DNA here is from genome assembly GCF_000956105.1 of Propithecus coquereli. NCBI lineage: Eukaryota > Metazoa > Chordata > Mammalia > Primates > Indriidae > Propithecus > Propithecus coquereli. The sequence goes on along the minus strand of NW_012148285.1, from coordinate 7,749,689 downwards.
TCTGATGCATTAACGTGTGCACGGGGCAGAATCACAGAGTGACTCCCCAAACCCCCTAATGGGGTGCAGATGCTTATAGACCATCTTTAGGTCACAGAAAGAATGGGGGCTCAGGGCATGGCCAAAAACAAGTAATAGTGGTGAGCTGGGTTATCCGATTATCCTGGCTGGTCAGGTTCCGGGAAGAAGAAAGGGGAGGGTTGGCTCGCAATAGGAGGTGTTTCTTTAATCAGCCCAACAAAAGACAGCATTGTAGGGCTACTTCTGCTTGCTGGCTCTCTAAACAGCCCTTTCCAAGTATGTGAAAGAAATATATTTTGGGGTAAAATATTTTGATTTCCTTCACTACTTTAACTATTGTCCAACTCTGGTTTTTTTGGACAGAGTTAAAATGGTTCATGTCTGAAAACACCTAGACGAGCACCTGGAACACAGTAAGTACTGTATGTCTTAGCTTTATGATTAATCTTTTTTTCTTTTTTCTAAACTTCTTGAATCAAATGTATTATGAATTTTGAAGCCTTGTACATCCGTTTCCCGACTAAAGGGAGCGCGCAGACACGTCCCTGAGAAGCGGCTGGGATGTGGATTATGCACCCCCTGTCCCCCACCCCCACCTTCCTCTCTAAATTGTTTGGACCCTGCAGGCCTCTCCCCACCCAAGAGCTGGGTCTGGGCTGTTTTCTTCTCTTGTTCTATAACGATCTCTCTCACTTTCCCAAAGACTCGTGATCTTTGTCAGCTTCTTATCCTTTTTCAAGGCCGGTTATCTGCTCCACTCCCTTCTCCCCAAGGCCAACCTCGTTTGTTATCCGCCTTCCCAGCGCCGAGCAGCTGGCCCCTGTATCTCCATTAACTAGGTCCTCATGCAGCTGTAAGGAGGGGATTGAGAAGAGGCAGAGAGGTTTGAAGCTGGAGACCCCTTCTAATACGGCTGGGAAGGCTGGGGTCACATCAAAAGCCGAGGACTTCATAACAATCCCATAATCCTTTATCGGTTTTCACGGCTGGCAGGGTTGTCAGAAAAAGGAAAATTGGTAAGAAAATTTTAATCGAGGCCCACGATAGCCTATGATGGCTGCAGTCAGGCACATGGGTAATAAAACCTAAGTCTATAAACGAAAGCTGACCTCCCATGAAACTGGAGTTCCTTAAATATTTCACCGCAGGTACTGGCTATAAACCCGTTTATCAGATGTGGAACAAAGACAGGATAGAATCTGCGCCCTCCAGCAGGCCTTCCTCCCTCCCCCTGGCCACGTACTCACCTCCTCTTGTGCAGAGCCTCGCTGAGCACCAAGCACGAGCACAAGAACGGAATTGCTGCCGCACTTACCGGCTTCTCCTGCCTTCTGTGCCAAACGTGTCCCCCTGTTAGAAAATGTATATATACTGTGCCTCATGTAACCTGCTTCAGGACACATTCTCTGTCTATACTGAGTCTGTGTTCCCGGGTTTAAATCCTCAAACTTAGCTGGGCGCTGTGGCTCATGCCTGTAATCCTAGCACTCTGGGAGGCTGAGACGGGAGGATTGTTTGAGCTCAGGAGTTCGAGACCAGCCTGAGCAAGAATGAGATCCCGTCTCTACTAAAAATAGAAAGAAATTAGCTGGACAATTAAAAATATGTAAAAAAACAATTAGCTGGGCATGGTGGTGCATGCCTGTAGTCCCAGCTACCTGGGAGGCAGAGGCAGGAGGATCGCTTGAGCCCAGGAGTTTGAGGTTGCTGTGAGCTAGGATGACGCCACGGCACTCTAGCCCAGGCAAGAGAGTGAGACTATATCAAAAAAATAAATAAATCCTCAACTTGACTCGGAATAAATCTAACCGTGATTCATGTAAGTTCTAGTGCCTGTTATTTTACTTTTTGGTCAAAGACTCACATATTTTTCTCTCCTCCACAAAGCTCCATCCACGCTTCCCACCCACCTGCTGCCCACCTGTTTTTAACTATGGACATATTTGCCCAGAGAAACCAGAATTAACAAAAATCTATAGTTAGGACCATCACCAGTGCCCACTTTTTTTTTCTTTTGAGACAGGGTTTTGCTGTCACCCAGGTTAGAGTGCAGTGATGCAATCATAGCTCACAGTGGCCTCAAACTCCGGGGCTTCAGTGATCCTCCTGCCTCAGCCTCCTGAATGCCCGGGACTATAGGTGCGCACCACCACACCTGGCTAACTTTAAAAAATGTTTTATAGAGACAGGGTCTTGCTATGTTGCCCAGGCTGGTGTCAGACTCCTGGCCTCAAGCAGTCCACCTACCTCAACCTCCCGAAGGGCTGGGATTACAGACTTGAGCCACTGAGCCCGGCCAGTCTGTACCCAGTTTCAAAGAGTCTTTGTGGAAACGATTTTGCTTTCTGCGGTTTCAGCTACCCACGGTACAGTACGGTAAGATAGTTGGAGAAAGAGAGAGAGAGAGAGACGACATTCGTATAGCTTTTCTTACAGTATATAGTTATGATTATTCTATTTTGTTATTAGTTATAGTTTTTCATCTCTTACTGTGCCTAATTTATAAATTAAACTTTATCATAGGTAGGTACATATAAAACATAGCATATATTAGGGTTTGGGACTATCCTCAGTTTCGGGTGTCCACTGGGGGTCTCAAAATGTATCCCCTGTCATGGATAAGGGGGGGCTACTGTAAAACAAATAACCCAACACGTAGGTGATTGACTTTGTTCATGCAGATGCGGGGACCAAGGCCACAGGCCCCCTACAGGTTGGCTGAAAGAGCGACTCACAAAAAAGCGGATTAATAAGAGAAAGGGATGACAGACTAGTTACTGTGCACACAGTGAGAATCAGAGAGATTGCTCAATATCCCAACAGGGTCCAGAAGCTTAGACAGCCTCACAAGGTTACAGAAAGAATGAGGGCTTGGATCCGGTAAAACAGATCATGGAAGGGGAGCCGGAGAAGAATTCTATGGAAGGGCCATAAATGATCACCAGGGAGAATGATTAGATCTGGGAGCAGAATGTAGCTTGTACATAGTTTTCTTGGAATTGAAACCATCTTTGGACAGTCCTTATCTTGTAAAGGGGTCTGCCCTTGTGTGGTTCCGTTCTTGGTTTTCTTTCCTGTAACGGATGATGAGATAACAGCTAGGAAAACAGGACGATTGTTCTCCCTGGTGGATCGTCCTGTCTTTATGTAGTCAGGGCAAAAGTCTCTTCCAAAGCCTGCTGATCTTGGGCATTTGGGTTCAAAATCCTCATGATACCACAGAGCCATATTTTGGGGTGGAATTACTTGAGCTCCTTCACAGACAACTTGTGGTTTTCTAGGTCATCTGTTTGAAATCTGCAAAACAAAGTACAGGATGAGACAGGTTAGGGTGAGTAATTGTGAAAGGTAAGGGGATGAGGAAACCCTTCTTTTTGTCTGGTGACCGGAGCTTGGGTAGAATGAATCGTTTAAAGGAATGAGGCAGAGCTGGCCGGTAACTCCCTTGCTCAGGAATCTTCACCGGTGTCTATATATTACTTTGAAATGCACCCTCTCTCCCCCACTAAAAAGTATGGGTTGATGGATGGATGGAAGAATGGATATATGATAAGGCAAGTATAGTAAAATGCTAATTGTAGAATCTAGGTGATAAGAATTAATACATGGGTATTCACGAAAAAAATCTTTACAACTTTTCTCTATCTGTAACATTTTTCATAATAAAATGCTGAGTGAAACCCTCAATGACTCCCCATTGCCTACAGAGTAAATCAACATCTTTCGTGACATTACTCGGTTTACCCTCCCAGACTTAATCTAGTGATGTCTTTCCTGTACCTGTTTCCCAAACTGGGGTTTTCCTGGAAAGTATAGGGTCAGTAGTGTAGGGCTCTTTAGAATTACTGGTTCAGCACATGCTAACCCAGTGCTCCTGACAAACTGACTGACCAATCATGGCTGTTTGAGACAGAGCAAGGCATGGTTTGCCAGTTTTATTATGATCATCCCAATTTACAGGTGAGAAAACTGACGCTCATGGGGTTAAATAATTGGCGTAAGCTCCCACAGCCAAAATTTAAACCCAGGCCACGTGACTCCAAAGTCCACACCCTACTGCCAGCTAGGACTGGAAAGCGAAGGTCTGTAGGACATGATTCATTACTTGGCCCATGGGCCAAGCAGCAAAGGTACTGTAGAGTCTGGAAATTGACCTAGACCAAGTGGCACGCGTAGTAATTCAACTCCCAACTGTCCAATCAAAATGGTTCCACGGTGATGTCCTAGCGACTAGGGAGGTCCCAATCCAGGCACTATAAAACAAGACGTAGACCATGAACAAATCCCTTTTTTGCCCCCTTCCTTGGGCTCATTTCCTGACAATGGGTCCGTTCATCATCTGTGGTGTATATATCATATGACACTCTGTAAACCTATATCTTGCTCTTGCTCTATAATCCTATCTTCCTCTCCTCAATAAACCTCATTTTCATGCTTGCCTTACTTTGGTGCGTCTGGTCATTCTTCGGCTATGAGTGTGTCAAGAACTGACATTTTAACATTGAAACCTGATGCAAGGGTCTTGGTGGGAGAGCATTTCAGGCAGAGGGAACAGCTTTGCAAAGAGAGATAAATGATAAAAAACTGGTTCGAGGGAGACTCGCATGAGGTGGAATTGGTGAGAGAACCAGGGGCCAGGTTATGCAGTTAACATTAATGCAGTGAGACAGCACGGATGAGTTTTTGTAAACAGGGTGTGGGAGATAGATAAGCTTCATGTCGTTGAAGATGGCACTGGGTTATGGCGTGAAGGATGGAACAGGGTGGGACTGGAAGGCCTTCCTGATGCCATCAGCAAAGGAGGCTGATTTCCACCCAGCTCGGCTTGTCACATTAGCTGAACTCACCAGCTCACGGTGCAGTTGTCCATCCTACAGAGGGACATGATCGTCATAGCAACAAAGAAACACTCACAATCCATTATCTCGCCTCTGTGGAAACACTCCAAAACCCATGTCACCATATACAATTTTCTGCTCATGGAATGTACCTTTTCACGTTCATTGACTTGGTACAATGTGGCCATTTATCGGAATGTCAGGGGCCATTGTCTTAAACATTCAGGGTCCTAGGAAAGCTGCCTGTTCCTGTGAGCAGTGCAGGAAGCCTCTTTCTAATTATAGCCCCTCTGAATTCCTTGTCCTTTACTTTAAATAAAGTGTCTAGCCATATGTTCAATGAGTAGTATTCTAAGTTTTATATCTTGCCTCATTTTCTTTGGAATCTGTCAATGTCAGAGCTTTTTACAGTGCTACTGTAAAAATAATGTACTGAACTTTGGTTGAGAAAACTGGCTTTTCTGAAGATAAAGCAATTTTTAAAAAAGGTTGTGTGGGAGTCTGTGTCCTGGTTGCAAAAATAGTGAAATCAGGCCTTTCAACTAATTCCCTTCTTAGAATTTAGCTAGCTTTTTCAATGTTGCATTAACTGTTTCGCCTGGATTTAAACCCATTTTGTTTGCAGTTCAAAATCATCTCATACTTTTAACTAAGTTCATGGAATATCTCACCCAGAGGCAGCCAGAGTTAGAGAAAAGTAATGACTAAATAAAACGCATTGAATATATATGAGAACAGAGACAGACATAATGTCCTGTCTCTGAATTAAACCATACTGGGACCAGGAATACTTTTCAACATTCTTACATCAAATAACACAGGACCCAGGCTTAAAATACTTAGAAGTCCTTGCTCCTAGAATGGGAATGGGGGAAACTTTTCATGTTGGAAGGCTGTATTAATTTAGCTGTAATCAAGGCTGCATTTAAGAAACTTCAATTAGATATACTTAAAAATGTACATTATTTTGTAAAAATCTAAGTACTACACATTAATAATTTCAGAAAATAAAAACTATATGTTAATTTTAAAGTTATCTAACCTTCCAATGATTTTGTTTTGTCTGCTTTTTGTTGGAAAGCATTTGAATATTTGGTTGCAGCATGAAGGTTGGCAGTTTCAGTTGATCCTCTAGAATGGGTATCAGTCATTTATGACCTCAAGGACATCTTGATTTGGGTTAGGTAGGAGAATGTAGCTTCACAGCAATAAGTGGTTGAAAAGCAAGAAAGCATTTTTTGGGCATGTTGCTGAAGACGTGGGTATTCTATTGCATTTTTCCATGTTTCAATTGGATTTTTCTTAGCATCAAACAATGATTATAGAATGTCGTCTACTGAGAGCTCAATCAATTTCATCTGTAGTTCATTAGGTACCTTGGTGATATCAACTAGGAGAGGCTGAAATGCAACTTTGAGTGTGATGTCATGATTCTCAAAGTCAGTGAAGCTTTCATTGTATTCTCCAATTAGTAGGTCTATAACAGCTGTGTGTTCTTCAAATGATTCACATATATCATCCTGCTCATCAATAACGTTTGCTAACTGAGGAAAACGTTCATCTGAAATTTCCTTTTGAAGAAGTGTTTTGAAACAAAAATAGCTTTTCTTGAAATGCTTGGATTTTTTGCCACATATCATATATAGACTTAGATTTACCTTGCAAAGAAATATTCAAGTCATTTTGATTTGTCATGATATCACACAGAAATGCTGCATTCCTACAGAAATCTTCTTTCAATCGTTCACATATGATTCTGTTCTTCATAAAATTTAACTATCTGTTCTTGCAGAGGTAAAATTTTGGCTAACACCTGTCCCTGTGATAGCCAATGCGCTTTACAATGATACGGCAAATCCACATTGAATATCTCATCTTTCAACTTTAGCATGTTAGGAAACTGATAATGGTGTGTTGCATTTGCACAAATGTAGTTAGCAATACTTATAACTTGTTGCAAAGTGTCACTTAAAATCTCCCTTTAGCACAGAGATTTTGCCAATGCAACATACGATGAAAAGACATGAGAGCATCTGGACCTGTTAAGACTTTTTTTTATCTATGCAATAAACCCTTCATGATTTCCTGTCATGGAAGGTGCAGCATCTGTACATACACTCACTAAATTTACCAAATTCTGTCCAACTTCATGACACTTATCTTGAAAGTTGTTGAAGATATCTATTCCGTGTTTTGTTCACAAGAGTGCCCAAAGCAAGCAACTCTTCATAGCAAAGAGAATCTGTTATGACCTGAATGAAGTATAAAACCTGCACTGAGTCAGCAGTGTTAGTTGATTCATCCAAAGTGATTGAATAATATATATTTTCCTTTTGAAGTGTGGCATAAAGTTGTTTTGTTAAGCTGAAGGCTAATTCATGCTGCCGATCAGTTATGGTTTTTGAAAGAGGCAGTTGTTTGTATTTGGAAACGTTATCGGGGTCTAAGTGTCCTATAGCTTCAACAATGCATTCTTTCACAATTTCTACATCACTGAATGGCTTCCCTTTTTTCCTGAGTATACAAGCTACTTTATAAGTTCCTTCAGTGCATTATTTCCAGGTCTTATTGCTGCTTGAAAGATTTGTCTTTGCTTTTGCTTTTCATCTTTTGATTTCTGCAATACAATCTTTTGTGCCTCTCCCTCTAATTTAAAATATTTGTGATCCTTATGAATGATATAATGCTGATGAGCATTGAATTTCTTTAATGTTGATATTGCAGTATCACAAAGCAAGCAAATCATGTTATCTTTAGCAGAAACAAGATAATATTGCAGGCCAGGCACGGTGGCTCACGCCTGTAATCCTAGCACTCTGGGAGGCCGAGGCAGGTGGATCGCTCAAGGTCAGGAGTTTGAAACCAGCCTGAGCAAGAGTGAGACCCCGTCTCTACTAAAAAATAGAAAGAAATGATCTGGACAACTAAAAATATATATATGGAAAAAATTAGCCGGGCATGGTGGCGCATGCCTGTAGTCCTAGCTACTTGGGAAGCTGAGGCAGTAGAATCGCTCGAGCCCAGGAGTTTGAGGTTGCTGTGAGCTAGGCTGACGCCACGGCACTCACTCTGGCCTGGGCAACAGAGTGAGACTCTGTCTCAAAAAAAAAAATAATAATAATAATAATATTGCAATTCCTAATCCTCATTAAAAAAATCTGTTTTCTTCCTTCAGCATTTTCTTGGTCATCTTTGACACAATGGGCTGTTATGCAGGCAGAATTAAAAAATACTGTCGAACCGTGCAACTATTCACAAATTCCACTTCAAACAGAAACACAGTGCACTATTGTCAAAGGCTGATAACAGACTGGCGTACTCGACCCCCATAAACTCTCCTCCACTAGCCTCTTGTGGTAGTGACACCAGTCAGGTTGGGGAAATTAGAACTAAATCATGAGCATAACAGTCATCAATTTAGTCCTCATGGCTTGTTAATGTTCCAGTTGTGCTGGTCAATCTGGGAAGATTATTTTGTTGAAACTTATTTTATTCTTTGGTATTTTAAATATATTCATTTTAAAAATAAAATAAATATATAAAAGATGAACAAAAATTTATTAATATAAATAGAAGGATTTGTTCTGTAAAATTTGGATTCAATCAAAAGGCCTTACTTAAGGACCTAGTAGGCCATATGTGGCCTTAATGCTACCGGTTCCCCACCCATCCTAGAAGATAAGATTGTGAACCAGCCAAAATAGGTTGCTCGTCAAGAATCGTTTCAAGACTTTGGAATCATTGTGCCCACCTACCTAAAGCTATAATGTCATAAACTCTGCCCAAGTTACAAATACTCTTTGATAATGAAAGGGGTCAGAATATGCCACCACAAAATATGCCACTTTGGCATAAGGATTATTTTGAACTGAAGATAATTAAGAATCAACAGATGCAGGAAGAGTTCTCTGCCCTCCCCTTATCTACCTGAAAACAAGTCATAAATTTCCCTTTGAGAAAGATGCTCCTATCCCACCTCATACCAAGGAGAGAAAAGTGACCCATCATTAAAGATAATCAGGAGTTAATACCGAGAGGAATTTGTATAAATAGGCCTTACTACAATAAACAGCCTTTACCTTCCATTATTCCTCCTCATATATTTCCTAGTCACTTCCCCAGAATTTATCATTTCGTAAGGCCCAAACCTTTGTTAAAAGTGGCTATAAGCCCCTTGAGTCTAACTGCATTTTTGAGTTTTTTCATCTTTTCTGTGAATTCCCATGCAAGTAAATATTAATAATAATTATGTGCCTTTTCTCCTGTGAATCTGCCTTTTGTTAGTTTAATTTGCAGGCCCCTGTTACTAAACGTAAGAGGTTAGAGGAAAAATTTTTCCTCTTTGATAGTAATTTCCCCATTTTGTGATACTACCTAGACCCTGTCAAAGTGGTTTTCCCCCCTTACTGCAGTAAATCTAATACACTTAGCTTTGTGTGATCAGTAGGTTTTATCAGAGATCCTTGGGGAGTTGACAGCCAACTTACATATACTGTGTGTGTGTGTGGCATAAATGCTGCAAAACTCCCTGCAGTGGTCCAAATGATTTGATTGCATAAAATGTAGATGGCATGATCGTGAAGATAATGAAACTCCCTTTTGCATGATCAATCTTTCCTTCTCAGTTGTGATCCATTTACACTTAGAACCATGATCTAGCCTTACAAGTATGTTTAAAGTTTACTCTATATGAAAAACATGGTGTGGCAGATTGGAAAATGACCACAATTTTGACCTTTCCCTCTAACAATGCCCTTTACAATATAACTTTGAAGCTCCTCCCATCAAGAAATGGAGTCTGATTTCCCAGCCCTTCAGTCAGAGCTGGCCTAGTGACTTGCTGTGGCCAACAGAATGCAGCAGAATCCAGGGTGTGCCAGCTCTGGGTCTGGGCCTCAAGAGAGCCTTCCATCTTTTGCTGAAGAAGCTCTTGGAACCCTGAACCTCCCATATGAACAAACACAGAGTAGCCTGCTGGAGAATGAGAGATCATATGTAGAAATGTGCCCAGGCTGCAGCCAGCCTACCTCCCGTCATGTGAGAAAGCTTAGCCTAGATCCACAGAACCACCTCCCCAAGCCTCACCTAACACAGATATGTGAGCCCAGCTGAGACCAGCAGAATCACCTAGCTAACCTTAAAGACTCTACATGCCTATTATTGTTAAGTCTTTGAGTTTTGGGGTAGTTTGTTATGCAGCAGTAGCTGACTAATACATACAGCATGGCAGACACTGTCTATTGCCTAAAAACATCAATTTCCCTCTCTTCTTCCCAGATAACACAATTCAAATTTTTTTGACCTCAGAGAAGGTAAGTAGTAGCTAATTACATTGTCCCACATCTGGCTACACATAGGCATGGGCACATGATCCGGCCTGGCTTCTCATGGGACCATCCCTGTGGTCACCATGATGAGCTCAAAAACAAGCGTGTGGTTGAAGGTGCACCAACCAAAATTCCTCTCCAGAGTTTTATGTATGGAGACTAGACATGAGAAAAACATTTCTGAGGTGGGGGTTAAGTCAGATTGATCTGTTTTAGGAAAAAAAAACACAAGAAATGAATTTTATATCTGAATATTTTAGAGAAATTTCATACAATTCATATCTGGAACAGTGAACTTAAATGTCACCTCCATCATACTACAAGTTAATAGTGAGCCTGTAGACTTCTGGGAAGAGAAATACCACATAAAGATAAGATGATACATAATTATGTTTATGACTCCCACTGAAATTTTCTTTCGTGCCTGGATAAAAAGAGTTGTAGCAATGGCTATTTATACTGGGTAGGAGAATCAGGTCAAACAAACTCATCTCCAAGGAGATTTAAAATGCTTTTGAAACCCTCCTTGATAGAGACCGCATTTTATGAATTTTCTTTGAATTCTATCATTCTGGGCCCTGTTTGCTGACTCATCTCACATCGATATTTTAGACTGAAGCTCCATCTTCTGGAGAAGAAATGACATATAACAACTGCTCAACACATTGACTAACAGTCAAAGTCAATTTGGAAGTTCCTGAGATGTCTTTCTTAGTCCTCTGGATGATTTCTCATCGGTAGCTCACTTTTCCCCCTTTGGAAGGATGTCATCTCAGCTGGGCAGGGAAACTAGATGTGGGCTATTGATCACCTGCCCTTTCTGAAAGAGAGATTCATAGCATAGTTTCATTTTTATGTTTATGGTTTCTACAGCAGGAGACTGATCAGAATAACTGTCTTCTCCTGAGCATGTTCCTCCTTTGATCCCTCCTATCATTGAATAGGTACTGGGTATTATTTTCTCACTCTCAGGAGAAATCAATTTCTCTGCAGCTTTTGCTATATTTTATTCATGTGGTCTATTCTGAAGCTCCTTTTTGAATTATTTTAAGATGTAGTTTACTTTGACAGTATATTTTTGAGAGATTCAAAAATGGTCAATTTTTATTATTGTTTTTTCTTAAAAATAAACTTAGTGTTTGAAGAATAGTTTTTTTGTTTTTATTTTTTTTGAGACAGAGTCTTGCTCTGTTGCCCCAGGTAGAGTGCAGTGACGTCATCATAGCTCACAGCAACCTCAAACTCCTGGGCTCAAGCGATCCTCCTGCCTCAGCCTCCCGAGTAGCTGGGACTACAGGAACACACCACCACGCCCAGCTAATTTTTCTACTTTTAGTAGAGACGGGGTCTTGCTTTTGCTCAGGCTGTTCTTGAGCTCCTGAACTCAAGAGATCCTCCTACCTTGGCCTCCCAGAGTGCTAGGATTACAGGTGTGAGCCACCGCACCTGGCAAGAATAGTTTTAGATTAAAAGAAAAGCCATGAAGGCAGCACAGAGTCCCCATATGCCCTGCACTCAGTTTCCCCTGTTATTATCTTCCATTAGCATGGCATAACTTATAATTGATGGACCAATATTGATATTATTAACTATTAATAAAGTCCATGCTTTTTCCAGATTTCCTTAGCTTAGCATAACTTACAATTGATAGACCAACATGATATGTTTTTATTAACTAAAGTCCATACTTTATCCAGATTTCCTTAGTTTTTACCTAGTGACTTTTTCTGTTCCAGGAGCCCATCCAAGTTCCCACATTACATTTCCATTGTCACGTCATCTTAGGCTCCTCTTGGCTATGACAGTTTCTCAGAATCCCTTTGTTTTTGACGATAATGTTGAGAAGTGCTGGGCTGGTGGTCTGTAGAATGTCCCTCTATGGGGATTTGCCTGATGTTCTTCTCATGATTAGACTGAGGTTATGGGTTTGGAGGAGGAAGAAAATATAGGGAAAATGCCATTTTTATCGCATAATGTCAAGGGTGCGTGCTATTGACGTGACTTATCATGGTGGATGTTGACCTTGATCTCCTGGTTGAGGGGGTGTTTCTCCTTCCCTCCCTTTCCAGGCTGTGCTCTTTGGAAGGGAGCCGCTCTGTGCAGCCCACACTCCAGGCAGGGGAGTCAGGGTCCACCTCCTTGAGCGCAGAGTGTAAGGCTGGTGGCGGGCAGCCCTCCCCTCCCTAAAGAAAAAAGAGAAGCCCACGAGACACACCAAAATAACTGCTAGGCCCAGCTAAAGTAAAGAATAACCACACCTGAGTGTTCACCCAGATAAGGGAAGATTCAGTCCCTGGAGTCCCCACATACCACCGGCCCCTCCTATTTCTCAATACCCGCCCTAAAACTGCAACAAAGAATTCTCCACTTTTCGCGCTAAAACTCTTTGCGCCAAAGAAACCCCCATCCCCCAACTCTAAAACATATATAAGCCCACTCAAAACTTCTGGGCGGCGCGACTTGTCTGGCCCCTCTCTCGGGACCCGCGAACCTCGCCCGGGAGCGCTCAAATAAAGCCTCGTTGCTTGCCCTTTTCACTCTGCTCGTCTTCCTTTCTCTGGTGCCGACCATCCAAAAACCTTACATTAAAACCTTACACAGAATATATGCATAAATGGTCAGAATTCTCCTGCTTGGAAAATATATCTAGTCACCCTTATTTATTTATTTATTCAATCATTTATTTCTATCAGTATGGACTCATGGATATTTTTAAATAGTTAACTTTTCAATTTAGGGGGTGAGAGTCAGGATGATGGGGATTATAATAGTTCCCCCCACCACCACCACTGAGGGCTGAGTGCAGACTAAGTGTATGGGGGCACGTGGAAGTCTCTTAGAACAATGCCAGGCTCGCGGTAGGCAAATATATAAGTGTTAGTTATCATTGTCATCTGGAAAACTATATTTTCATCACCTCAAGTTATGAGATTATTTTCCTCTAAGTACACACGTGGGCCACACTGACCCACCACCGACAGGACTTGGTGGCTGGTATCTAGTCGTCAGTCTCTTTCCTGGCATTTGCCTTTTGAGCTGGTGATGTGGCTGGTTAAGGGCACAGGCACATCTCTAAACATAGGCTAGAGTTTTTCCTTGAGAGTCTACAACCCTGACTCCAGAACTCATTCTGTCCCTGGTTTAAGGAGCCCCAGATCAGTTTTCAAGATGTCTCAAGATGAAGTCAGCTCTGGTGGTTCCAACTCTCTTAAGAAGAGAAAGAACAGGGACCTCAGGCAGACAGACTAGGGCTCCAATCCCGGCCCTGCTTCTCGCTTTCTGTGTTGCCTTTGGCTTGTTAGACCCTCAGTCTCCTCATCTGTGAAGTGGGGATAGTAAGAGTGCCAGCTTCACAGCGTTGCTGTGAGGATTAAAACAGAGACTTCCTGCTGAGCAATGAACACAACGTCTAGTGCATAGCAAGAACCTGATAAATGTTTGGTGGTAGAATAATCATAACGAATAATGATAATTTGTTTCTGGTAAATAGACCCATAATCATCTCTTGTCAGGGGAACTTGCAGAAACCCTAGTCGTCGTTTCATTCTCATGCAAACCGATGACCAGAGGCGTGCTAGTAAGTGTTTAACAACCTCAATTTAGTCCTGAGAAAACATCAAATTAAGGGACGTTCTACAAAATAACTGATCAATAAATACTCCTCCAAAGTGTCAGAGTCATGAAAAATAACAGGAGATTGAGATACCGTCAGAAATTGGAGGAGACCCGGGAAGACACAACGAAATGCAAGGTGGGGTCCTGATTGGATCCTAGAGGGGTAAAGGGCGCAGAGTATTTTGAGCTGAAAGCATTTGAGTTCCTGAAAGCCCCTACTGCCTAAAAGCGGAGCCTCCTGGAAGAACATAAAAGAACTCAATTGTCATAAATCCCCTCCCTGGGGGCAACTCCGAACTTCTCTGAGAGGGAAGTGAGCATCACACCCAAGCAGACATTGTCACCAAATCTCTCCTATCTCCCATCTATTCTCCCAGGCACCCATTTATCTTTCCATAAAGTCATTTATTTTCCCACAAATGCCCTCTCTCCCCGTCCCCCTCACCTATTAAGTTGGTGTGTCAGCCCCAAATTCTAACCACCCCTTTGAGTCGCAGTGTTTTTGGGTGAACTCCCATGCAGGTATATATACCCCCAAACAAAAACCTGCCTTTTCTCTTGCTAATCTGTCTTTTGTCAGTTTAATGCGCAGGCCCCCGGTCACTGAACAAAAGGCGGCAGAGGAAATGTGTTTCCTCCCAGACAGCGGAAAAGAACATTAATGGAAAAACTGGTGAAAATTGAGTAAGGTTGTTACAGCAAGTGTTACAGTGAGTGGTCCCAAGGACAAACCGAGCGGCACCCGGAGAGTCGGAGAATCAAAGTTTATTCACTGGCGGGCTCAGAGGGGCCTCGCCGCTAAATTCTGAGCCCCGTCTACCCAATTTTTCCCACTTTTATTAAGTTGTGGTGGTCTGGGAGTAGAGTGTCAGGTGGTTAATGCCCGCCAGGTAATAGGTTAGTTGATGTGTCAGATAATAGATTTAGTGTTATGCTGATGGGCCAGGTAACAGGTTAGTATTATGCTGAGGCGGGTCTTCCGTGAGGGGTGGGGGGTCTCAGGTGGCTGATGTGCCAAGTAACAGATGGGGGTTTTCCTTATCAAGGTCTGCAGTGAATTGTCCCAGTGCTAATTTCCTGGTTTTGGTCGTAGTGGTCGAGCTCTGTGAGACTCTAACATTAGGGAAGTCTAGGTGAGGTGTACACAGGAACGCTCTGTCCTGTTTTTGCAACTTTCCTGTACATCTAAAAGTATTTCAAAATAAAAAAGTTAAAAACTGTGCAAAATCACAGCAATCACACCATCGAAGAGCAGAGGCCTCGAAGCCAGCCCACTCTGGATTTATTCTTTTTTTGAGAACAGAGTCTCACTGTGTTGCCAGGGCTAGAGTGCTGTGGCGTCAGCTTAGCTCACAGCAACCTCAAACTCCTGGGCTCAAGCAATCCTCCTGCCTCAGCCTCCCAAGTAGCTGGGACTACAGGCATGCGCCACCATGCCCGGCTAGTTTTTTCTATATATTTTTAGTTGTCCGATTAATTTCTTTCTATTTTTAGTAGAGACGGGGTCTCGCTCTTGCTCAGGCTGGTTTCGAACTTCTGAGCTCAAACAATCCGCCCGCCTTGGCCTCCCAGAGAGCTAGGATTACAGGCGTGAGCCACCATGCCCGGCCCGGATTTATTCTTGTTATGATTTTAATTTTTATTTTTTTAGTTGGACACTGTTGATTGGAATCCCACTCCGGGTTTAAATCCTGATCCTTCTACCAATGAGCTGAGTGAAGCTAGGGTAAGTTAACCTCACGCTTGTGACTGTCTGTCAGTTTCCTCATCCGTAAGATGGGCACAATGGTGACAACGTGACCCACCGCACTGGGGTGTGGTGATGCACTCGTGTGTGTGAAGCTGGTAATGCCTGCTAGTGTTCCGCAGGACCACAACCATCGCACCTGCTTTTCTGGCCTCTCCTGTTTGTGCTGGGCTGGGGAGAGGCACAGTGCCCTGCAGCCAGTCTCTGGTGTCAACGGAAAAGAAACTGAACTCTGTAAAATAATTTTAAAGAGATTTATTCTGAGCCTGATAAGGAAAACCCCCATCTATTACTTGGCACATCAGCCACCTGAGACACCCCCCCCTCACGGAAGACCCGCATCAGCATAACAGTAACCTATTACCTGACATCAACTAACCTATTACCTTAGCCATCTGACACCCCACCCCTCAGACCACCTCAACTTAATAAAAGTGGGAAAAATTGGGTAGATGGGGCTCAGAATTTGGTGGCGAGATCCCTCTGAGCCTGCCGGCAAATAAACTTTGATTCTCCGACTCCCCATGTGCCGCTTGGTTTGTCCTCGGGACCACCGCTGTAGCACTTGCTGTAACAAGCCAAATTTGAGGACCGTGGCCTGGAGCCACGCCAAAGAAGCCTTGAGCAAGTGGACTAGCTGTGGCTGGGTTACAGTTTGGTTTTATACGTTTCAGGGAGACAGGGGTTACAGGTAAAGTCATAAATCAATATGTGGGAGGTGTACATTGGTTTGGCCCAAAAAGGTGGGCCCTCTTGAAGAGGGGGGGTGGCTTACAGGTGGGTTTAAAGATTCTTTGACTTGTAATTGGTGTAAGACATGAAGCTTTGTCTAAAGGCCTGGAATGTTTAAACATAGGAGCTGTTTATCAGAGACAAGCCACCCACATATATTTGTTGTGTAAATTGAGGACCTACAGGTTTGTCTTGCATACCCTCAGGCCGGTTAATGGGTTACAAAGGATGTCCTCAAGAAGGGAGAGGGGCATGATGAAGCTTATCTGACCTCCCTCCTCCTGGCAGGCAATTTAGTTTTAGGATATCCCCTTGGCCAAGAGGGGGTCCATTCAGTCAGCTGGTGTGGGGGAGCCTTAAGATTTTATTTTAGTTCACACTGGTGGGGCCATCCTTGCTCTAAGAAGAGAGATGTGATCCAAAATTCTTTGTCTCTTAAAACACGAGGTTCAGGCCAAGGAAATGGTGCTTTTTCCCTTGTAATTCTTCTTTCTATATCCAGACAAAAAGTCACTCGCCTCAAGGACATTTATCTGTGTTTGTCCTGTTCTCCAGCCTCTCTGTGACCTTGAATGGCGGCTTTTTGGAAGGAGAAGCCCAGTACCCTGTTTTCTGTCTTCAGCTGACGCTGCAGTTGGGCTGCTCCTGTCCCCAGCAGGGAGGAGCAGCCGGCGTGATGGGGTCTGTTTGATTCAATCTATTTTATGCAGCCATGGGGAAAGGATGACCTGGGAGGGCAATGCAGAAGAGGGAGTCAGGATTTGTCAGCAGCTGGGATTTGTCTCCAGACTTGGAAATTCTTCTGGGTCAATCGCCAATATGCTAAAAGGTCCTTTGGGTATCTTTGAGGATGAAATGGAAAGAGAACTCCAGAGTCAGGAAATTTGAATTCTAGTCTAAAGAGCTAGGAGTGTAAGGTTATAGCAGATTCCCCCCCGCCCCCCGTGTGTTCTTGCTTAAACTTGCCTGCGAGTTTCGATTACAGCTCTTGGAATTACCCCACCCTAAGTGTGTGGTTTCCTCCCCGTGTGTACCCCACCCTAAGCTTCCTCTTATCCCAGCCACCTGCGTGCGGTTTTTGCGTGTGGTTTTTGCCTTTATAAACCCCAGCTTTGTAATTGGCGGGGGCTGCAGCTGGCCATTTTTGGTGACGCTGTGAGCCCCTGCGCCGCGCTTGTAATAAAACCTCTTGCTTTTTGCATCAAGTCCCGGTTTCTGGATTTGATTTTGGGCGGTCGTCTCTCCTTTGGACCCACCGAGGGTACCGTTACAACCCTACAGGAGGACTTGGGCAAGTTAGCAACCTTCTCTGCATGCAGGAGGAGGGAATACTAAAAAAGCATTCACTAAATCATCTGCTAAATGACTCACGTCACTGAATGAGCTAGACAACGCTATGAGGTAGACATCACACTAATAACCGAACAACTGTGATGGCAAGATTAGCAACACCAGCAATTATGTTTTGATTCTTACTGTGTGCCAGGCGGGGGCCATGCAAAGTGCCTAGACCCGTCCCTTGGACATTCAAAGTCTAGGGGTGAAGAGAAACAGACAAGTTGTGCTATAATAGGAAATATATTTGGTTTTTGTCTCTTCCAACCATCCATATATCTATCCAATAAGTTTTTTTTTTAAAGG